>NC_069780.1:181992951-182295982 GCF_027406575.1 Nycticebus coucang
TACAACTTAGCATTTTCACCATTTTAAGTTTACAGTTCGGGGCATTAACGTCATATGTAGTGGTGAGCTATCATATCATTTCTAAAACTTTTTCATTAGCCCAAACAAAAATTCTGAATTCATTAAGCAATGACTCATCTAGTCATTTTTTTAAAATTTCAGATTACTATAAGGGTACAAATGATTAGGTCACACTGTTTGCATTTGTTAGTGTAAAGTCCAAGTAGTAGTTGAGCCCTTCCCCCAGGAGGTGTGCCGTGTACCCCTACATTGTACCCATTAGGTGAGAGCTCACCAAACCCTCTCCCTCTTCCCTCTCTCCCCTCCCTGTAATTTATTTTTAAATCGCTTTCCTGTTGGATACTTCTCCTTACGCTGCTTCTAAAAATAACAGGATATTAGAAATTCTGGTTTGTATTTTTTTCTTAAAGAATAGATCGTGAAAGATTGTGGCTTGAGGCTGAGCTTTGGATTCCTGGATTGGAGAATCTAGCGGTCCAGCTTAGCTCCCTGACCACTTAGCTTTGGCCACTTGTACACGTAGAGGTGGATGGCGCTACCCCTGTGGATGGATGAAAGGTTTCTCTTAAGAGGAAAATGGGTTCTACAGTCATTGTAAAAGTAAGGAGAAAGAGAAATATGCTGGTAACAGATAATTTTTAAAAATTAGATGTATGGTATTTGGCTTCTTTTGTTGAAACTTTAGTAGGGCTCCATCTGTTATTCTTGGAATTCACTTCAATTAAAACAGTGCAGCTGTATTAAAAAGATAGCATTGAGCTGTGCAACTCCTAAATTCCTCATGTTTTTTCCCATATTTTGCCATTGCTCCTGGAAATAAATACCTGTCTCTGAGATGCACGTTAAACACCAGTTTGCAGTTTCTTAGAGTCAGAGGTCTGTACTCTGGAAACTTGACTCCACTTTCAGTCTTCCCTTCAAGACCAAGTAAAATGTAACTTATCCAACTAACTTAGTTTTGAGCTTAAAAAAAATGTTGATATGCTCTGAAATCCCTGTGGTTCTGACTCTCTAGACCTCTTCCGAGAAGTTGGTTTGGCATTTTGTGGCTCAAAGATGGAAAATCAAATGTTTCCATTAATTTTCACTCTGGGACTATAGAAGAAAAAAAAAGTTTGATTGTTTATTATGCACTTAGCTCTGGGAAAAACATGTGCATGTTTACAAATCTGTGCAGCCTGTACTGAAAGCTCACTGCAATCTGGGAGGAGGCCCAAGCGCCAGCAGGCCAAACCCCCTTGTTGTTTCCCCCACCGGAAACCTGGTTTCTGCAGAGCTGGGTCCAGCTCCCAGCCTTCATTCAGGGCTGAATGTGTTGATGCAATCTGCTCACAGAGGTCACAACCACTTGAAAGAGCCACCTTATCACATGTGCACATTTGGCTTTTTTTTCTCTCCTCACCAAGGTCTCTGAGAACGGGGACTTGTCATTGCTGTGTCCCTAGCACCCAGGAGCAGAGTCTGGCCCAGAGGCGCCCTCAGTAAATACTGAATGGATGAATGAAGCTCTGTTGGAAGTCAGCAGGGAGCCAAATAAGTCACTAGAATGCTGTGTGCTTTGTTAAGCATGTTATCATGTGACATTTTAATTAAAAAGTTAACAAGCCTTAACTTTGAACCATAAATGACCAAAAAAGAGCTGCATGTCCCAAAATCGTGGTGGGAGTTTTACCATGTTATTTGTACCTGCGTAGTGTATAGACCACCATTGACTATAGGACCAGGATGAAAGAAAGAGGGTGGAGAAAAGCTTGGGAATTCTTTCACTTAATAGAGTCCAGAAACATAGGAATTGTGTTTTCATTTCTTGGGTGGAGTGGGTAGGTGTCTTGACTTCAGTTCAGAATCTTTTTTCAAAGTTCAGCATTTTCAAAACCTGAGATTGTTATTCCATACACTTCAACAGTCATATTGAAGCAGGACACAGCAGCAAACATCCTAAGTTACCTTTATGTCCTAAGGAATATGCCTGTGTGAGGTGTCACAGACCTCAGTTTGCCAGTAGGGCATACCGTTTCTGTTCTGTTACCCGCCACATTCCCAGCACTGCTGAAAAACCCAATGGTAAGACCTCCTGCTCTCTGGGGCCTGTTTCCCTGCATCTTTAAGCAAATCTAGCTTCTTTCTGATCCTTTTTGGCAGAGCATGGCTTTTGTCTTCCCACCCCAGCACCTTTAGACTGAACAGCTGGGCTCCTCCCTGCCTGGCCTCCCCAGACAGCTGTGTGGAGAGGGGATTAGATCTCTGTTCATGGTGCGTGCTGGCCCCAGCAAGGCTGTAGCCAAGTACACACACACATTAACTGCTTTTGCAAGGAGGGGCTTGCTAGGCTTGGGGCTCCTTTGGCTTCCTGTCCCCCTTTGTGCCCACTTGTTGGTTTTTCCCTTAGTGGGTTTTCCTGGACTTTGGCTTCCTTTTTCCTCCCTGGGTCTACTGAATGTACCTTTTCTTCCCCATCTTTAGGGTTGGTCCCTTCATCTGGTCTCAAGCATGCCTCTGACCTGCCTGAGCCTCCCATCTTTGTTTGACATCCAGGCTCCAGGCTCAGCTTCTAGATAGCTTCGCCCACTCATACCTGTGCAAGCCTGTGGTCTATCCAGATCCTTCCTGCAACTGGTAGACTCCTGGGCTTGCAGTGCTGGTGTCTGGGCACAAAGAGAAGGCCTGGTGTTTGTTGCCATTGGCTCCACTGGCTTTTGTTTTTGTGGTTAGCTTTGAAAATTAAATAGCTTCCATTGGAAGATAAGTGGGACACTCTCTTGCATCCTTGGTACCCATGATTCCTGAAAATAATCAGCTCATTAATGCCAGATGCTGAGCGCAGAGTAGGCAGTGGTTTATGACTAGAAGACATGAAATAGAAAACTGGTTGAATCCAACTCAATTGTTTTGTTTTGAATGGTTAAATAAATCCTATACCTTTATGATACGTGATATTTTGTGAAAAATGCGAAGACCTTGTTTGGAAACAAAAACAACTCAGAAAATTATCTCTGGGAATCAAACATGGCATTATTTACTGCTTACTGGTAGGTATGATGTCAGTAGAAAAAGCAGAGGCAATTTGTCAGATTTAGGCAACTGTCTGTCTGGGAATGAGTTGTAGCCATTCTAAAAATTCATTTATAGGCCTGTTATTTGGAACACGTTTTTGCAAAGATTCAGTGATATATATGATGGGTCAATTATCCAGCTAGTCTGCAATGTCCTCCATGGGCATCCGCAACCCTCCTGGGGAGGGCTGATGCTAAAGCTCTCTATTGCCTGATTCCAACTTTAAAGCTGTTCAGATTCTAACTCAAGAGGCCACAGTGGTGACAGTAGGGAATCCCATTCTCCTTGTGATCCCCTCCCTGGTAGGCCATGGGACAGGGGCACCCCGTTCTAAACCACATCTTCCTCATAGTTGATGAGGAGGAAGACCTCGTCAGGGTCAGCATTTCAGATGGGGTAAGGGAAGAGGATGGTATTTGCTGGGTGACAGCCCCCACCCAGCACTGTGCTGGTGAGTACCAGTCTCTTTGTCCTGTTTAATCCTCGGAACCCTACAAGCCAGCTGGACTTGACTGATATGACAGTTGAACTTAGATGTGGTAACAGGTCCAAGAGGCCACACTTGGCCAGTGGTCAGTGCGATAGCTGAGGTTTGCAACTGGGGTTTATCATCTTTCACTTTATCATGTTGGCACCTAAGGAGGAGTCTGAATAAGAAGGGTCAGAGTGTTGACGGGATCGCTGGCTCCTTCCTTTTCTCTCCGTGGGCCCCAGGGATCTAGAATACTCGTCCTCTGCTTTCCTGTCGTGACATCTCTGCTCTTTGAAGTTACTCTTCAAGACTGGCAGGTTTTCCTGACACCTCCCTGCTGCCTTCTACTCTCTTAACTTTTTTCCTTTGTTTTGCTGCGTTGCTCTAGGGAGAGAGAAGGGCCACTTTTTTAGTGTTTCATAGCCTTGTGCTCACAGTCTTGACACATGATGCTTCTTTTGGCAAAGTCGTTCCCCACACTGGCTGCCATTGCAATGCACTGGGAAGCTCTTACAGGAAAGAGCCTTGGCAAAAAACCCAGAATCTCAGGTGAGACCCAGGCCATGCTGTGGTTTTAAAAAAGCTTAGTGGGTGCTTTTTAATGAGCATCCGGGTTCAGAACGATGTCATAGATAGACCATCATATCAAAATGTTACCTTAGAAATTATTGATAAAGCACAGCTTCTGCAGGCTGGGCTTAGGAAGATGCTTATGATTGTATAAGCTAGGCCTTGGTTTTGCCCAGGGAGCTTCCTTTTGGGCCATCTTTTCTGGGAAATAGCTCCTTCTATCTGTCCATCTGTCTGTTGACATGCCCACCTGGCCATCCATCATCTCTCCTGGGACCCTTGTTTGTGTGGGTCTCTGGACTTCATCTGTTTACTCTCTCCAGAGCCTCGACCTGCTCTTGATCTTCCCATCCCCCATCCTTCTCCCACCTTCTCCTGGGACACTGTTAGAGTAGGAAGTTTGGGTTTAAGTGTCCCAGATACTGAAGCAGTGTTTCTGCACGTGTGAGGCTCCAGCTTCCTGCTTCATAATCATTGTGGCCCTTGTTAAAAAGTTCCTTGGCCTTTGTAAACATTGCCTGAATCCAGCTCTTGGTGAATTTGGTTTTGGAATCTGCATTTAACAAGTTGCTCAGATTTTATTCGCACTAACTCAATGGGTACTTTGATCTGAGATGAACTGGAAAGTTCTCTTGTCTCTTCCACACACACCCCCCACCTCCAATTACTTGCTATTGACTTCATATTGGGCTACTGTGTGCCCTGTGAGGTGGGGGCTCTGGGGAAAGGCCAGCTTTCTCTCTGTGGCCTAAATCTTCAGGGAGGGTTGATTCTTTCATTTCCCCACCCCCTATAGTCCTGCCCCCTTTTCTCTCTGTGTCTGAAGCAGAGATGTTTGGTGACTTCTGCCTTGTGAGAGAGTGTGAAGATTTTTCTAGAAATCCCGGTGGAGAAACTGTCTCCTCAGGTCAGCTACACACATGGGGGCCATTAATGGTGGTCTTTGGATTCAGATAACTCAGTTAAGTTCTATCCATGTTTCTGAGATAAACCTTATACCTGTTTCTATCTCAAAGACAGAGAGGGGATTAGGGCCTGAAAGGGGTGGGCCTGGGTGTCTGTGAAGGAGAAGACCGGCTCTGGGGGTAGGTGAAGGTGGCATCTTGGGGAAGGGCTTTGCCGTGGTCTGAATGTTTGTGTCCTCCCCCCCCCCCCCCCGGCCTTACATTCTTATGGTAAGATCCCTCAGTGTGATAGTGTGGAGAGGTGTTTAGGTCATGAGGACAGATCCCTGGTGAGTGGGATTCGTGTCCTCCTCAAAGAGGCCTGAGGGAGCTTGCTTCTCCTTCTACCAAAAGAGGAAAACATGCTCATCATCTTTAGTCATCAGAGAAATGCAAATCAAAACCACTTTGAGGGGCAGCGCCTGTGGCTCAGTCGGTAGGGCGCCGGCCCCATATACCGAGGGTGGCGGGTTCAAACCCGGCCCTGGCCAAACTGCAACCAAAAAATAGCCGGGCGTTGTGGCGGGCGCCTGTGGTCCCAGCTACTCGGGAGGCTGAGGCAAGAGAATCGCTTAAGCCCAGGAGTTGGAGGTTGCTGTGAGCTGTGTGAGGCCACGGCACTCTACCGAGGGCCATAAAGTGAGACTCTGTCTCTACAAAAAAAAAAAAAAAAAAAAAAAAAACCACTTTGAGATATCATCTAACTCCAGTAAGAGTGGACCACATCACAGAATCCCAAAACTGCAGATGTTGGTGTGGATATGGAGAGAAGGGAACACTTCTGCCTTGCTGGTGGGAATGAAAGCTAATATGCTTCTTTTGGAAAGGAGTTTGGAAAACACTGAGGGAACTAAAAGTAGACCTGCCCTTTGACCCTGCAATTCCTCTTCTAGGTACATATCCAGGTGACCAGAAATCATTTTACAACAAAGAGATTTGCACCAGAATGTTTACTGCAGCCTAATTCATAATTGCCAAGTCATGGAAGCAGCCCAAGTACCCATTGACCCTTGAATAGATTAACAAATTGTGGTATATGTACACCAAGGAATACTACGCAGCCATAAAATGATGGAGACTTCACATCTTTTATGTTTACGTGGATGGAGCTGGAACATATTCTTCTTAGTAAAGTATCTCAAGAATGGAAGAAAAAGTATCCAATGTACTCAGTACTATTATGAAACCAATATATAATCACCCACACTTTTATACAAATGATAAAACACAACAGTAACCCAGGATGAAGGAGGGAAGAGGAGGGTGAGGGAGGGGAGGGGGGAGGCTGGGTGGAGGAAAGGTAATCGGTGAGACCTCACCTATGGTGCATATTGCAAGGGTACATGTCAAATGTATTAAGAGTAAAGTATAAATGTCTTAACACAACAATTAAGTAAGTGAGGTGAAGGCAATGTTAACCAGTTTGATGTAAGCGCTCCAAATTGTACATAAAATCAGCACATCGTACCCCATAAATGCAGTAATGTACATAGCTATGATTTAAGAAAAAAAAAAAGAAAAAAAAAATAGAGGACACAGCTGGAAGGTACCATCCGTGAGCCCGAAAGCAACCCTCGGTGGACACCAAATCTCCTTATTCTTGGACTTCCCAGTCTCCAGAATTGTGAGAAATAAATTGCTGTTGTTGACGAGCTCCCGGCCTGTGGGATTCTATTACGGCAGCCCAGACAGACTGAGGCCATTTGTTTCTTCCGCTCTACTCCCGTGGCACTCCACCCTCCGTGGCTCGAAAGCCCCCGCTGTGGGCTGGAGGACGGTGTGGGGTGAAGAATTGGTGCATCAGTCCCAGCCAGAAGCCCCTCTCTGGGGAGAGAAGGAAGCTAGAGCCCTGTGGATGCCCCATGCTGGTAACCTCTGCCTAGGGAGTGTGTGTTAAACTGCTTTTATTTCAAACTGTCTGATTGTGCTGCCGTTTTAAAGCTAATAGACGTGTCGAAAGATCAAACTGGTAACTTTGGAGGGACTGAACTTCCAGAGGTATTGGAAATACTCAGTGTATTGCTGGTGTATGGTTCATCAAGGCTGTGTGTTTTACTGTATGCAAATGAAAACTCTATTTTATAAGAAAGTAGCATCTACTTTTTCTGAAGGCAGCTGTTTGTGGCGTGACATGTGTTACCAACACAGCATCCTTGTGTAAAATTTATGTAACAGTTCTAGCATTTCACAGGGACAGTGAAGCACAGCCTTCACCCACAGCCTGGTTTGTACCCAATATGGGTTGAGCCAGTTTCTTACATTTTTAACTGTCTGCAAAAACTAACGAGAAGAATAATTTTATGATACATGAAGACTGTATGAAATCCAAATTTAATAAAGATGTGTTGGAACATAGCCACACCCATCCATTGGTCTCTCATCTGTGACTTTGGTGTCTTGTGGAAGGGCTTTGCAATGGCCTGAGTGTTTGTAGCCCCCCACCCCCACCCCCACCCCCAGTGCTAATGTGCACAGCCGAGGACCAGCAGAGCCTCAAGTATAGACCCATCTGGCTTTCTGCAGAAAAAGTTTGCCCAGCCTGATCTAAAGGACCATTTCCCCCAATTACTTCTGAAATGCTATTTAGTGCTGCAGGGGGTCTTCCAGAGAGCTCCCAGTCTGGGCTACACACTGGATCACTTGAGGAGCTACTAAATGAGATTCCTGGGCCACGATTCCATGCCAAAGGCTGCGAGCTTCACTGTGAGCCCAGGGATTTATCTGTAGCCAGCAAGAGCAGCCAGCATGAGCTGTGAACCTCATGGTGGACAGCTGGGTGATCCACGGGTTATTAAGCCCCATTGTTTTCCCAGTGAGGGGAAATGCCTTGCCCAGGAGGATAAAATAGTCTACGGTTAGTGGCTGAACTCATGTTTCTTGTCACCTGTAGAGCAGTGGCTCTCAAAATTGAGCTGGTATCTGAATCCCCTGCAAGGCTTGTTAAACCACTGAATCCTGGGCCTGAACGCAGAGTTTCTGATTCAGCAAGTGTCAGGTGGAGCCTGAACATTTTCATTTCTTACTAGCTCCAGGTGCCTGCTTCCTGCTGGTCTGGAAGCCATGCTTCCAAAACAGGTTTGTAGGGCTTGGCAGGCTGTATGTGGATTTTTTTTTAATTCATAGTCAAAATAAAAGCATCTGATACGCCATCTTCCTCCCAAAGCATATTCTTTGAAAACACAGATGGTCACCCACACAGCCCAAGTACCCTTTTCGACTGCAGCAGCCTTAAAGGAATCATTCTTGAGCAGAGTTGTTGTGTCGGAAGCAAGACATAGTCTGGAGTTCTTAGTTTTAAATACTAACACCTGCCAATGGTTTAGTCTGTTACCGGGTGTTGTTTTCTGTGTTGGCTTGATGGAGAGCCACTCGCAGGCACAGCAAATAGGAAAAGCCTGTGTGTGGTGTGTTCATTACAGCCCAACATCTTTCCAAAGAAGGTCTCTAGGCCTTCTGGAAGTATTTCAGAGAGTGAGTTGATGGTGCTTGTTCACTCTCAGAAGTTGCTGTAGAGGCCGGGGCATGGTGGCTGATACTGTAATCCTAGCACTGTGGGAGGCCAAGGCAGGTGGATCGCTTGAGCTCAGGAGTTCAAGACCAGACTCGGCAAGGCTGAGGGGTTTTAACGAAACCCCGTCTCTACTAACAGTAGAAAAATTAGACAAGCATTGTGGCAGGCACCTGTAGTCCCTACTACTCGGGAAGCTGAGACAGGACAATCACTTGAGCCCAGGAGTTTGAGGTTGCTGTGAGCTATGAAGACACCACAGCACTCAACCCAGGGAGACAGAGTGAGACTCTGTCTTTAAAAAAAAAAAAAAGAAGTTGCTGTAGAAATGTTGACACCCGTAATGTTTATTTTTAGCATGGAAGAGCAATGAAATTGTTAACTTATCATTTGGGGCATGAGGTTAATACATGCTCCTCCTTTTCTAAGCTCTGTTTATTTCCATTTAGAAGTGCTGTTGGAACTCCTAGACTTTCCGCAGGTGTTTACTGTTTTCTTTCATTCCCTGGTCCGGACCAACTGGCATAAAGAAACTGGGAAGAGGGCCGAGGTTACCTGGGTGAGGCAGGCGAGGCCCTGGGGTTGAAAATGTACGGAAACACTCATTCAGGATCCTGCACCACCTCCCACGTGGGCACATCTTCAACTGTGTGCACTGGTCCCTGCACGCTACCCCTTCGGACAAGGGGCCCCACCTGCGGAGTCCAGTTCCCATCCTCCACGTGTTCTGCTTGCACGACTCATCCCTACCCTTAAAGTGTTCTGAGGAAACTCACTTGGCGCAGTTGTTCCATTGGTGTGTTCTTAGAGACAGCTGTGTCTGTACATCGTTGTGAGATGGCTGGCGCACACTTCACAGTGTGTAATACGATGGCTTTGATTCTCCCAGTGGGTTTGTGGGGGAAAAGAGATGGAGGCTTTATAGTAGGCTTGCACGATCTCATGTAAGACTATATAATACTACGTTTGTAAATTCAGCCGGTGTCCCGTGTTAGAGGTACCCAGGGCAGTCGCTTCCTTTCAGAGCTAAAGTCAGCCTTTCACGTAGCTGCTGTTTGAGTGTTCCAGACGGTTCTGGGAATCATTTTGAAATAATTAATAGTAGTCTTAAGTCTTCCAGTGAGGGTAACAGGGTAGCTAACCCTTGAGAATTCAGCAAGTATTTTGGTCTCCTGGAATGATCTGCTGTTCTGAAATGTATCCATCTTCCTGCCATGTCAGCCTTCATGCTGCTCTGTTCCAAGCATCTGCTTTTCCTCACACAGAGCTAATGACAGCTGTTAACTGGCTGGGCAGAGAGACAGTCACTCCTGTGACAATGGGCTGAAGCATATGCTGTCCTGAGTTTCAGGAAGCTTTTGTCACAAAAGACTCCAAAGAGATCAGGCCTCCAGGGACTGTTGCCAGCATGCCTTTGTAAAGGGCGAATCCTGTCCCAGTAACCTAATTTCCTTCCCTGAGCAGTGTTAAACCAGGGAGATGAAAACTCGGCCATTTCAACTTTAGCGTGTGTATTTTTTATGATATAAGATACACTTAAAATTTGAAGATAGCATCATTTAAGACATTTATACTGCTTTATTTATTTACTTTTTCTCCACCAAAAGGTCACAGCTTGCCTTGGAAAATGGTACCTGGGCCTCCTAGACCTTTGGTTGGGGCACTAGTGAATGTAGATGTCAGGGGATTTTGAATGTTTCCCTTTGGTACGTTCTCTGCAATGTAAGATGATGTAAATTATCATAGAGAAAATAATTCCTGCTGCTTGAGGAAAGCCATACTCAAGAGTATCCATTTTTGGCTCATTGCTATCTTTGATGGAGATTTTAAAATCGTTTGCAGATGTTACTTTTAGCTGCAAAAGCAAAAGCAGCTGAAGCCACATTTTAGCACCTCAGATTTGAGTAGTTAATAACTTTCATAAGTTTCAGCAAAGGTCTGCAATGCAAAGACATTTTTTTTAAGAGACAGGGTCTTGCTCTGTCACTTGACTAGAGTACAATGGCATCGTAGCTCACTGCAGCCTCCATCTTCCGGGCTCAAGTGATCCTCTTGTCTTAGCCTCCCAAACAGCTGGGACAACAGGGGTGCACCCCTCCGTCTAGCTAATTTTTCTATTTTTTGTAAAAACTATAGTCTCGGTATTTTGCTCAGGCTAGTCTTGAACTCCTAGCCTCAAAGGATCCTCCTGCCTTGGCCTCCAAAAGTGTTAGCATTACAGGTGAGAGTTACCCCACCGGGCCATAAATTGTTTTTTTTAATGGATCTTTGAGGTTCTCTTTTTAAATGTTGTCTGCTATCAGCCTATATGAGGTCTAGGGTGGGGATCATCCCATTTCCTTGCTTGTTCCGCCCACAGTGGTCCCGAGTGGACGGTTTACCGTTGTTACTTCTCAGCAACTCTGGTTGTTCACAAAAGCTTTTGAAGAATTCCTGGAAGAAATTCCCAGGAGATTTACTTGAGTCATTTTAGTTCAGGGATCTGTTAAACTCAAGGAATTTGGGGCAGAAAATTACTTTCTAGATCAGTGGTTCTCAACCTTCCTAATGCCGTGACCCTTTAATACAGTTCCTGTGGGTTGCGACCCATGGGTTGAGAACTGCTGCTCTAGATCATTTAGTTTGCTGTGTCGTTTCAGATGTGACCAGGGTTGGGCTCTAGTGCTTTGTTCTAGGTCACATGAGAGAGAAAACTGAAGAATTGGGAGAAAATAGTCCCCTCACTGATGAATCAGGCCTCTTTCGGTTTTGTGGACCACCTTCTGCTTGATGTTGATGAGGTTTAGCTAGTCCAGGCCTGGAAAATAACCCAAATGACCCTTCCGTAGGGAGCTACCCACTTAGGAAATCAGAACAAGAATTCAGAGTACCATTAAGAAATTTGATAGCTGTCTCAAAGCCAGAGGCAAACATTAAATTTTTTGTATCTGCATCCCAGTAAATACTTGTGAATGAAGGCATTTAAGATAAAACCGAAAATAAGGCCCAATGAATGAGTTAATTTACGTATGGATAGGGAGTGGGACTTTTTCTTTACATCTGTGATTAAGCCAGTGGACACAATATTCACAGACAGAGATAAGTAAAGGTCACAGTGACCCGGAGAATAAAACTTTTTGTTACTTTGTTGATTTTTTTAAAGCTACACTCTCAACTCTATTACTCTTTTAAGTTATATACAGACTTGCTTTTTATTTGGCTTGTTCGGGGTATTTGTCTCTTTGTCCACCCATCCATCCTAACCAGTGATCAGCAAATATTTCCTGATTTCTTCAACTAAATTAACCAGGAATATTATAATTTAAGTTAGCATTGCTTGCTCTTCCCAGAGGACCCAGGTAGCCAATGAAAAGAGAAACCAGAACGGTGGTTTTTGCATATCTGAACAATCTGAAAAGGTTACCCACCCGTAAGTTACCACCTGAGCACTAAAAGGAAATCACCTGTTGGGAGGTGCTTCCTAAACCTTCCATGTATGGAATTCTCTGCTGTTCATGAGGTATTTCATTTGATCTGAATGTGGTCCTCCTAACTACTGTGTGACCCAAATTTCCAACTCTTAAAATGTTACTTGTAAAGATCTGCTGATTACCGCTTTGCTGTTGCTTAGACAGAAGCAATTTCAGGATCCATCAGTACCAGAGACCTAACTGCCCAGTATAAAACCTGAAGCTAGGTAGCACAACTGTGGGTGACATTCCCAAGGCCAACCGCTGTAGGTTCACATGTAACTTTTTCTTAGAGAGTGTGAAATCCAGAAGAATAAACAGAAAAAAAAAAAAAATCCCCAAAACATAATGGCTACTTTTTCATCCTCTCCCAGAAAGCCTTCAAATTTGTAGGTATATAACTAACCCCAGGGTAGAAATAAAGTTTTTATGTGGTCTACTGTTTTAGGTAAAAAACGTTTTACATGGCAGGAAAAACCTACAATGAACTACTTGTTCTGTCGTCCCCTCCTCCAGTCTTTTTTTTTTTTTTTTTTTATTAAATCATAGCTGTGTACATTGATATGATCATGGGGCATCATACCCTAGTTTCACAGAGCATTTGACACACTTTCATGACAATCGTTGACATAGCCTTCCTGGCATTTTCTCAGTTATTGTGCTAAGATATTTACATTCCACATTTACTAAGTTTCACATACACCCTTGAGAAGTCACCTTAAGGCACGGGAATTGCCATTAGGTTGAACTGACCAATACCTGACCTTTTCCTCTTCCGTTTCTCCCTGCCAATGTCCACTTCAGGGCTTCACTCTTTAACTAAGAATCTGTTTTATTTTTCTTTCTAAAAGTAAGAAAAAATACACGAGCAGATGAAGGTTAGGGTGTCAGATTTAATATAGCAAGGCAGTGTGAATAAGAAGTGGCTGAATGAATTTATGGGGCTGTTGATGAAGGCGTTTTCCCTGTGCTGGGCAGAACAGACTATATGCTGAGGGATAGCAATGTAGACCAATTAATTTTTTACTTGCCTAAAAGCATTCCTTTTTATCTTATAGAAATGCCGGATCTAAAATTGCCATTAGGATCAGACTTGCTGAATAAATAGTTTGGATGTCAGTCCTATAGGTTACTCTGTGTAAAGAAAATCTAAGCCATCTGGGCCTTTTGTGCTTTTATTATGCTGGCTCTAAAGACAGTGCAAAATGGCTTTTGTTTTGGGGTCAAAGCAGATATACATAGCCTGCCATCTTTATTTCTTTTGTATGGGTTTGCGTGTATTTTAGTTGCTTTGAAATGTTGAAAAAGATTTCAAGCCAAGTTGGAGAAGAAGAAATTAAATTGATGGTTCCCCCCCCCGCCACAACCAAGTTTATTAGTTCAAGTATTTTGTGAACAAGTATCCTCTGAAATAAGTACATTTATTTAATATCATTTGGATGTTTCTCCAGATTTGTTGTTAATCCCCGTCTTTGGCCAGATGTTTCCCTTACATGTGAATCATGCAACTAGGATTTGGTTTCAGCATTAGAATGTCAGAACCTGAAACATCTTGGTATTATATAAATGTAACATGGGGAAAGTATTGTGGAATAATGTTTCTTCCTGCAATCACAAAACCTTGCAACAAATTCTGGAAATGCAGCCTCCACTTCACCTTGCTTTGCTAAAATGCAGTTTTGTCATTGCGTGCTGTATTGTGGTGTCATAGACAAAGACTTTCCTATTAATAAACATTTATTCCCAACCGACTTCGGTGTGACTCTGTTACTGTTAGGATTGTACCTGGAAACCATCTTTTGAGTTTATTTTTAGTTACCTGTGGAAAAGCCACTATGTTACAGAATAAGGTGGGAGGATTAAACCTCTACAGTTGTCCAGCAGCACATTTGGTCATTGCAGCAATCAGTAAAAGCGTGTGAAGTGCAAGTGCAGATTAGGGACCAAAGATAGTTTTCAATTTCACAATGGAAGGGGAGAATACTTCAAAAATAATCAATGCAAATCAAGAATTATTTGCTGCTTTTCTAGTTGCTATTATTTTGGCCTTCCTGACTAATATTCATATTTTCAAATGTGTAGTTGAAGAAACTTAAGTGTTGGAACATATTCTTCTTAGTAAAGTATCTCAAGAATGGAAGAAAAAGTATCCAATGTACTCAGCCCTACTATGAAACTAATTTATGGCTTTCACATGAAAGCTATAACCCAGTTATAATCTAAGAATATGGGGAACGGGGAGAGGGAGGGGGAAGGATGGGCGGAGGGAGGGTGATTGGTGGGATTACACCTATGGTGCATCTTACAAGGGTACATGTGAAACTTAGTAAATGTAGAATATAAATGTCTTAACATAATAACTAAGAAAATGCCAGGAAGGCTATGTTAACCAGTGTGATGAAAATGTGTCAAACGGTCTATAAAACCAGTGTGGGGTGCCCCATGATCGCATTAATATACACAGCTATGATTTAATTAAAAAAAAAAAGAAGAAACTTAAGTGCCTGTAAATTATGCTGGTGGTTGCAGCAGGACTGCCCTTAGGACTTAAGAAGCTAAGGTGCATTTCCAGTTGTGGCAACTGCACCCAGCGGTGTTGGTGACGGTGCCAGTGTGCACCCGCCTCTCAAGTTGTCTACAGAGACTGGCCTTCTGTCCATAGCTAGTGCTGTTTCCCAAAGACAAGTCCTAAAGGATGTTGAGAGAAGCGGATGGGGGGTAGGTTAAATTAAATTTGGGAAAGGCTGCATCATCATCGTCATTATTTTTAGGAATTTAGAATGGCATTTAATTTTAATTTCAGCAGTAAAGAGATGTGTTCACTTCTTTGCTTAATCATCCTTCCCAAACAGCAAGAGAAACTGTTCCGAAAATGAATGCCCATTCACAAGAATTCACTTGGGAAAATGCTGGGCTTAGATGAGGCTTCCTTTTTTGTGGCCATTATTTTCATTTGGATTCTTATTATCAATGTTAATCAGCTAAGCCAGGCTTGGTGGCGTGTGCCTGTAGTCCCAGCTGCAGGCTATGGCAGGGAGGCTCTCTTAAAGTTCTAGATCAGCCTGGGCAATACAGTGGGATTCCTCCTAAGACAAAAAAAAAGTTAATCAACTAATACCAACTATTGTCTTCTCTAGGTTATGAATCTCATATGAGTACTGTTTTACAATTTTTAAATAGCATTTTTCTATTTTTGAAAGACAGTGTCTTGCTGTGTTGCCTGGACTGGAGGGCAGTGGCTGCTAATAGCACACAGCCTCAACTCCTGGGCTCACGCTGTCCTTCAAGGAGGTGGGACTATAGTCTCTTCCCACTCTTCTGGCTTTTTTTTTTTTTTTTTTTAAGACAGAGTCTCACTTTGTCACCCTCGGTAGAGTGCCATCGCATCACACAGCAACTTTAAACCCCTGGGCTCAAGCAATTCTCTTGCCTCAGCCTCCCAAGTAGCTGGGACTACAGGAGCCCACCACAACACTATTTTTTTAGAGATGGGGTCTCGCTCTTGCTTAAGCTGGTCTTGAAATCCTGAGACCAAACAGTCCACCTGCCTCGACCTCCCAGAGTGCTAGGATTACAGGTGTGAGCCACCTTGCCCATCCAGTTCCTGGCTATTTTTAAATAACTAATAATGCTCTGTTTTTACCTTTATGAAATGGTGATGGTAAAACCTTTTATTAGAGTTGGTTTGAGGACTAAGGAAGGGACTCAAATCAGAGATGGACATGCCTGATGTTGTAAATCCTCAACACCTGCCATGTGTTACGACTGGTCATTCCGAAGGTGGGCCCTACAAGAGGACAGTGACCTTCCCCATGTTCTGATACCAACCGTGCTAGTTACGGACCTGTTCATGGCCCGCCAGCTTCTCTCGGTTCCTGTTTCAGCTGCTTTTGACAGCAAAGAACCAAGATTATATAGGCCTTGGGAGTCAATCAGGGAAGCTTGTGCTCTTTCACGATGACCCAAATCTGGGAGATTTTCTTTTTGTGATCTTAGACTCCGTGGAGCCAGGTGTTAGCCTTTATGCTTGGGTGTGGGAGGGAAGGAAGAAAAGGGACTTGGCAAGTCTGTTCTAGAACATTCTGTCTCACACCCAGAAATGACTGTCACCCTTTAATGACTTCAAGGTGGTTTTTAATGTTGCAGAAAGCTTGGCGTGAAGGAAACTTCATCCAATCTTATGCCACTTAAAGACAGTCATGTTATAATTGGCCTGGCCGGTAGCTTGTCTTCCTGTTCAGTCTCATTTCACTTTGAAAACAAAATCAATGTCCAGCCCGAGAAAACAGTTTGCCAAGTTCAGTCAACATTTGATGTTCTTCAACACCTGGATACCGTAGCTTAGAGGTTCCCAGGCCTTTGGGTTCTGGCATTCAGAAATTCTAGGAGACCAACTAGGGAGTCCCATTTTTAATTTTTTAAATTAAAAAAGTCTGTAAAGAAAGGAGACCTATTTTTAATTTTGTCAGGCAAGGGCATTTAATAATTCTTGCCATCACTTTTAATTTAATTTAATTAATTTATTTTGAGATGGAGTCTCACTCTGTCACCCTGGGTAGAGTGCTAGTGATGTCATAGTTCAGAGCAACTGTAAACTCTTAGGCTTGAGCAATCCTCCTGGCTCAGCCTCCTGAGTAGTTGGGACTAATTTTTCTATTTTTAGTAGACATGGGAATCTCGATCTTGCTTTGGCTGGTCTCGATCTTGCTTTGGCCGGAGCTCAAGTGATCCACCTGCATCAGCCTGCAAGTGCTAGGATTATAGGCGTGAGCCACCACACCCTGCCAATCATCACCGAGGGTGGCGGATTCAAACTCGGCCCTGGCCAAACTGCAATAAAAAATAGATGGGCATTGTGGCGGGTGCCAGCTACTTGGGAAGCTGAGACAAGAGAATCACCTAAGCCCAGGAGTTGGAGGTTGCTGTGAGCGGTGACGCCATGGCATTCTACTGAGGGCAACGAAGTAAAAAAAAAAAAAGACAGTTTTAAGACACTGAAAACAGGAAGGACATAATTTCAGAATAAAGGACAGCCTTTTAAAATTGAAGAAATTAAACTTTATGAAAAGCTCTGTTGTCTTATATTTCTCTTAAGGGTTTGGAAATTTCTGCTGCCGATGATTCAACAATAGGGCTCTATTACCTATCAAGAGAAAATGCACTCCCAACTACAGGGACTTTCCTGGGCCTTGTCTCAAGGAAAGGTTTACATCTGTAGCAGGCACTTTAAGTTATTCTTGTTCCCTTTACTGAAGGAGAAGGTTTCTGAGCATTCTAATACATCAAGTGAGCCACTGTGCCCAGCCCTACCCCTCATTTCTTAACTCTGGTTTCTGTGAAACTTTTAGACTTCTGTAGACTTCGATTTAAAATCTATGGACTGAGGCTGGGCATGGTGGCTCAGGTGGCTCTTGTAATCCTTGCACCTTGGGAGGCCAAGGTGGGAGGATTCTTTGAGCTTGGGGGTTCTAGAGCAGCCTGAGAAAGAGTGAGACTACTAAAAATAGAAAACTTAGCCAGGCGTTGTAGTGGGCGCCTGCAGTCCCAGCTACTTGGGAGGCTGAGGCAGGAGGATTGTGTGAGCCCAGAAGTTTGAGGTTGCTGTGAGCTGTGTGAGGCCACTCACTCTATCCCTGGCAACAGTGAGACTTTGTTTCCAAAAAAAAACAAACAAAAAATATGGATTAAGAATAATCTATAGCACTTGTCCTTAATATTGTTATGACTTTCATCTAATTTCACAGTTGGGTTCACATAGTCCTAAGAATAAAACTTAGAGGTGGGAGTGGGATGTGGGTTAGGTGCTAGAACCCTGTTACTACCAGGATTCTGTTCCACAGTGCTCTAAGGCCACCTTTGATATTCAAAAAAACAGCCAGACATTCAGTTCTGGTAAATTCATTTTATTGGCAAAGAGTTAAATTATTTTACTTAGTTTTTAAATATTCCTCCTTTCTTCTCATAATTACTTTCATAACTAGGTGTTTGCCCTTTTCTTTTGTGACTATAGGAAAAGAGAAGAGCCAGTTAGATTAACTCTCAGAGAAAGTGAGGTGGATAAATTTGAAAGTCATTCAAGTTCAAGGTTAGTGTGTAATGTGGCCTGAGTGCAGAGAAATGTTTGTTTCTGCTGTGTTATGTAAATCCTCAGAGAACGATCCTGAATTAGATAAGAAGTTAATTTTTCAAATAAAAAAAAAGTGGATAAAAATTATTGGGAAGAAAATTGATATGATTTGAGAGAATCAGTTCGGTGTGTGAACACTGGGGGTACAAATGGAACGCCTTCTCCTGATTTGTTAAGGTGTGGGGAGAGAGGAGAAGGTTGACACAGGAGTGAAAAGTGAGTTGATTGTGATTGGTCGGGGACCGTTCTAGTCAGCAGAGGATTTATTGAGTATCAGGACACCTGCTTACTTTGTGCCCAAGCTTCCCACCTTTATGTCAGTCTTTGTCCTTGCTGGAGTAAATTGTAACCATGTCATGTGGGTTAAGTATTTGAAGTTCTTATACAACCATGTAATTATCATTTATTAGTATCCCCATTTAACTTTCCCAGGTTAATGTGTGCAAACCAGTTTTGACGCTATTAATGAACTTCAGAAGACCTAGAAGGTTTTTGGTTCAATGTTATCTTCCCATTTCCCATGCCTGTGTGTCACTCCTTAAAAAAAAAAAAACCTTTCTGTAATTTACCCATCACTGTATATCTGATGTGCTTGTTCGCTGGATACTTAACACAGCTTAAAAATACTGTTATGTTGTAGCTTGACGTTTAGCAGTCGGCAGGCGAGAGTGATTGTCTTGTTTAGGAAGTTGAGCAGGAGAGTCTGGGACCTTAGGGAAACAAACAACAGAAAGCTGTTACCCAGTGAAGGTGCCAGCTTGCCACCATGTAGTGAAGGTGCCCACTCGCCACAGACGGGACAGTTCTCTCTCAGCCCTGCCTGCCACACCTTAACCCTGGGACCTTGGCCAAGGTGTTTTAAGTTCTCTGGGCCTCAGTTTTCTCATGTATAAAATTGAGAGAAAAATAGCACCTTCCCAGAGGGCTGATTTCCAGATACCACATAGGTATTTGCAAGGTTATACAGATAAGAATTACCATAATTATTACACTCAGATGTTTATAGCAGCCCAATTTACAATCGCAAAGATATAGAAACAACCCAAGTGACCTCAGCTCAGGAGTGGATTAATAAACTGGGGGTATATGTGTACTATGGAATACTATTCAGCCATAAAAAGATGGAGATTTTGTATCTTTTGTAATAGCTTGGATGGATTTGGAGAACACTTTGGTAAGTATCACAAGGATGGAAAAAACAGGGTTATGTCTGTGGTCGAGTGGGTAGAGCGCCGGCCCCATATACCGAAGGTGGCAGGTTCAAACCCAGCCCCAGCCAAACTGCAACAAAAAAATAGCTGGGCGTTGTGGTGGGCGCCTCTGGTCCCAGCTACTCGGGAGGCTGAGGCAAGAGAATCGCCTAAGCCCAAGAGCTGGAGGTTGCTGTGAACTGTGATGCCACGGCACTCTACCGAGGGCGACAAAGTGAGACTCTGTCTTTAAAAAAAAGGAAAAACAGGCATCACATATGCTCAATACTAATTTGGAACTTGTAGATTCACAACTATGTGTTCATGTGAGAGAAAAACTCAATGAAATTCAGTAAGAGGGGAGAGGAGGAAACAGACTGTGTTCCGACCAACCCAGCAGGAACAGTGTGTGGGTATAGGGGCACACTTCCTGGGTGACAGTCACAACTGCAACTCTGACTTTACTTTACAAATGCAAACAATGTAACCTCATTATATATACCCTTGTGTTAATCTGAAATTAAAAACTAATTGCTGTAATTATCTGTACATATGTGTGATGAATATATTTGTGCCCATATGTGCACATAGACAGCTGCATACATTTACAAGATGCAAAAATACCAGAGTCAGTTATTGCCGTAGAAAGCTAGAAAGTGGCCGGGCCTGTGCTCTCTCTGGCAGCGAGGCCTGGCGGGGATGGGCTGGTGAGGGTAAGGGCGCAGAGTCAAGGAGAATAGGAAGAGCGAAGCAGGGCGGGCAGATCTGGGATCCACGGCAGGATTTCCAAGGAAACGAGCCTTGCCAGCTTCCCGATTGACCCACTGCCCTGTGGGAGCACCCTCGTGTCTCGGCAGCAGCCTGCATGTCCAGCTTCCTCAACCCTGCTGGCCGTATCCACTCCTGATGCTTTTTTTTTTTTTTTAATTGTTAAATCATAACTGCGTACATTTGTGCAATCAAGGGATACAATGTGCTGGTTTCATATACAATCTGAAATATTCTCATCAAACTGTACAACATAGCCTTCATGGCATTTTTTTATTGTATGTAGACATTTGTATTCTGCATTTAGTAGGTTTCGCCTGTATACATTCTAAGATGCACCGTAGGTCCACTCCTAATGGAGCTTAACAGGGAGGTGGCCTCCCCTCCCTGTGACAGCTTAGGGAAAGGAAGGTCCTGAGAAGTGGTCTGACACGTGCCAGGCCACATCCCAGGATCAGGGCTGCTGCTGGAGCCCAGCTCTGACTTGGAGCTTATTTCTCTGGTGGAATGGGTCTCCCTCTGCCTGAAGCCCCTGTGCTTTGCCACATCTTTTAAAGATGCTTTCGGGGATCAGTTTCCTTGTCTGCTTTTTTCCTTGGTTTACTCTCAGTACTGTTTCTTTGTTTCTTGTTTCCATAGCTTAGCACACAGTGCTGGCCCTAGAGTCAATACATTTTGAACAAAAGAGCTTTTAGCTAAAGGCAGACAAATGGATGACTTAAACCCCCATCACAAGAGACAAAAATCACACTTACCTAAACTTCGACAGGTCTGGAATCGCATTATCTAAATGTGCTTATGCACATGAAAGGTTTTCAATAAGGTGCTGAAGTTTGACTTTCTACCATGGAACTGAGAACATTCTTGCCACCTGCTTTTCAGTTTGCTATTATCCCTCAGCCTCCAGCCCCCAAGACTAGCCTCCTCCTTTCCATGATTGAATCCTCTTTGTTTAGTTACCAGACACTGTGCTAATCTCAGCAGGAAATAATATGGCTGTGGCTGGTTGTGGGGAACCTAAACTAGTATTTAGGTTCCCCCAGCCCTCTGGAGTGTGGAATAATGTGGCCAGGACAAAGAGATCATGGACCTTATTATTAGACACACTTACAGAAAAGCTTATTAAGGAAAAACAGTTTGCGAGAGGAGTTGGCAAACAAGTCAGCCGTCATTGTTAAAAGTTCAAATAGACCTTGGCTTTGTTGAAGGAGAGCCTGAATTAGTTATTAGTGTCTCAGCCCACAAAGGCTGCTGGGTTTTGATGGTCTATGGAGCCCATGACACAGAACTGTATTTTTTGTCTTGGAGAAATGTTAAAAATTAAACATTTCAAATGAAAATTAATCTCCAGCTTGGCTGTTTCTTGCTTGTTCGTGCATAATTTGCCAACAAATTTTGGTGTTGGTATTAAGTCAAAGACATTTTAAGCTATTTTTATTTTTTTAATCTGGAAAATCCTTCAGACTAGTTTCTGCCTGCTTAGCAGAATTGTTCAAGGTGTTAGGAATTAGTTTTGACCTTTGTACAGAAATATTGGCTCCATTGTAATAGGAGTAGCTCAACTCACAAAATGATTTTCCTTAATATCTCAGTTTTTCTAACACACAGAGAAAAGGATGTAACAACTTGGAAATTGATTTCATTTGAGAATGCTCATTGTTTCTAAGTATTTTTTTCTGAATCAATCTGTCTTCAGAGTTATATAAGGAGCTTCCTAAATCACCTCTTTAAAAATTGTTTTTTAATTTTTTGTATATGTATATATATTTTTTAGAGACAGAGTCTTACTTTGTCACCCTCAGTAGAGTGCCAACCTCCACAGCAACCTCCAACTCCTAGAGTTAGACGATTCTCTTGCCTCAGCTTCCCAAGTAGCTGGGACTACAGGCGCCCACCACAACGCCTGGCTATTTTTTTATTGCAGTTTGGCCGGGGCTGGCTTTGAACCCGCCACCCTCGGTATATGGGGCTGGTGCCCTACTCACTGAGCCAGAGGTGCCGCCCAAATTTTTTATATTTTTAGGAAGGGTCTGCCTCTGCCACCTACACTGGAATCCAGTGAGTGACACCGTCGTAGCCCACTACAGCCTTGAACCCCTAAGCCCAAGTGATACTCCTGCCTCGGCCTACCTTTATTTGTAGGAACTAGTAATTTTAAATATGAGCTTGCAGGGTTCTGTGGTTGCTTGTCGGCAGGAATTTGAGACCAGCTTGGGCAACATAGTGAGACCTTATCACTATAAAAAATAAAAAAATTAGCTGAGTATAGTGGCACCCACCTGTAGACTTAACTAATTGGGGGGGTTGAGGCAAGAGGCTCACTTGAACTATGGCACTCCATCCTGGGCAACAGAGCAAGACATTGTCCCTCAACCCCCACACTCCAAAGGGCTTCCAGCCTGTTTTTTGTTGCACTTAATTAGCAGTTATTAACATCACTCTGAGGACACATGTGCATTTATATATTTGATTTAGTGTGGTTTTATCCACTGGATTCAGCCACACTAAGACACGTGTGTTTGTTGAGCTGACTGCTTTTAGGCCAGGGACATTATGGCAGGTGGAAATGTGTGGGAGTCTGTCCTGTTGCCTTAAAAACTCAAGCCATGAACATTTAGGGGCTGGGGCCCAGGCTGTGTACGTGAACAGTGAGGAACTCCCTTCCCTGACTGGAAACATGCACCTTCATTTCAGAGCAGGTGCTTGTGTTGGAGGCTCCCTTGTTAGTGTTACAGTTCTTTACTCAAATATGTATAAAACCAGAAAGGATGGCATTTGAGGTAAGATGGTGGAGCATCAATGATTAACAGAGAAGAACATCGGGGCACACAGAGACATGAAGTAAGCAAGTGCTGCTGGATGTGCCAGGATCAGGGCTGCTACGAACCTTGAGTAAAAGAGACAATTATCTGTGAAAAGAAATTAACTCAGGCTTATCTGTATTTGGGGTGGGCTCAGCATGCCAAGGGAAGGCTCCAGGATATATCAAGTGCTGTGTGTTTCCTGGGTTCTACGCTAAGTGTCAAGTACATGTTTGTTTGTTTTTTAAGTTGACAGCTTTATTGAAATGTAATCCATATACTGTAGCATTTATTTAAAGTGTAGTTCAATGACTTTTTAAGTATATTTACAGAGTTGTGCAGTCATTGCCACAATCAATTTTAGAACGTTTTTATCACCCCCAAAGGAAATCCCATACCTGTGAACAGTGAGGTTTTAGATGACGAATGGAAGGTCCACTGTGTCTGATCTCAGCACTGGAGATGGGCAGCTGATGTTCATCCCCTTAGGAGACAGTTATTAAGCAGCTACTGGTTCCAAGTGTTTGAGGCGGGAGTGAGGTCCCAGAGGGTTTTGTGAAACATGTCTTGGTCCTCAGAGATCGGGTCAGTGAAAGGATGGCAAGTGAGAGGTATGCTCTGCCCCTTAGGGACTCAGTGTCGGCCCGCGCCCTCCCAGGTGCAGCCTGCAGTCCTCATCATGGTGCCCCAGGACATCAGCTGAACATTTGGCCTCCCCCCATTATTAGGCAGAAGTAAGAAAAGCGAGATGACAATACAGTTGGTAAGTGACCTGAGAGGTTTCTGTCCAGGGTGCTATGAGAGAGAAAGGCACCTGCTCGGGCCAACCATGGGGGCGGGGCGGACGAGGACAGTGGGGTCACCCCAGGGGAGTCCCTCCCAGTGGGGCTCTGGGTCAGGCTCATATAGCTGGAGTCAGAGAAGCTTTGGACCTCTCAGGTGGGCACTGTAGAAAAACCGCATCAGGGAATTGGTGCTTTATGGTGGAAGTGGTTGGGAACAAGCTGTGAAGAATTTCAATCAGGCTATGATTGGATTACAGCCCTGAACACAGTAACTACACCAACAGAAACATTTAAGTTGCTTACTTGTAACCAGGAGCTGCGCTCAGTTCTCACTACAGCATGGGTGTTTCGCTCATCCTCCCGGACAATGACTCTGAGGACCGGAGAGCAGAGTATCTGGACCAAGTTAAGGTGTCTCAGCCAGGAAGCACCGAGTGAAGTTCATGGCCATCAAAGTTCAGGTAGTTAAACCTTAAGCCATCTCCCCTTAAAGGAGAAAGCATTCTAGTGGATCCTCTTTTGGGAAACACGAGCCAAACAGACCATTCTCATCTGTGAAAATCCCTTTCCATTTTAAATTATCAGTGCCAAGAAAGAGTATCATTAAAACTAGTACAGTATTTTTTTTAAATGGCATTAAATTTTTTTTAAAAGGTGTCTTGGGTTTCTCTCATCTTTTCTCCTCCATGAGGGGGACCCACTTTCTATTCTCGTTGGAAGTGCTCTAAACTTTCTCTTTGTCCTTCCTGAATAAAATCTCTCTTTGTTGCCCTGAAACAAAAAAAGTATCTTGAACTTGAATTTGAGAAACTTTGGACTTATGCCACAGGAAACTAGAAGCAGAGAAATGAATTTGGAGGCAGTTGTAGGGGTCTTGATGAAAAACGTGAGTGCCTGAGCTAAGTCTGAGGCAGGAGGAAAAAAGGGAGCACGTGGGTTTCTAGAAATTGGAAAGTAGATGTGGTGGCAAAGGGGAAAGGCTTTGGGTTGGACAGTTTCTGGCTTGAGGAGCTGACCGTGAAGGTGCCATTCCTTGAATTATCCCTGGGTGAAGAGGAGAGGTGAGGGCTTGTGAAACATTAAGGTGTTTGGGGAGCTCTAGGAATAGGAGCTGTATAGCAGAATTGAAGTTTATGCAATAGTTGTGTTCTGGGCGGGGGGCGGGCGGCCGAGTCTAGGCTTGTGACTGGGAAGAAAAGTATCTGAAAGAGAAACTTAAAATTAGGACAGGGACCAAGACATCAGGCTAGCGGGTACAGTGACCTCAGAAGTGAGAGCTCATCCACCAGAAGTTGAGGGGCAGGGGACCAAGAATCATGGTACCTGGGCTTCAATCCTGTCCCTGTTTCTTGCTTAGTAGAATTTCTCTAGGTTGAAACTTACTGTGTTAAAGCCAGTGGCTTAGAGGAGAAGCCCTTTTTTCCTTCTACGAGCTTGTGATTATTGGTTGTTTTTGTTTTTTTGAAAGCTGGTCTACAACGCTTATTGTTAAAAAACGTATTAATGCTCACTGAATGGGCACAATGTAGGGGTGCAAGACATAGGTGTGTCTTGCACACTTTGGGTGCAAGACATAGCTACAGGAGGGACTCTACCTGACAAATTCAAGATTTGGTTGTTTGTACCCTCACATTAACCTAAAATTAAAAAAAAAAAATCATTAATACTGTTATACTTACCCAGATAGGTTTATTGTTGGTGATTTCAAGTGGACCAATTTTCCTTTTTAAGCCCAGGAATGTTTAAAAGCAATAGAAAACAGAGAAAGCATTGTAGATAAAATATTTTAAAACATTAGTAACACATACAAACTTTCAGCCCATTATTGGAGTTTTGATATATTTTCTTCAGTCTCTTGTTTGCGTGTATGTCAAAACTTTTTAAAATTAAACCTTTCATTTTGATTTACTTGTAGATTTACACGCATTTGTAAACAATCATGCAGAAAGATTCTGTGTCTCCTTTCCCCAGTTTTCCTCAATGATGATACATCTTGCACAGCTGGACCTCAGTGTCACAACTAGGCTATTGACTCCAACACAGTGGAGATACAGAACGTTGCCATCGGCAGAGGAACCTCCCGGGTCCCTTTATCAGCCGCACTCGTTTTCCCTCCTGCTCATGCCCCTCTTTAATTTCTGGCAACCATCAGTTTGTTTTCGTTCTCTCTAATTGTGTTATTGCTAGAGTATTGTATCAGTGGAATCATGCAGCATGTAACTTTCTGGAACTGGCTTTTTCAGCCTTTGGCTATTTTGTTTTTTGTTTGCAATTTTTTGTGCAAATGTCAAGTTTTCATTTATCTAGCATGAATGCCCAAGAGCGCAATTGCTGGTATATGAGTGTTTAAAAATACACCTAGAATTATACTATGTGCATAGCATAATTTTATCATAGATGTATTTTAGCATAGCTCCATAATGAACAACATTTTTATACATGTATGCAGAGATCATTTTCTGCACACTATATTCTTAAATGTGGGAAGACTGGCTTAAGGGATTTGAACATCCCTTTTTTCCTTAATGGACTTGACCTGCATAGTGATATAAGGAAGAGGACAGCTGTCTCACACATCTTAGCACAACTGGGCCAACAGGGTGACTTTCTTTGCACAGTAGATTAAAAAAAAAAAAAAACAATTGCACATAAAATTTTCTTTTGTGAATAAAAAAGTAGTTTAGCTTTTGAAAGAAATCTATACACAAGTCTCCTACAGAAATCATAGTTCCTGCCCTCGCCCCAAGTGTAGATTTGAAGTCTGGTTTTCCTTAATGCCCAGATTTCCTAGGGTATCCTTTAACGCATTTGTGTACGTTAGTCATTCCTTCCGACTGTGGCAACTCGTTTTAACAGCTCACTTCTCAAGTTTGCCAAGCGTGGTCAGGGCCAGCGTGTCACTGGGGTCTCTCTGGTTGGTGAGCAGTGCCCTGCAAGCCCGTTCACTGCATTTGGCCCCGCTCGTTGGGTGGCCTGACTGTGCATCTCCACCGGCAGATGTGTGGCAAGCATTAGCTTCCTGGGTTTCGACGTCTCAGATGCCTAATCCTGTCGGTCTGCCTGCCTGTTGTCATTAGCAAGTTCGAGATCCGAGGTTAAGATCCATGGCTCTGTGACTGAGTGGCCAGCAGCACTGCAGAGCCATGCATATCATCACTGGTCGTTTTGGGAGTGAATTATTTGTAGCAGGAAGAAGCCCTGTCTTTGGGGGATGGCAGTGATTGCTTATCATAGGAGTTAAGAAAATGCCTCCTTGCGGAGTTTCTGGGAAGGTGGTTTCATTGAATTGCATTTTTCAGTGAGATCTCTTCTTTGTATCTTGTCTCTAGAAACACAGTGCCTATGTTGTGCTTGGTGATACGGTTGTACATGACCATGGTAGAGGTATATGCCCCCACTCCCCAACCACCGAGTTCCTTCAGGTCAGAGGCTGGGTGCCACAGCAGGGCACCGGGTTCCTCATGTCCCAGCCTGCATTGCCCCACCCCTGCTGCAGCCACACTCCACCCCAGCAAGCCCTGTGCTGCCCACTGTCACCTTTGCCTCTGTTCCCTCCTGGCCACACAGGCTGGCCCCCAGCGGTACCCTGGGCACGTCTTCCGTGACAGCCCCTGACACTGGGTGAGCTGGTCAGGTTGGCCCGTGTATCTTTCACATCCTCTGTGAACTGCACACTCTTGGAAAGGAAGGGCTGTTTAATCCATCTTCTCATTGTCAGGGTCCAGGTCACAGCCCAGTGCGAATGACTGAGGGAATTTCAAAGAGAGGAAATAAATGGGAAGGAATGGGATAAATTAATGAGGTCAAGCCTAGTGTGCCGGGAAGGCGGTGCAGAGTGGCTTCCCCTGCCCCTTCCCCTTCCCCCCGTCTCGCTCCTTCAAAGGGCCATTGGTGTTCTTCCCTTTCCACCCCATTCCCCGGTCTCAACCCTGGGCAGTCCCTTGGCCCTCATATTTATGATTTTATCGCACCACACTCTGAAAAGTGCAGGACTAACTGGGTAGTAGCAGCAGCAGACCAGGCTGTGGGCGAGGGGCGCCTCCCCCGTCAAGTCTAACTTTCACAGCATCTCCCCTGTGGAGATAGTAACACCCCTAGTGTCCACATGTGCACATCAACTCAGAGGCTGAGGAATGTGCCCAGCGACTCACAGCCAGTGAGTGGCAGAGCTGGAATTCAAAAGCCATCTTTGAACAGGTGCACCTCTAAGGTCCGACTGTGACAGCTCACTTATAGCACACATGCTCTTCTGGGATGCCAAGAAATTGAATGCTGCCTGTGCTGTGCACTCTTGTGCAAGTTTCCTAGCATTTCTGAGCCTCTATGATTCATTCTTTAAAAAATGATCGCTCTGGGAGGCTGAGGCAGGTGAACTGCTTGAGCTCATGAGTTCAAGACCAGCCTGAGCAAGAGTGAGACCCCATCTCTACTAAAAATGAAAAACGAGGCAATAGACTCTTTTTTTTTTTTTTTTTTTTTGTGGTTTTTTGGCCGGGGCTGGGTTTGAACCCGCCACCTACGACATATGGGACTGGCGCCCTACTCCTTGAGCCACAGGCGCCGCCCAGGCAATAGACTCTTTTGAGCCCAAGTGTTTGAGGTTGGTGTGAGCTATGACGTCATGGCATTCTACCAAGGGCAACAAAGTGAGACTCTGTCTCAAAACAAGCAAGCAAACAAACAAACAAACAAAAAACCCACAGTTTTACCTCCCTTCTAAAGATCAGATGAGATCACAAGCTGTGTGCCTGATGCCTCATTCAGTCAGCACTTAGTAAGTACCTGTTCCCTCTGCCTGGCCCTCTTGTTTTGGTGCCCAAATGATAACACTGGGCATTGGAAACCTGATGACAATTTAAATGGCTTAATCTCATATACTAATTTGAGTGTTTGAACAGGCATTAAGAATCTTCAGTTTATCTATGTTTAATAGTTGGTTATCTAACAAAGTTGCCCGGGGGAGGTGTTAGTAACTAAATATTTATTTGTATAAAGATACTTTTAATCCCCTGTGCCATAGTAATTAGAGTGCTAAATCTCTGACAACTGTGAGCTGAAAGCTAGGTGCTGTTGCCTTGTCTCCACGCACACTGCGAGAGGAGACACGTGTGTGCTAGTTTTTTATTAGATTCCAATGGAACTTCCTACTGGACTTCACATTTTCATGTCCCAAATACTTTCCCAAGTCTCATGAGGCAGCAGCAAAAACAACAACAGGACGAGATAGATTTGTAGTTACGTGCATCGCAGTCTTCTGAGGCTCTTCTTGGTTGCAAAGGAACATAAAAAAAGTGTGAATTACCCTGGAGAGAGCGATCATGGCGCCTGAGATGCACGGCAGCCACTGAGAGCTCAGAGTCAGAGAAACTTTGCGTAAGGGAACTCATTTTGTTTCCATGATCACTTGTTTCAGCCCCGTGTCAGGAGGCAAATGTCTTAACCTTTGTCACTGATCATTATTTTAATGCACAAATGAACAAGTCTATAAATGAAAGGAAGAAAGAAAACAGGTAAGAGAGGCATCCTCAGAAACAGTGTAGAATTCCCAGGAAAATCTAAACTAGGCCAGCCACATTTGTGTAAAGTGATTAAAATCAGGGAAGAAAATGTTACGTCAAATAGACTTTCATTAGATAGCATGTAGGGCAAGATTGTCATAAAAATTGTCAACCTGAACACCCCTCTCTTCTCTTACCTCTTCCCCATAGCGATGTCACCTTCCTCCCGGAGACCTTGGATTATTTCCTTATGGAATGTTCTGTGTTATTCCTTGCTTTATGCCCTCCCCATACTAATAGCTACCTTTTAGTATGTTCTCATTGGAGTCCAGCGGCTGACTTTACTACATTATTTTCTTTAAGTTTTCACAATAATTCTACGAGTTATATCTGATTGTGATCCTTATTTTACAGATGGGGAAAACTAGTGCCACCGTTGCTACGTTATAGACGGCGTAGATCTATAGGAAGAAGAAATTGATCCAGCTGGCTGTGATCCTAGGCCGTGTTCGCCCCTTACTCCCTCTGCCTCCCCGTATGATACACTAACCATGTTGCAGGCCAGCACCATTTATCCAGCAGGTATTTAGTATGTATATAGGCCAGGTTTGGGCCCTGGAAGACAAGGTGGGCATGGGGTTGCTGCCCATAGCATAGTGAGGTGTGAAATGAATTGAGAGGGTCACAGCCAGCATATGGGGTGCATTGAGCCTTGTAATGGGAAGTGTTAGGAAACTTTTATGAAGGTGCAGTATTTTATAATGAAAACGTATTTCTTAGCTTGGGATGTGGTCAGAAGAGTTTGAAAGAACTGGACCTTGAGGCTCCAGGGGGAAGATGCAATGGTTTTATTTTATTTTATTTTATTTTTGGAGACAGAATCTCACTTTGTTGCCCTCCATAGAATGCCATGGTGTCATAGCTCAGAGCAACCTCCAACTCTTGGGCTCAAGTGATTCTCTTGCCTCAGCCTCCCAATTGTCTGGGACTACAGGTGCCTGCCACAATGCCCAGCTTTTTTTTGAGGCAGAGTCTCACTATGTCACCCTCAGTAGTGTGCTGTGGCGTCACAGCTCACAGCAACCTCAAACTCTTGGGCTTAAGCGATTCTCTTGCCTCACCCTCCCAAGTAGCTGGGAACTGCAGGTGCCCATCACAATGCCCAGCTATTGTTTTATTGCAGTTGTCATTGTTGTTCAGCAGGCCTGGGCTGGGTTCAAAACCACCTACCTCGGTGTATGTGACCGGCATCCTAACCACTGAGCATGGGTACCAAGCTAATGCCGGCTATTTTTAGAGATAAGGTCTCACTCTGGCTCAGCCTGGTCTCCAACCTGTGAGCTCTGGCAATCCACCGCCTTGGCTTCCGGGAGTGCTAGGATTACAGGCGTGAGCCACCGTGCCCGGCAATGCAATGGTTTTAAAACAAGATAATGGGGAAGTGATTACAAACTGTCATTAATAACTGGGTCCTCTGGGCAAGAACACTTACGTCTTCTGAGAGGATAACATTTGGGCTGAAATCTCAAAGAGTTTCCAGAAGACAGTAGCTCTGATTCAGAGAAGGGAATAAGAAGCTGGGGCCAGAAAGGAGCATGGGAGCATTCCCAGAAGCAGAAATAGCGTGCACCACACTCCTTGAGGCTAATGTGGTACAAGCAGAAAACACTATCAAAGCCTAAACATTGCCCATTGCCTGGACATCATCATCGTTATCACCCCTCTTAACTTGGGTCAAGTAAGAATGAAAAACAAAGTTATATATTATTATCTTGGTAATTTTTATTTTCCTCTCACTGTTTTCATTTCTTCAATTGTTTTTAAAAGATGTGCTTGTGCTTTTATGTTTTATGTAACGTTTTGCTTATAGGCACTGGCCCATCAACGTTTTTTCTGATACCTACCTGGACGGAATGTTTGCTTGTTTGGCAGGTCCGGGCATTTCTAGACAAGACGTCTCAACTTGTTGCTGTTGCCATTTTGGGCTGGTGTTTGGCGGCATTCCTGGCCTCTCCCCAATTAATGCCAGTAGCACCCTCCTTTCTTCCCCAAGTTGGACAACCAAAATGTCTGCAGACATTGCCAATGACCCTTGAGGAGCAAAATTGAAAACTGTTGCTCTGGAAGAAAGTCCAGGGTCATGGTAATATGAGACGAAGGTGCCCTGACTAAGGATTCTCTATCTCCTCCATTGATCATATTAGGGTTATTTTTATTTGTATTTCTCATAGTTAGGCTTAAAGGAATCTGTACATATCACTCTATACTATCTCCTAACCATGGGAAGGGTTTCCTTGCAACATAGGTACGTAATACTATCCTAGGGTTAGAAATGAAAGGGGATGCCGTGGTGCATGCCTACAATCCTGGCACTTTGGGAGGCCCAGGTGGGAGGATAGCTTGAGGCCGGGAGTTTGAGACCAGCCTGAGCAACATAGCAAAACCGCATCACCAAGAAAAATAGAAAAATCATCCAGGCAGGGTGGTGCATGCCTGTGATTCCAGCTACTCAGGAGGCTGGGTCAGGAAGTTCACTTGTGTTCAGGCATTCGAGGCTGCAGTGAGCTATGGTAACCACTGCACTCTAGCCTGGGTGACAGAGAAAGACCCTGTCTCAAAAATAAGTAAGTAAAATAAAAATGGATTGGAGATGGCTTGGCCATCTACTTAATTGATTCCATATCTTTCCATTTTTCATAAGGAAGTGGACCCCGGTTGGTCATGCCTTTCAGTTATTTTTTCCGTGGTGTTGATTGGTTGCCTTTGTTCTGCCCCCAGGCTAATCCAGTCCACCCTGGACCAGTGGATTGTATCTCTACAACAGGAGCTATTTGTTCTGAGGCCTCATTTTCTCTAAGTGGATTTCCTGCGTGTTAATCGTCCATATTTTGCCCATTTCTTCACCTTACTTCCTTTGTCCTGTGTGTGCTCCATTGAAGTGAATCCGGTTTTTCTTTTGAGTGGGGTTTTTAGAAAGACATCTCATTTTAGTATCGTGGCTTTCGTTTCTTCCAGGAAAAGTCTGTTGAAAGAATTCTATTCTTTAAACTTACCCCGCACAGCAAAAGCCCTGTTGACTTTTGCACATAGAAATGACTTTTGATAGTGTAAGAGGCCCTCTTTAAACATTCTTGAATAAGGTTGTGGATCTTACTAACCCTTTGAAATCATTCCAAATTAAATCAGGTGTTCATTCAACCAATAATGCATCCAGACACTGGAATGCAGGGGGCTGGTTCTGTCCCTCACCTCGTTAGGGTTTCTCTTTTGATGTCACCCTGTCAGTGAGGCTGTCCCCAAATACCTGGTACAAAAACATCCCCCTCAGTAATCCTTGGTCCTCTCTTACCCTCGTTAGATGTTTCATGGACTTTCATCACCACCTGTAATACTGTACATTTATTTGTATATTTGCTTTTCACTTTTTTCTCCTGAATGGAAACATAAGCTCTGTCCCCCATGCCTAGGACACACCAGTACAATAAATATTTGCTTGAATAAGTGGATTTTCTAAATTGTAAGATTTATCAGGCACTTTTGTAGCACCTTCTGAATGCCAGACACTATTCTAAGATCTTTACATATTCGCGCCCATCTCTGGATGGGCTCCACTATTTTTCTGTACTATTCCCGTCCTTTCCTTTGAAATAATCACGGTTCTGAGCAGCTGCGATCCACTGTGTATCTTGACATGCTGTTACGTAGCCTCCTGTTTTGTTGGTGGAACTGTTACCTCCTGCCATGATTCTGTCTCCCTGAGGTCATGAGAGAGAATGGGTCAAGTTCTCTTGATTTCCTACTCCTGGAATGGGTGAGCGCCCACATTTTATACACAATGAGCTCCTGAAAATATGAGGACAGGCAGTCAGATGTACCCAGGTGGGGACCTCCGTTTACTGGTTCCAACCATATTTTTCGGAGACTGTACGCCCAGCTCTGAGCTCTTTACTGGGCCTTCTGCATTGATTTGCTATTCCAAGTACATTAGAAGGACAAGGGAATGTTTACATATGACATAAATATTAAGTCATACACGTGTCTTAAGTATTACAAGGGTGTGATTATTTCTGAAAGCAGAATCATTGGACAGATAGTGTAAATATTCTAAATTACTTCTGTCTTCAAGGTTTGATTTCTCCATATACCCAGAGGGACTGACAGTGGTAGGAAAAGTTATTTGTTCTCCTTGGGAAGGTGACAGTTGAGCTGCCTTCAGTGCCCTGTCTTACCTGGAAGAACATTTTGGAGGTGAACATGAGTCGTGTTTATGGGAGCTTTGAGGGTGAGACGAGACCTCCCAGGGTGCATGCCGGAGTCAGATGCCACACGGGCCCTTCCACAGCTCCCCCACTGCCCAGCAGGTAGCCAGGCCAGGCACGGTCAACCTCTGGCCTGCTCCCATTAGCCCTTTCGCATCAGATACAAGCACCCCACCCAGTTGTATTGGGACTGGCACCACAGGAATGTGGCTGTCTGGGGAAGGGCAGAGGGGTTGGGCTTTTCAGCTTCTGGGAATTTCTAGGCTGCCCCCAGGTTCCTTTTCCTCTTGACCTAAGTTTCTGTTTAATTTTCTCTCCTTGTGTTGATGACTTAAAGAAGAAGGCAGAGGACATTCAAGAATGAAGAAACAAACAGACCTGTTCCTTTTAACACTTAGCTAATCTGGGGCTGAGGCCCCCTCAACCTGCACACCGTGGGCCTTGCGGGCTGTTGGCCTCTTTGCTAGGAGGTGGGACCACTGTGGCTGTCTTCTCTCCTGGAGGGTGTTTGAGCCCAGGAAGCAGCTGGGGACAGTGGTTGTTCTGCAGAGGAGATGTGTGTGTCCCTGCCCTGGCCTTGGGCAGTGTCTCAGGACTGTTTTGACCAACTCTTGTGGTTTATATGGCAGAAATGTCACTGCTGGCTTAAGTTTTAATTTTTCTCTAGAAAAGTAAGACATACCATTTGTCATGACTTATGAAAACCATGGGAGTGGTACTTTTGCATCCCTTGGGGTGTCATTCTCCTTTGCAATAACATACCATTTGTTGCCATGTAGGCAGCTGGGCCATTTAAAAATAGAACCTCCAAGCAAAAAGTGCTGCATCTGTGATTCCAGAAGCTTCCCATGTGTGCGTGTCTGTGTGTTTGTGTGTCTCTGTGTGTGAAGGTAGAGTGTCTTTCGTGTTATTTACATCTTTGTTTTTTTAAAAAAAGCCTCTTGACATTTTCATTTCAAAGGATAATTTTAATCCAAATGATTTATAAAATTATCATCTTGTAAATATGAAGTGGAACTCCATAATGAAATGATGTTGTTACTACACAAGTTTGTATGTAAAGCTGGGCAAGCCGATGGAGCTTAACTTGATATGGTTAACGTGGTACCAAATCACTCACAACAAATGCGTTTTAAATTCAGTCATCAAGCCTGCACTGTCCGTGTCACTTTCTGTATATGGGACGGCATGGGTGCAGAGCAGTCATTGGTGATGGCTGAAATTTAAGGAAGATAGGTTGTCAAACAAACAAAGAAACTAATTTTATTTTAAATCCAAGAGAAGATTTGTTTCGCCTAAAAATCACTCCAATGCTACATATCACAGTTGAGAGGGAATTTTGTTCAAGGATATTTTCTAAACATTCCTGGGATGATGTCTTTGAATAGGCATATGGACTGCTTATGTCATAAATATGAATTTATGCAATAAACTACTTAATATTCTTAGATTACTTAATATTTAAATTGAAGAACTTTGCCATGTGACTTTATAATTATCAGATGATCCAATATGAAATATTATAGAGGGAAACCAAATTACTTTCTAAAAATTTAGCCATTTTCCTAAATGTTAATGATTTCTATCAATTGGAGAAATAATCAGAGAAGTGAACTATTATAATTTCTGTGATTCTCGAAGGATGGTTAGTATTTGAGCTAAAGTCTTTTAGGAACATCTAATTATCATCAAAATAATTACTTCTTTTAGAAAGATGTGAGTGATATAAAGAAAATGAAAAAGTTCTTTGCAGTATATTTTTTTATTGCCCAATTCAGGATCTTTTTTGAAATTATACTGAGATTGTATTGTCAGTTTGGGAAATTTCTGTGGAAATCACTTAACTGCTAAATAATTGAGTTCATTTCTGTCCCTCAGGTATTCACTTACAAGCAGAGCACAATTACCCACCAGAAGGTCACTGCCCTGCACCCCACAGATGAGGAGGGCGTGGACAACATGGCCTCCTTGACAGAGCTGCACGGGGGCTCCATCATGTACAACCTGTTCCAGCGATATAAGAGAAATCAAATCTATGTAAGTTCCCCTTGTAATGCCTTCTAAGATAATCCCTCACCTTTGAGGGAATGCATGTTTTTGGTTTCAAAGAGTATTTCCTGCCTTTTAAAAACTTCTGGTTATTCTAAATAATACTGTGCATTCAAATTAGGAACTTCATTCAATAACTCATGTTCTCCCGGTGTTTATTGCCTCAGTTTTATTACAGGGGATTTATTTTCTGGTGAAGGGCCTTGTGCACCTGAGGTAGTTTGACGTTTCTCGTGAACACACTGCGTTGTGTCGCATTTTTAAGTGCTGTGTGACGCAGGGAAGCCAAGTGGAGTTGACGTCCTCAGTTAAAGGCTGGAGGGAAATGTTGACTTGCTGACACAAGTGCCTGAGCTTACCTCTTTTATTTTTCCTTGTTTTTTCTCTCTTTATGGATTTTCACTGATATTTCTGGGTCTGGAGCCCACTCTAGGAGATATTTACATTCAAGGGATTTATTTTTCTTGTACGAGATTTCTGGTTTGCTAGGTTGGATGGGGAAAGATCCCTAAAAAGTAGTCCTGCATATTTTCTCTCAATTTTCATGAAATGTAACTGTATGTGTATTATAAAGTAATATTTTAAAATCGTTTCTATAATAACTTATGTGACACTAAAGTACAGATATTATATTGTCTGTCAGGATTGATTGACTAGCAAATTTCAGTGCTTTTTTTTCTCTGCCTGTTTGCAAGTCTTTATTGTAAACTGGAAAAACTGTTTGTACCTGTTTACTTTTCTTGTCAAGTTCAAATTCATAGTTTTCTTAAAAATCTAAAATTATAGTAGGTAGAAGCTCTGTAAGTTGATGATCCTAGGGACTGTAATGAACTGCCTAACAGACAGAGGTGGTCAACATAAGAAACTAGGCCTACTGCCCAGATGAATACATGTGGTGCGTGGCAAGTCTATGAAAATTAGGTCAAGTTTAGTAGGTACTCAGAATGGAAGGCAGTCAACTATGGTGGTTCTCCTGTACTTTAAGAACCCTTGATCTTTTAATAATTTTTATTCTCAGGGAGTTACATTTAGTGTTGTCAGTATGTTTGTGATCATGATTAATAATCGTATCGGCTAAGGTAGTGAATAGTAGGTGCTGAAACTCAAGGCATGCTTAGTGTCAGGGCCTAATTTATCTCCCTTAGACTGCGAAAGAAGAGCTAGGAAAAGGAGGAATTAGACATTTGTGGGTTGGATGCTTAATTTTCCTCAGCTTAAAAAAGAGAAACAATTGCCTATTTTTTGTTTTACATTGTGAAAGTGTCATTTTTTTTTTTTTGCCAGAAAATGCTTGCCAAATGTTTTCAGACAACTCTGTTGAGAGAAATTCAATCGTGTTGTAATGCTGTGCTTGCTTACCCTGAGTCTTTAGATTAAAATACTTTCCATATGTTCAGAAAAGGTAATGTTTATACATGTTTATGTAAAAGGGTCTCTGAATTCTGTGTTTTGCATGTGCTGGCAGAATGTGCATTATTTATTCCTTTGTTTCCATCTCAAAAATGTTGTACGTGACCAGTGAGCTATCTTCTTCCTGTAGAACACCCGCTGTACAGGTATCTGTGTTACCTCTGCTTTGTGTGTGTTTTTATTTTGAAGCCCTTAGCAGTATCATGTAGCCATTTGTTTACATAGCAGTTTCCTTCCTAGGTTTGTCAAGGACTTATTTTGTCTTCTTCGAGCCAAGGACATTGCCAGGCGCCTGGTAGTTGCGCAATAAATATTTGTAAAATACGTGCCTTTCATGTTACAGATAGCCTTTTGTAGTTGATGATAAAATGTGAAGCTGGATTTTAAAAACATTTATTGGTATTTGTCTCTTGTAAGTGAGTACAGGATGGGTATCCCTAATTCAAAAGTTTGAAATCTGAACTGCTCCAAAATCCAAACCATTTTGAGCACCAACATGACGCTGAAAGGAAATGCTTGCTGGGATATTTCAGGTTTTAGGATGCCCCACTCGTCAGTATAGTGGAAATATTCCAGCAAGCCCCCAAATTTGAAACCCGTAATACTTCTGGTTCCCAACATTTTAGGTAAGAAATACTCAACCTGGGTGGTGCCTGTGGCTCAGCGAGTAGGGCGCCAGCCTCATATACCGAGGGTGGTGGATTTGAACCTGCCCCGGCCAAATTGCAACAATCGAAAAAAAAAAAGAAATACTCAACCTGTGTTTCCAAACTCAATACCCTGCTATCTTTAAAGAAAAGACTTAAGTCCTGTGTGTTTGTGTATGTGCAGAGACTATCCTGGCTCATGCTTGTCTGTGTCTTTACAACAGGGAGAAAAAAAAAATGAACTGCCTTGTACCAGAGATGTTGTATTACTTTTTTGTTGCTGGCATAACAAATTACCATGTATATACGGATTAAAGCAACAAATTTATTCTCTTACACTTACGTAGGTCAGAAGTCCAACAGGGATCTCACCAGGCTACAGTTAAGGCGTTGGTAGGGCTGCGTCCTTTTCTAGAGGTTCTGGGAGGGGGGAGATCAGTTTCCTGCTCATTCTGGCTATCGGGTGAATTCAGTAACTCATGGTTGTAGGACTGAGGTCTTTGTTGTCTTGCTGTCTTCTGAGGCCTATTCCCAGCGTCTCAGTGTTTTCAACCTTTATCTCAGGGCAGACTTGAACCTATAGTTAACTTCCTTGGCACACTTAGATTATGTTGATAAAAAAGAATATATTTACTGTGCCCCTTCTTTTGAAAATAATTAAATTAATGATCTCCAACCCTTTTCTTGGCATACTGATCCACAGGCTACCTGCATTCTCTGGTCCCTTTCTTTCATCTTCATGGATAGTAACTATTGATCGAGGCCCGAGTCTCGGAGGCTTAAATCTTTTCTCCTCTTCCCTTCTCTTTCCTGCTCTCTGTCTGTAGCCAAGAAAGAAAGGTCGTCAGCTTTTAAGGACTTACGTGATTAGAAGGGCGTGATTAGAAGGGGCCTGCCTGCATAATCTTCCCAGGTCACTCTGGGTAACCCCCAACTCAGGGTTCATGACTTTATCACATCTGCCAAGTCCTTTGGCCATGGACCATGAGCTATTCACAGGTTCTGGGGTGCGTGTGGATATATTTGCAGAGGGGCCAGTATCCAGTGAATAGGGACTCACATGGCACTCCCATCCCCCCACCCCCGCTGGTGTCTGGATTGTCCATTATGTGCTGACTTTTCGTATCGAGTTGGCCATTTACACAGTTGCTGGTGCATTGACTCCATATCCAGGTAGCAAGAGGTCGCCTGTCCTCTGCTATTCAGGAACATTAACTTTTTCTTTCTGGGGACCTCTTTTGTCAAGGGACTTTATTAGGACCTAGTAAAATATTTTCCCCCCTGGCTTTTGGAATCCTCTATTGAAATGGGCTGGAAAGTGAGAAAAAGGTGAAAGCACTCAGAATAAACAAGTCAGAGTTAAACTACCCATTTTCTCCACTTATCTACCCTTTGGTGCTATATTAATAATTTAATCTTTCTGAACATCACTTTTTACAATTTATGGTTTTAAAAGGTCAGCTGTCATAACCCCTCTACCTGATGGGAGGTTTTAAAATAAAATAAGAAGAGGCTCCAGAAACTTTACTCTTTCTCTATGCACCTTTCTCTGGATCTTACTTGTCTCACACCAACAAGTGTTTGCCTAGAAAGCACCTGCCTTGAACTTGATGCTGCATTAAGGGGGATTCAGAAGAGGTTAACAACATCATCTCTAGCTTCAAAGCTCGCAACCTAGTGGGAAGATAACACCAAGGCCAGCTCACTGCACACAGCCTTGAACAATTGAGGAAAGTCTCCCCTTGGGTGCCACGTTGTATGATGATGACACAGTTTGCCCCCCTCTGTGAAGCCCTGAAGCTTTACAGCTGGACCCCTTAGCTGTGCCTATGGATACACCCTGCCTCAGGCTTGCTGTGGAAGGGACAGAAGCCACACAGATTTTGATGTCAGTGTCTGAGGTCCTGTGATCCTGCATAGATCCCACTCGGAGGCTAGAGCAACCCCACTCTGCCCACACTGCCTGTGCCCTGTGGCGGGATTCTCTGCCTGGATCTCCAGGCTCGTCTCACTTGAGGCTTCTCTTGGTCCACCTTTCATACCTTCTGGGGACTTTTTGACTACGCCGGGGCCCACACTCCAGCTCCTGACCCCAGGCTTTCACTCTGAACCCCGTGGCTGTAGGCCTCTTGCCATGGAGAGGTTGGTTCTCCTGATTGCCCCCTCTTTTTGGAGAGGGTCTGATGAGGGGCCCAGCCTCCTCTGTCTCTTCCCACCCCCTGATAAGACCTGGTAAGGACAAGCAAACACACCTGTAAGTTCCTGAAGACTCAAGGAGGGAGGGGCAGGGTGCGTGTTTGTGGTGCGGGGAGATAGCCTGTGGCGGGGGTGACAGTAATGACACTGCAAAGCACAGGTGAGAAGTGGTTAGGCGAGGACACCACCCACGGAGACGGAGATGTGAGCTGAGTTTGGTGTGATGGTCCTGCCACATCGGAAGGTTTCCTTTGCTTGTGGAATTGGATGTCTGTTGGGGAACCTTGAGAAATTTGATGGGCAGGCAGGGTGGGATTAGATACTTTGGTTCCCTGGCTGGGTGCAGTGGCTCATGCCTGTAATCCTAGCACTCTGAGAGGCTGAGGCACGTGGATTGCTTGAGCTCAGGAGTTTGAGACAAGCCTGAGCAAGAGTGAGACCCTGTCTCTACTAACAATAGAAAAATTATCCAGGCATTGTGGCGGGTACCTGTAGTCCCAGCTACTCAGGAGGGTGAGCCCAGGAGTTTGAGGTTGCTGTGAACTGGGCTGAGCCCATGATCCTCCAGCCCAAGCTCAAGCTTTGGTTCTCTACTATTAATAGAATGATGCTGCCCCTGGGTGGCATTTGTCATTATCTGAGGATGTTTTCGGTTGTCATAGCTAGGGTCAGGAGACACCGATGGCCTCTGGTGAATAGAGGTCAGGGGTGCTGCTAAACATCCCATAGCACATGGACACCCCACAGCAGAGAATGGTCCAGTCCAAGGTGCCAGAAGCACCAAGCTGGAGAAACCCTCCCTTACTTAAAGCTAATCTGGAAAGTTTGGGTGTAAATAGTGAAAGGTATAGATGAGGCCAAAGAGATGTTCGGGCCGGGGCTATTGGAAGGGGAGGGTGACCTGTCTGGGCAGTGCAAAGATGGCGTCTGTGCCCGGGGGCAGTTAGAGACCACTTTTATATGGGGCCCTGGTGAGTGGGCACACTCCACAGGTTGCTGGCCAGGTAAGAGTCTTTTGGCTGAGAACTTCTGGGGGGTGGGGCTAGCCAGACCCTTTGTGTCTTTGTTTTAGGAGCAGAATAGGGGAGGGGGAAAGGGTTTGTGTGGGGGGACCCCCAACATTCCTAACTCTTGAGAAATTAATTGCATTAGATGCAGTTGCATTAGGCCCCACAACATTCCCGACTCTTGTTAAAACGGGGTGGTGGGGTCGATGGTCTGTCTTGGTGGTATAGAGATCCCGCTGTCTCTGTTACAGTTTTCGGAAGGGAGAATTTCCCTGAGAAGAACTTCTGAAGAGTTGAGAGGGAAGTGATAGGAGGTGAGACTAGAAAGAGCCGAGCTGGGAGGATGTCACAGTAATTCCCAGGGGAAGGGATGAGGTAGAGATGAGAGCCAGGGAGGGAGCAGGCTGGGATGATGAGGGAGGTAAGAAACTTGGCCCTGGAGGGTGGGGCCTTAGTGTGTGTCACACTTTATGGGGGCAAGACATGATTGCAAGAGGGACTTTACCTAACAATTGCAATCAGTGTAACTGGTTATTGTACCCTCAATGAATCCCCAACAATAAAAAAAAAAGCTTGTCCAAAAAAAAAAAAAGAAACTTGGCCCTGCTCACTCCAGGCCTCATCAACCCCAGGGGCCGTGAAAACACAGTTCTTACAAGCCTGCTAGCTCCTTAAGGAAACTGAGACAGACGAGGGTGTTTTGGGTCTCTGCCTTCCTGTGTCCTGTGGAGTCCTGACCATCTCAAATTGTTAGGTACCCAGCATCTAAACACAGTGTTGACAGGAGCAGCTAAGGGTTCTCTTGTATTGCAGGTTAAACTCCCGTCCAGGCCGAAGCGACCGCCAAGCCCTGAGGTGTGGCCGCTTTGTTTTCTGCAGAATGGGAGAGAGAAGCACGTTCCCTCCCTGACCAGCATGGCTGATCTGTGGGTCAGTGGCAGGGAGGAGACTCCTGTGCCAGGCTCAGAGGCACAGCTCCAAACCACATCATGGGAGAGCCGCTGGGAAGCTCAGGGCTCGCCTGCAATTATGGTGTTGAGGACGGCTCCGGAGGAAGCCGCTCTCTGTTCCACCCAGCCCTTTGGTTAGTTTGTTGGTTTTTTGGAACAAACAATGCAGGGACGAGAATCAAAGGAGTCCGTTTTAAGCAGTGGGGCTGTGTCTAAAGATAAGTGCTTCCGTAAGCACCTAAGATGCTTCACAGCTAATGTATTTTTAGGTGTTTTGAAAATATCCTCATTTGGTGAACTGGCATTCCAGCCTGGATCTGCAAATGTGTTTGATGTTGTTCCTGAATTAACTTTGAAGGCCGCTTCTGACAGGCGTGATGTGTTAGCAGGCACCGGCCAGTTCAAGACCTATGGACGTTAGCAGGCGGCTGGATGGAGTTCTCCTGCAGGAAATCGTGGCCGGCTAACACTGGGCATGGCCCTGCCGTGGATTTTACGGTGTGGGACTTGCGGATCGAAATCTGTGTTTCATTTCCTTGGGTGGAGTCCAAAGTCGACTTTTTATGGTTCGTTTCCATCCCTTTCCAAAGCTAGCGTCAAGTAGCAGCGTGCCTCTCGCGGATAGAGGATGGCCTGGAGTCGGGAGGGTTGGTTAACACAGTCTTGGCCTGTGACTGGTACCGGGAACAGTTGAACACAGTGCCATTTGTCGGGGTTTCTTGTTTTTCAGGGATTTTTTTTTTCCATATGAAATCAAGACTCATGTTGCCAAAAGATGATTGTAACCATCTGCCTGACTACGTGTATTTTTAAACTTTACCAAACATTTATGCTGGGGAGCGACCACTTCCACATCAGGACAGGAGAGTGGCAATTAGAAACTTTGTTTCTTGTGGATGTTTTTTTTTTCCCTCTTTCTTGTCTCTCTTTGGGTTCAGATTCCTTTCGACGTGGAGGCAATTTTAGTTGGAAAGGCCAACATTTCTAAATCTAAGAGCTTGACTTTGGCTAACATCTTACCTGTTGTGATGGTTTTCTTTCTAGCAAACTTGAATACTTAACGGCTTTTTGAACCTTGTTTTAAGATGTTTTTCACTGTTTAACTGCGCCGTAGCAAACAATTTTGTTACAAGGCACATTGATTCGGCCTTGCCTGGGTACCAGACTCTGTGGCCCCCAACGGTGCAAAATTTCTCTTGTTTACAGTCATGTTTATTGAAGAGATTGAATATCTGAAAAATGCTTCATTGGTGAATACAGATGCAAGCAAACCATTGACCATAAGTAGCTCAGGGTAGCAATGAGTGTGGTAAAAATACTTAACTTGGAAACATGAAGAATGAACATCAGAAGGAGGAAGTGAAGAGAGAGTCAGAAAATGATTCCAGCCAAGACATTAGCTGCGCTGAGTTTTGAGCTTTTGTTGGGGAATCTGGCCTCGAAGGAGGGTGACTTTCCTGGCAGCAGGTCATTATATGGAAAGATGTGCCATACGTAGCTTGGTGCATTGTGTCATACCCGTGGAGGACACTGTGGACACTGGAACGAAGGTTGCACGCTGCTGGCTGGCACAGTGGTTGAGAACAGGGCAGGAAGGATGGGCTCTGTGCAAGCTGGTGTAAACCATAGAGGACAGATTTATACATGACTTCTGGGAAAATTCACTCAGCCAGAGGGTGGTAGATGAATGCAGAAGGAATGAGGTCCAGGGAGAGAGGTGACCAGTAAACCAGAAGGGAAATGAGAGGTTCCTAGTTAGGGATAGTTGTGACATAGTAAGAGGTAGAATCTAAGGGTTTTATTGAATTTGGGGGAGGGGGAAAGGAGGCTGAATTTCTAGAGGATTATCCATTTGGGTAGACCATTTGTCAAGATGTGACAGGTGTTTGGGGGAGATTAGTCTTAGCAGGGTGAGTCTGAGCCATCTAAGGCCCCTCAAAGGAAAGGTGTCCAGTGGACCACTGAATAAATGTGGATCTGTAACTTAAAGCTGAAGCTGCAGGTAATGATTTAGCAAGTAAATCATTCTTCAGCCAAGATGATTGAGAGATAAGGAAAGAGGAGAACGGTGGGAGATAAATCTAGATAATGTCATTCCCACTTCTAAACAATTTTTCCCTTTAGGAAAGCTTGCCCTGACACTGACTTTAAATAATCACTTTTCCCCAGTGCGTTCAGATTACTTGATCTAAGTCCAGCTTTTCAGAACTACATGATGAAAAGCAGTTGTGGTTTTATTTTCATCAGCAATAACAATCGTAAATGCTTCTGATTTATGTAGCAGTTGCAGTAATCAGTAATCAGCAGGGTGACAGAGGATGCCTTGTAACTTACTGATCAGAATCTGAGGCCCAGAGTGAACCAGCAAAGGTGGTTTCAGGGCTAAGAACGTCGTGTCTTCTGACTTAACCAAACCACGTCTAGGTGACTTATTCTTTTGGTGCGATTGTGATGTCCCGTCAGTAGTATCTACAGTCAGACTATGTCAGAGACTACTGGGTCATTTTAAGTTTTCTTAGTTATACTTGACTTTTTAAAAAAATTTATTGGGGCGGCACCTGTGGCACAAAGGAGTAAGGTGCTGGCCCCATAAGGTGACGGGTTCAAACCTGGCCTCGGCCAAAAACTGCAAAAAAAAAAAAAAAATGTTGAGACAGAGTCTCACTATGTCGCCCTTGGTAGAGTGCTGTGACATCACAGCTCACAGCAACCTCAAACTCTTGGGCTTAAGAAATTCTCTTGCCTCAGCCTCCCAAGTAGCTGAGACTATGGGCATCTACCACAATGCCTGGCTATTTTTTTGTTGCAGTTGTCATTGTTGTTTAGCAGGCCCAGGCTGGGTTCGAACCCACCATCCTCGGTGCATGTGGCTGGCGCTGTAACCACTGTGCAAAATAAATAAATAATAAATAAATGTTACTTGGTTAATAAAAAAAAAAAGAAAAAATTTATTATGTGTATTTAAAGTGTACACCATGATGTTTTGGGACACACACAAGTATACATAGTGAAGTCAAATGATGCTTGATTTTTTTTGGGGAGGGGGTGATAGAGTCAGATACTAGATACTATCCCTCCTTTTGAAAACCTTGAATTGGTAAATTTTGGATTGAAGAAATGGAATGAGTTTCTCCTGACATTTTTAAGCAATAATACGTGCCACAGCTGTTCCAAATTATTAAAATGGGCAAGGAAATGTATTTTTGGATGAGTTATGTGGAACTTTTTTGACTAGAAAATGTTTTTATGTGCTTCCAAATAGAATGTACTTTCTATTTTTGAAAAGCCGTTAAAATGACTGGGATGTTTATTCTCCTGGAATTTGGAATCCAATATGAGGAAACCGGTACCTGGGCCCACTCTGTGTTGGGGAGTTGCGTATGTCTGTGGCTTTCAACTACGTAGAGTGATCATGGCCATTTGTGGAGCAGCAGTGCTACCTCTTTATAAAGTGCAAAATGACACAGGCTTGCAACAGATGTCATCTCATAGCCCTCAGGATGTCTCACATCTGAAGATGTCTTCATCTTCCCTTCCCTCAATAGTTGGTGACTAGGCTCCCCCACCCCCTCTCCAACTGCCATTTGTACTGAACGTCACATGTGGAACGTGTCTTATGATTCAGTGAACCTCTTAAACACACAGCCTGCATTTTAGTGACAAAGTCATCCGTGAGAAGGGAAGAGTGAGCTGAGATGTTTAGGATAGTGGGGGCGGTAGGAGGGGACCACTAGATTTCAAATAATTTGGGAAATAGTGGGAACTCTTACTATGATTGCTGTTCCATTTTGCACCTTTGGGTTCTTTTTGCAGTTTTGGCTGGGGCTGGGTTTGAACACGCCACCTCCAGCGTATGGGGCTGGCACCCTACTCCTTTGAGCCACAGGTGCCACCTACACCTCTGTCTTTAGTAGGTTCAGAAGTGCCATTAGGCACAAACAGCAAAATCTCAGTAGGAAGTAAAGATCTTCTGTGGGATGAAGCAGCCCCATTCTTCCCCTCTCCAGTGACCTGTTAGGAGGATAATCCCTTAGGACTTGGGCTGTTCTATCAGCCTTCTGGTGATTGGATGGAGGTAGCAAAACTGTAAGGGAATCATGGATGAAAACGCTCTGTGGAAATCTGGGTGATGCGAGGGGAGGCCTTGAGTAGACCAGGGTAGCGTTGGTGGAGGGAGACGGGTGGATTCCAGAAGAGCACACAGGACTGGGTTAACATTGGCCTCTGGCAGTGAGCCTGGCTGACCATTTGCTGTAAATCCACAGTGTGGCCTGTCCAGTCCAGTTCCCATCCTCACTCTCACTCACCACTTCTATGCCTGCAGGGACAGCATTTTACTGTCCCTTAGTCTGTCCCTTCATCTCCCAGCAGGGGCAGCCCCAGTGACCTCTGCCTGCCTCTCACAGGGATCGGGAGGAACAAATGAGCGTGTGCCCATCTGTAAACAGTCCTTTTGGATTGCCAGCTGTCCATTCAAGTTCTTTTGGAAACATGCGAGCATGTATTTAAAATCCTGAGAAGAGTAAGAACTTTCTGAAAGCTCAGAAACTTTTAAGCAATGACTTAGGCCATTAGTAAAACTTGGTGCACGTTTTTTTTTTTTTTTTTTATTGTTGGAGATTCATTGAGGGTACAATAAGCCAGGTTACACTGATTGCAATTGTTAGATAAAGTCCCTCTTGCAATCATGTCTTGCCCCCATAAAGTGTGACACACACCAAGGCCCCACCTCCCTCCCTCCTTCCCTCTTTCTGTTTCCCCCCCCATAACCATAATTGTCATTAATTGTCCTCGTATCAAAATTGAGTACATAGGATTCATGCTTCTCCATTCTTGTGATGCTTTACTAAGAATAATGTCTTCCACTTCCATCCAGGTTAATACGAAGGATGTAAAGTCTCCATTGTTTTTAATGGCTGAATAGTATTCCATGGTATACATATACCACAGCTTGTTAATCCATTCCTGGGTTGGTGGGCATTTAGGCTGTTGCCACATTTTGGCGATTGTAAATTGAGCTGCAATAAACAGTCTAGTATAAGTGTCCTTATGATAAAAGGATTTTTTTCCTTCTGGGTAGATGCCCAGTAATGGGATTGCAGGATCAAATGGGAGGTCTAGGTTGAGTGCTTTGAGGTTTCTCCATACTTCCTTCCAGAAAGGTTGTACTAGTTTGCAGTCCCACCAGCAGTGTAAAAGTGTTCCCTTCTCTCCACATCCACGCCAGCATCTGCAGTTTTGAGATTTTGTGATGTGGGCCATTCTCACTGGGGTTAGATGATATCTCAGGGTTGTTTTGATTTGCATTTCTCTAATATATAGAGATGATGAACATTTTTTCATGTGTTTGTTAGCCATTCGTCTGTCGTCTTCAGAGAAAGTTCTATTCATGTCTCTTGCCCATTGATATATGGGATTGTTGGCTTTTTTCATGTGGATTAATTTGAGTTCTCTATAGATCCTAGTTATCAAGCTTTTGTCTGATTGAAAATATGCAAATATCCTTTCCCATTGTGTAGGTTGTCTCTTTGCTTTGGTTATTGTCTCCTTAGCTGTACAGAAGCTTTTCAGTTTAATGAAGTCCCATTTGTTTATTTTTGTTGTTGTTGCAATTGCCATGCCAGTCTTCTTCAGGAAGTCTTTTCCGAGGATTTTTATTGTTTCATGCCTTAAATTTAAGTCCTTTATCCATCTTGAATCAATTTTTGTGAGTGGGGAAAGGTGTGGGTCCAGTTTCAGTCTTTTACATGTAGACATCCAGTTCTCCCAACACCATTTATTGAATAGGGAGTCTTTCTCCCAAGGTATGTTCTTGTTTGGTTTATCAAAGATTAGGTGGTTGTAAAATGTTAGTTTCATTTCTTGGTTTTCAATTCGATTCCAAGTGTCTATGTCTCTGTTTTTGTGCCAGTACCATGCTGTCTTGAGCACTATGGCTTTGTAGTACAGACTAAAATCTGGTATGCTGATGCCCCCAGCTTTATTTTTATTACTAAGAACTGCCTTAGCTATACGGGGTTTTTTCCAGTTCCATACAAAACGCAGAATCATTTTTTCCAAATCTTGAAAGTACGATGTTGGTATTTTGATAGGAATGGCATTGAATAGGTAGATTGCTTTGGGAAGTATAGACATTTTAACAATGTTGATTCTTCCCATCCATGAGCATGGTATGTTCTTCCATTTGTTAATATCCTCTGCTATTTCCTTTCTGAGGATTTCATAGTTTTCTTTATAGAGGTCCTTCACCTCCTTCGTTAGGTATATTCCTAGGTATTTCATTTTCTTTGAGACTATGGTGAAGGGAGTTGTGTCCTTAATTAGCTTCTCATCTTGACTGTTATTGGTGCACACAAAGGCTACCGACTTGTGGACATTGCTTTTATATCCTGAAACATTACTGTATTTTTTGATGACTTGTAGGAGTCTTGTGTTTGAGTCTTTGGGGTTCTCTAAGTATAAGATCATGTCGTCAGCAAAGAGGGAGAGTTTGACCTCCTCTGCTCCCATTTGGATTCCCTTTATTTCCTTGTCTTGCCTAATTGTATTGGCTAGAACTTCCAGCACTACGTTGAATAGTAAAGGTGACAGAGGACAACCTTGTCTGGTTCCAGTTCTAAGAGGAAAAGCTTTCAGTTTTACTCCATTTAGTAAAATATTGGCTGTGGGTTTGTCATAGATAGCTTCAATCAGTTTTAGAAATGTGCCACCTATCCCTATACTCTTCAGTGTTCTAATTAGAAAAGGATGCTGGATTTTATCAAATGCTTTTTCTGCATCTATTGAGAGGATCATGATATCTTTATTTTTGCCTCTGTTAATATGGTGGATAACGTTTATAGACTTGCGTATGTTAAACCAGCCTTGCATCCCTGGGATGAAGCCTACTTGATCATGATGAATGACTTTTTTGATGATAAGCTGTAATCTATTGGCTAGGATTTTGTTGAGAATTTTTGCGTCTATATTCATGAGTGAGATTGGTCTGAAATTCTCCTTTTTGTTTGGGTCTTTTCCTGGTTTTGGTATCAGGGTGATGTTTGCTTCATAGAATGTGTTGGGGAAGATTCCTTCTTCCTCAATTTTTTGGAATAACTTCTGCAGTACAGGAATAAGCTCTTCCTTGAAGGTTTGATAGAATTCCGGAGTGAAGCCATCTGGACCAGGGCATTTTTTGGTTGGAAGATTTTTTATTGTTTCTTTGATCTCAGTGCTTGAAATTGGTCTGTTCAGGAGCTCTATTTCTTCCTGGCTGAGTCTAGGGAGAGGGTGTGATTCCAAATATTGATCCATTTCTTTCACATTGTCAAATTTCTGGGCATAGAGTTTCTGGTAGTATTCAGAGATGATCTCTTGTATCTCTGTGGGATGAGTTGTTATTTCCCCTTTATCATTTCTGATTGAGGTTACTAGAGATTTTACTTCTCTATTCCTCGTTAGTGTGGCCAATGGTTTATCTATTTTATTTATTTTTTCAAAAAACCAACTCCTTGTTTCATTAATTTTCTGAATGATTCTTTTGTTTTCAATTTCATTGATCTCTGATTTGATTTTGGATATTTCTTTTCTTCTACCGAGTTTAGGCTTAGATTGTTCTTCTTTTTCCAATTCCATAAGATCTCTTGTGAGATTGTTGATGTGCTGTCTTTCTGTTTTTCGAATGTAGGCATCTAAAGCGATGAATTTTCCTCTCAAAACTGCTTTTGCAGTATCCCACAGGTTTTGGTAGCTTGTGTCTTCATTGTTGTTATGTTCAAGGAAGTTAATGATTTCCTGTTTTATTTCTTCCTGCACCCATCTGTTATTCAACAGAAGATTGTTTAATTTCCATGCCTTTGGGTGGGGTCGAGCATTTTTGTTGAAGTTGAGTTCCACCTTTAGTGCCTTATGGTCTGAGAAGATACAAGGTAAAATTTCAATTCTTTTGATTCTGTTGATATTTGTTTTGTGTCCCAGGATATGATCAATTTTGGAGAATGTTCCATGGGGTGATGAGAAGAATGTTTATTCTTTATCTTTGGGATGCAGTGTTCTATATGCATCTATCAAGCACAGTTGTTCTAGGGTCTCATTTAAATCTCTTATATCCTTGTTTAATTTCTGTTTAGAGGATCTGTCCAGCTCTTAAGGTCCCCTGTTATTATGGTATTATCAGATATCATATTGCTCAGACTGAGTAAGGTCTGTTTCAAGAATCTGGGAGCATTTAAATTGGGTGCATAGATATTTAGAATTGAAATGTCTTCTTGTTGTATTTTTCCCTTGACCAATATAAAGTGACCATCTTTGTCTTTTTTGACTTTAGTTGCTTTAAATCCACATGTATCTGAAAATAAGATTGCAACTCCTCTTTTCTTCTGAATTCCATTTGCCTGAAAAATTGTCTTCCAACCCTTGACTCGGAGCTTTAATTTGTCTTTTGAAGCCAGGTGTGTTTCTTGCAGACAGCAAATGGATGGCTTGTGTTTTTTAATCCAGTCAACCAATCTATGTCTCTTCAATGGGAATAATAATGGGAATTCAAGCCATTAACATTTATTGAGATAATTGATAAGTGTGGTAGTATTCTATTCGTCTTATTTTGTGAGAGTCCATTGCTTAGTTTTATCTTTTGCATCAGTGTGGAGGTTAGGTTCTGTCCTTTAATTTCTGAGTTCTTACTTTGCTGCTGATCCATTGTGGTCATCAGTGTGCAGAACAGGTTGAAGTATTTCCTGTAGAGCTGGTCTTGTTGTGGCGAATTTCCTCAATGTTTGTATACCCGTAAATGATCTGATTTCTCCATCAATTTTGAAGCTTAGCTTAGCAGGGTACAGAATTCTGGGCTGAAAATTGTTCTGTTTAAGTAGATTAAAGGTAGATGACGATTGTCTTCTTGCTTGGAAAGTTTCATTAGAGAAGTCTGCCGTCACTCTGATGGATTTGCCTCTGTAGGTCAACTGGCGCTTACTCCTGGCAGCTTGCAGAATCTTTTCTTTTGTCTTGACTTTGGACAGGTTCATCACAATGTGTCTTGGAGAAGCTCGGTTAGAGTTGAGGCGACCTGGGGTCTGATAGCTCTCTGAAAGCAGTGTGTCAAAATCTTTGGTGATATGTGGGAAATTTTCTTTTATAATATTCTCTAGTATGGCTTCCATTCCTCTGGGGCATTCTTCTTCCCCTTCTGGAATTCCTATAACTCGTATGTTGGAACGCTTCATAAAGTCCCATAATTCTGACAGTGAACGTTCTGCTTTCTCTCTCTTCCTTTCTGCCTCTTTTACTATCTGAGTTATCTCAAAAACTTTGTCTTCTACCTCTGAAATTCTTTCTTTTGCATGGTCTAAGCTGTTGCTGATACTTTCTATTGCATCTTTAAGTTCCCTGATTGACTGTTTCATTTCCTTCAGCTCTGCTATATCCTGTTTATATTCTTCATATCGTTCATCTCTTATTTGATTCTGTTTTTGAATTTCCTTTTGGTTATTTTCCACTTTATTAGCAGTTTCCTTCATTGTTTCCATCATTTCTTTCATTGTTTTCAACATGTGTATTCTAAATTCCCTTTCTGTCGTTCCTAACATTTCTTTATAGGTGGAATCCTCTGCAGTAGCTACCTCATGGTCCCTTGGCGGGGTTGTTCTGGACTGGTTCTTCATGTTGCCTGGAGTTTTCTGCTGATTCTTCCTCATGAGTGATTTCTTTTATCTGTTTCCTTGCCCTAATTTTCCTTTCACTTCCTCTTGCTCTTTAAGTTCTCGTTCCTGTGGAAGTTGCGGGCGGGTTTAGACGGATTGAACACACGTGACCACTTGCCGGTTTTCTACTGTTTTAGTCCTCTTCTTGGGGTCCAGAAGTCTCTCGCTGACTCCCTGTATCCTCTCAGGGGTGATGATAGGCAGATCCCACCAGCCAGAGATGCCTGGAGTCCTATCTCCCCAGACTCACGGTGCCCAGATGGAAGGAAGCTGCTACTTGGCTGCCATCTTGCTCCGCCTCTTTGGTGCACGTTTTTAAGGGCCTTATTTACCCTTTATTTACCTACTTGTTTACTAAGTAGACGTACATACTCTTAGGGAAACAATTTATAAGGGGGCACAGTTTCCTGTAATCTTAAAAAATTTAAAAAAAAATCAGATTTTCTCTGCTTACAAGCCAAACACATTTTACATTATTCTTTACCTTTTTTTGTTTGTTTGTTTGGGAACAGAGCCTCATTTTGTCACCCTCAATAGAGTGCTGTAGGATCATAGCTCACAGCAACCTCCAACTCTTGGGCTCAAGCGATCCTCTTGCCTTAGCCTCCCGAGTAGCTGGGACTACAGGTGCCTGTCCCAGTGCCCGGTTATTTTTAGAGATGAGGTCTTGCTTTGGCTCAGACTGGTCTCAAACCTGTAAGCTCAAGCAATCCACCTGCCTTGGCCTTCCAGAGTGCTAGGATTACAGGTGTGAGCCACCATGCCTGGCCCTTACCTTTTTTTTTTTTAAAGAAGAGATTTCAGATTACTGTGTTTTAGTTCTAATTAAATCTGGTTGATATTTCCATTGGTATGTAGTAGTCAATTTGAGGAATTTAGTAGCTACAACATTCCGTATTCATTAATTGTTTAAACTCTAATGAGATTATTTGCTTCCTAAAAATCAATGTCTTTTTTCCTCTCCTTTACTCAGAGGTCTATAATTTGTCATCAGAGCATTTCTGTGTTTAATTTTAGTTAAAATTGGAGGATACATATCCTAAAACTTTCTATTAAGGTTAATGAGTGTAATTCCTTCTTCGAGGAATGAGCTTGTTTTTAAATCTGTCTTTACACTTAGAAAAGGAGATTAATATCTTCTGTCTAGCACCTGATGCTATTTTTTCCATTTTCTAATTCAAAACTTTTATTTGTGGTCAAATACACAAAAATGGAATCATATAGTATTTGTCTCCTTGGAATTGGCTTATTTCACTTAGTATAATGTCTCTGGGGTTCATCCCTAACTGTAACAGGTGTCCAGATTTCTATCCTTTTAGGGCCGAAAAGTTCACTGTGTGGAACTATTTACCACATTTTATTTATTCATTCATTTATCAGAGGACACTTGGTTGCTTCTCCATTTTGGCTATTGTAGGCAGTGTAGTTTTTAGACACTATAAAAAATTAGAGTGCGGCGCCTGGGGCTCAAACGAGTAGGGCACCAGCCCCATATGCTGGAGGTGGAGGATTCAAACCCAGCCCCAGCCAAAAACTGCAAAAAAAACACGTTTGAGAAAGCTTTCTGACTTGGTGGAAATATGCAAAAGAGAACAAGAAAATGCCTGAAGAATGTGGATTTAAGGAAAACCTTAAAAGGAACAGATCCAGGACATGTTATGAATGGAAGCTAGTTTTCACTTAGTCTAGGCCTGCGGTGCCTAGGCCCTGGGTACTAGTCCGTGGCTTAATAGGAAGCGGGCTGCAGAGCTCTGCCACCTGTCCCCTTCACAGCCTCCATCCGTGGAAAAATTATCTTGCTTAAGCATTCCACGTTGTATAGTAAATCATTACACGGTATCTCATAAATATATACAGTGAAGATTTTAATTAAACATTTTTAAAAAAGACAATTTCTCTTGTACAAAACTTAGGAACAGGGCCAAAGAGGAAGAGGTAAGGAACAGGGGGTGAGCTACAGTATTAAGTATGGTCCAAAGTGCAGGTTTAGATTTTTCTTTTTTAAGATACGAGCTTTCTATGTTGGAAGCCCCAGTCACAAGATGAGAAGGGCCACAGTGGTAGCACCTACATGCTTAGGAAGAGTCACATTGGAATATTGCTGCATAGCATTAAATGCTAGATCATTTAAAGTCAGGTGCAGCCGTTTATTTTATACTCAAGGACTCTCTTTCTCCACCTAACCAGGAGAAGGGTCTTGAATGCTTTCAAGGAATGTGTAGGTGTTCACCTCATGGTCTGGTATAAAGGTATAAAAATGGATCACAGGGCATGAAAGATTGTCACTAATTTGAGGCTCATCATTTTATATATTACTTACCTTGAAAGGTGAGAAGTTTTAAACATTGAATGCAAATCATTTTGAAATAAATTTGTTTTATTAGATGCATTGTATGATATATGAAAAATGAAAAGTAGAATAGAAGCAGGCCTTGGCACCTTCCATTAAATTCTGCAATATAGAGTTTTCGCACCTTTACCTATCCCTCTGGCACAGCAGACCCCAGGAGGAAAAGCCTTCAGACTTTTGTTCTGTAGGAGATTTGGGGCCTCTTTGAAATGTTGCCCTGGTGGCGGGAGCACCTCAAGATTAATAAGAGCAGGGCAGTGCAGTGAGGCCGAGGGGAGGGCGGCAGAAGGTGAGGAGCCTGGGGCAGTTGTAGTGGAGGGTGGCGGACCGTGTCTTCCTCCTTCACTCTGGGTGTTGTGTTTGTGGGTTGACAGCCTGGAAGAGTCCAGAGATCCTCCAGAAATGATTAAATCAGGCACACCAATCCGCTTTAAGAACACAAGGGCATGTGCTGTACCCTTCAGAAGTATCCCATCAAAATAGGAAAAATCAAGGCTTTCTCGCATAAAACACTAAAAGTCTGTTACAAGCAGTATTTATGTGCAAGTTTTAATTTTTTGGCAGTGTGTAATAATAAGGGGCCGTGTTTTCTTCATGGTCACTCACTAGGTTGATTGGCAGATGAGGAACGTGTCTTCTGTACCTGATCATGAGAGTTAATATTGTTTTAGGAAAAGCACACGGCCACCAGAGCTGTGACTGATGTCTTCCTATAACTAAATCAACTTTAATAGTTTTGGTCTTTTCACCCGCAAACTGTGTGTTCTTTGCGGCTTTTTGTTCAAGTGTTTTGATTCTCTGATTCTTTATTGTCTACTGAAAGAAAATCTGGGGAACTCCAACCGGTGCGCTGGCAGCGTGGCCGTGACTAGACTCTGCAGGGTAAGGTGTAGTGAAGCTTTTCGTGAGATCCGGCAGGCCTAGCCCTGGGATCTTACATCTTCACTTTCCCTAATGAACTTCATGCCACTGTGTCCTGCCCCCACTCAAAAAGTATTCCACCGTCCCTGACAGAATCAGCAGTATCCTAAAGGCTGTGCTAAGGCTATCGAGGTTCTCCTGTCAGGAGGAGGGGACATAGCTGTGGGATTTTAACTGAAATGATCATTCTTTCAAAGCCAGCCTGGGTAAAAAATGAGTCTAGAATTAAGGATAGTTTTATGAGTAAATCAGTATGTTGAGAAAAAGGGCTCATCTCATATTATCCTTTGGCGCTCCTTTAACGGAAATGCTTGGGACCAGAAGTGTTTTGAATTTTTTCCCCCCAGATTTTGGAATATTCGTTTTATACTTACTGGTTGAACATCCCCAGTATTGAAAATCTGAAATGCTCCAAAGAGCATTTTCTTTGAACATCGTGATGGCACTCAAAAATGTCTGGATTTTAGGGCATTTCAGATTTTGCATGTTTGGATTATGAATACTCCACCTATATAGACTTTTTTACATTTGAAAAATTGCACTGAACATAGAGTCCTCTGCTTGATGTTCCTGGCAGTGATTATGAATATTACAAATTGCTATAATATGGTACAGATGCTCTCAGGATGTTTGGACTTTCTGTCTAGTTTTGGCTGATTTTTCTTTTTTCGTTTTTTTCCTGTGTGTGTACATGTGTGTGCCTGTGTGTGTCCCTGCTTTTTGTGTCCAATTTCCTCTTCTAATAAGTACACCAATTAGACTGGGTTAAGGCTCACCCTAACAGCCTTATTGTAGTCACTGCTTTAAAGGCCCCATCTCCAAATATAGCCGTGTTTCTAGGTACTGGGGGTTAGAACGTCAACATAAGAATTTGTGGGGGTGGAGGGACACACACCAGCCCCCATACCCTGTAAGGCCCTTGGCACAGTGCACAAGCTCCCTAAGGAACGGCTTGGTGCGTTACCCTGTCAGAGTTGCTTCCTCAGCTGGGTCTGAGCCTGGAAACCAGGTAACCAGACCAAGATAGCATTTCTTGCGGAAGTAGAAGTGAGTAGTTAAGTTTCTGTGGAGGGGACCTAAGGGATTAAGCTTTGGGAACTCTGTAGCCTCTGTTTTGCTGGTCTGAAGATTTTGCTTAGTTTCTAGCCTGGATATTGTCCTAGAAAGGTATGATTGTCAGTCATCTAAGTTCCAGAAAAATTATGTGGCACTTCGTGAGGTGTTGAGATTATTCAAAGGACACGTAGCATTTTCAAAGTGGTCTTGTTTGCCTTTTAAAAGCAGTAGCTTGCTCTGCATAGTATAGAATCTGCCATTCTGACTGTGTGTAAGCTTACGGCTCAGTGACAGGAAGTACACGCAGAGCCATGCATCTTGGCCACTAACCACCTGTACAATTTCCCATCACCCCACACAGAGACTGCGTGACCATTACACTTTTCTCCTCCCGCCACCCCTGGCTACCTCTCTTCGACATTGTCTCTCTTATCAGTTTTTTTTCCCCCGTAAGGCAGGGTCTCACTCTGTCACACAGCCTGGATTGCAGTGGCACGGTCCTAGCTCTCTGTAGCCTCAAGCTCCAGGGCTCAAATGAACCTCCTGCCTCAGCCTCTGGACTAGCTGAGATTACAGGCTCACTGCCATGACTCACTAGTGTTTTAATTTTTTAAAAAATATGTTTTGGGGCAGCGCCTGTGGCTCAGTCGGTAAGGGTGGCGGGTTCAAACCCGGCCCTGGCTGAATTGCAACCAAAAAAGTAGCCGGGCGTTGTGGCGGGCGCCTGTAGTCCCAGCTACCCGGGAGGCTGAGGCAAGAGAATCACTTAAGCCCAGGAGTTGGAGGTTGCTGTGAGCTGCGTGAGGCCACGGCACTCTACCGAGGGCCATAAAGTGAGACTCTGTCTCTACAAAAAAAAAAAAAAAAAAAATGTGTTTTGTAAAGATGGGCTCTGGCCATGTTGCCCAGGCTGATCCTGAACTCCTGGCCTCAAATGATCTTCTTGCCTCAGCTTCCCAAAGCACTGGGATTATAGAAGTGAGACAGTGTGCCCAACCTGTTGTCACTTTTTTAACCCCACAGGTTCATCATAGCCACTTGACGAGAAAGGAGACTGAATTGGACGGTCCTTTGTCCTAGACTTGGGGAGGTCTGTGGGGGACAGGAATCTGGGCCGTCTTCCTTCTCCTGTTTTCCTTTCCTTTTTTTTGAAATGGCTTCATTCATTTGTACCCAAGAGATGCGGGGACAGTGTGTACAGGGAAAGAGCACACAGCCAGTGGGTTTCGGTGAAGGGAGGCCCCTGCCTGGAGTGCACGTGTCACCAGCCCAGTGTGTCCCGGCCTTGTGCTTACAGACCTACATCGGCTCCATCATCGCCTCGGTGAACCCGTACCAGCAGATCGCAGGACTGTACGACCGCGCAGCCATGGAGCGCTACAGCCGGCGCCACCTGGGCGAGCTGCCCCCGCACATCTTCGCCGTCGCCAACGAGTGCTACCGCTGCCTGTGGAAGCGTCACGACAACCAGTGCGTCCTCATCAGGTAACCGGCCACTGCCCACCTGTCCAGAGCTGCCGGGGACGCTCTGGGACAGCACCTGAAATGCGGTGGGCTGGGCAGAACGAACGCGTTTCCCTATAGACCAAGAATTCCCTGGGCACCCCTGTCCCCCAAAACCTACTTAGAGCATTAAAACTTGCATTTCTCTCTGCGGCGCATCTTACAAGGGTGCATGTGAAATTTACTAAGTGTAGAATGTAAATGTCTTAACACAATAACTAAGAAAATGCCAGGAAGGCTATGTTAACCAGTGTGATGAAAATATTTCAAATTGTATATAAAACTAGCACATTGTACCCCATGATTGCATTAATGGACACAGCTATGATTTAATAAAAAAACAAAAACAAAAAAATTTGCCTTTCTCAGAGGAAGTTGTCAGCTTTGAATAGCTGGACAGCTACAGCTCTCAGAAGACGGGGTTCCCTGGCAAAGCAGATGGACTAGTTGGTTGCCTTTTGTCCTCAGAATAATCACTCTGTTCTGTTCCTTTTCAAACAATTTTTTCATTTGCCCTAGTTATTCTTTGGTTTGTTTATGAAGCATGGTGCCTCTGTCTGTTTAAGGAAATGTAGCACATAGTTCTTTGAAATTTATATTGTATTTCAATATACTATGTACCATGTTTTGCATATTCTAGAACGTTGGTCAAAATGTTTGTGTATTTGAACAAAGTTGTTTTTTTCTCTCAAGTACAATAAAATTACTCTAGATAGAATCTCTCAGATTTAAGAATTTTTTATAATAGGGTGCTCCTGAAGTTTCCTGTTGAATTAGCTGCCGAAAGGAGCTTATTCTGTGCATAGTAAGGGGCAGTGCATGGGCGTGTATTATTTTTTTGGTGGAGGAGAAAGTACTTGGTGTATCTGTTCTAGCTGAGTCTTAGTTTTTAAAATGAACTACTAGAAACCCCACTATCAAAATTTTTATTCCTACCAACTAAGTAAGTAGTAGAGCATATTTGTTTTTTAGTTTCTTAATTTTTATTAACTTTTTCAAATCAACTTCATCAGTATATTCTAGTGGCATACTCTTGGGCCTTTTTAATTATTTTTTTTATTCTGCTGCATTTCTTATTTTTTTATTAAATCATAACTGTACATTAATGCATTTATGGGGTACAATGTGCTGATTTAATGTATAATTTGGAATGCTTACTGTCTGAACAATTAAGTAAGTGAGGTGAGGTTTTTAATTAAATCCATTGGAATCATGTTCTAGTGACAATTTTCACAGCCTTGGATGATGCTCAGAGCAGGTGTGATAAAGGTCAGTCATTTCTGGTGAGGTTTTCGTGGAGTGTCCGGTCACTAAATTCGTTTATCCTCCCAGGCGTTCATTCCCGGGGCGCGGCTGTTACTGGGGAACAATGGTCCACTAAACTGCTAGTCTGAAAAGAGGCTTTGACATCTGATTTAGATGACTTTCTACTCCATCTTGTGGCAAAGTAATTGTTTCAAGAGGAAAAGGTTGTTTGGATTTGGGAGAGGACAATAAAAAGACCCCTTCTGCTCCCCCTCCACACTTGTGATTCAGTGGAAGACAGACACAGGGACATATGGAGAGCCATGTGTCAGGTTTAGACTTGCAGCCAATTGGGCTTGCATTACGGCCTCAAATTAGACGGGGCCTATAGACCCACCTGGTCCTGGGGATAGCCAGGTCACCTGTAGCCGTGATCACTGTGGGAAACCAATTCCCAGATGGTGAACAGCAAGCCAGAAGCACCTGAGTGAGCACACATAGCCTTTCTTCCCAGTGCCCATCGGAGAAGCCACCCCTTCCCCTACCCCTGCCTGGGTCATGGTGGAGGGGATATGCTAGAGTAGGCCCCTTGCTGATACCCCGGCGAGGAGAAATGGAGGGAGTGAGTTAGCGCTGTTCCACGTGATGTCCAGGCAGGAGAAATAGAGTGTCCTCACTGTCCCACACGGTGTCGGAGTGAAGATGGGTAGGGGATCATGGCTGACATTTTCTGCAAGGTTATGTGTGTTGGACACTGAGCCAAGAACTTTTCAGGCATGAATGTACTGAAAGCTTCTGATAGCTCTTTGGTGTGGGAGCTCTATTATGATGTCTACAGGTGTCAAGCACAGAAAACAACTTCCAGGGAGTGTGTTCTTCCCACTGGCAGTTTTTCCCCATTTTCTGTTTGGTGATTCCTTGCATTTTTAACAAATGTCAGCCACGCGTATGTGGATAGCTGATCTCTCTCCTCTCTCTCTAAGGGTAGAGAAACATGGGCAGTGTTCTCTCTACTCTTTGTCACTTAAATAGTGACATGTGAAACAACTTGGTTGGAGGGATTGTCAAGTTTATTCAGTTAAGCAAATAGGGATCATTATAACGTGCAATTAATCAAAATGAAACTACTTGCTTAATGTGGAAACCCATTTTAAGACTCACATGCCCAATCAAATAACTTGATTTATGACTAGCAGCACCTTTTGGGAGCTTTTTTACATGACTTCATGAAAGTCCAGAAGTTAGAATTTAAGGTCATTATTTCAGTGTACAGAATATAACATAATTTAATAAGATTAACAGAAGGAGAGCGACCTTAGTCTATTTTAACAAGGTCAATTTGGCATCCACACTTAGGTACTTAAATATTTGCCATTGATAATTGCTTGTGTTTATTACATTCAGTGGAAAAAATGTGAGCATGCCTAATATATCACTTGCTAGACAGAGCAGCTTAGGAAGAAAGTGAAAAATCAAATGAGATCATTGTGCGTGTATATATGTGTGTGTAATAGAACGGAAGGGGGTTGGCATTTTCATGGTATTTAAAAATAAGGGGGGTGGGTAGGGGGTTTCTAAACAGAAAGCTTCCATTATATCTAATACTGATGTGAATAGTTACTGTATTTATCTAAATTAACTCAGGAAATGGAGACGTTAAGAATAGATTTCTCATTAAAAAGTGTTTTGATTTTAAAAGATCTCTCCAGCAGTTTGTTTTTAGTGGGGGATGGGGCTGTGGGAATTAAGAGAAAATTGAGTATGTGAAAGTTAAGACTTGCCCGGAACTGACAGCGGGTTTAGATTTTCTTGGTCATAGTCTGCCCCCTGGTGGACAATGTATTTTTCTACTTTTAAAAGATTCTCATGTCATTGCTTTTAAAATCAGAAAACAAGCCTATTTGGAACTAGACAGAACTTCAAAGATCAATTTTTCTCGTACTTTATGAGCAAACATTACTTGGCTAAAGTCTCCAGCTACTTGCTGGCAATGCCAGGTCTCAGACTTCTAGTCTGAGCCTCTTCTTTGATCTCATTTTTTAAGGTTATTGCCTCATTCGGTGAAATTTTATTTTACCACTTTGTGCTCATTTAAATGCACGTGTATGCTGCTATAGTTTCAAATATCTATCTATATAAATCTAAAACTCACTTAAGAAATATTTTTTGACATTGACTTTAGTTTCTTTACCTTGGCTAGGGCAGAAGATGAGGTTAGTTTATTCTGGTCTTGTCAGTATCTATGACCTTTTAAAGTACACAGTGTGGCTAATTCGTCTTTGTAACCTGGTACCCAGAGTGGGGCAGAAGACCAGCATTCAGGAGCTACCGGTCAAAGGGTGAATAGACAGAGAGACTCTTGGTTCAGAGTCTTTACTTGCTTTGTGTGTTTGATTTTCAAAGCTGGAGCAATTTCTTCTTTTATTTCTTGAAATGAAAATTGAGTGTTTGGTGTTTCTGTTTCTAGAAACACCAAGGGTGCCCTCCAAATGTATATATGTTTTAAAAGATGTTATCTATGTATTACTTTTTGAAGTTAAATTGAATGGTGGTAGCAATGTGTAGTATGATGTTTGTCCAAAAGATGGTGTTTATCAAATGAATGCTAGTGTCACCATGCTACAGGCAGGGCAAAGAAAATAGCGAAAGGACGGTTGTCAATCATTGAGTGCAAGACCATTCTGAAGTGGTATCTGAAATTCAAGAACATTGTGGAAGTGGCATAGGGTCATGCTATTCTGTAAAACAGCAGATGATGGAGATGGCATTAGAAAGGGACACTGAAGTTCATTGAGAGACTCATTCCTGTGCAATCCTCAAGGGGCCCAAGAGGCATTTTGTGGTGAAACTGAGGCACAGCTGATGAGTAACTTGCTAGGGAGACTTTAGCTATTAGTAATAAACAGAGGATTTGAGCTTTAGTCTCTCTTGTTAAGTGTTTATTTTCAGAACAGATTTCTACTTTCTGGTTCAGCTTCATACCACCAGGGCTTTGTTTGGCTTGCTAAGACCTTTGGACTTAATCCTTTAGAAAGTGAGAAATATCCTAAGTCTTCTAGCAAGTGAGGGAGTGATCCACTTTATATTTTGAGGTAATCATGTGAACCAGGGGGATTTGATTCAGAGGAAGAGGAATGTTTGATTGTTGGGTGCCAGGGTGCCAGCAAAAGGTATCAGGTAAAGGCCCAGAGAAAATATATATGTATATATATATTTTAGGCTTTATAGGCAAGACCACCTCTGCCACAACTACTCAAGTTTGCCTTGCCAGTACAAAAGCACTCACAGGCAGTATTCAGTTGGTCCGACTGTGTTCCAATAAAACTTTATTTATAAAGACAGGCAGCAGGTCAGAGTTGAGGGCTATAGTTTGCAGACATCTGAGCTAGATCTAGAAAACTGCCAGGAGAGTAGGCTGTCCAGTGCAGGAAAGGCCCGTGTTCACAGCAGATCCCCTTCCTTCCTGTGTGTTCTGGACATTACTCTTTGAGTTTCACTGCCTTGGATTCTTTGACCTCTCCCCAACTCCTGTATCATTTACTTTATCATTCAAAATTTTTATTTGGTTCCATACCCTCCTTTAAGCACCTTTTGTCTCCCCAGGCTGTCCCCCTTCCCCTCCACTTCTGGATTTCATATTAGTTGTCTGACCACTTCTTGGCTCCTTGGCTATTTTTTGGTTATTTTTCACCTACTTTTCTTTCTTTTTTTTTTTTTTTAATGCAACAACCAACGGTTTATTAAAAAAAGAAACAAAAAACGTAAACTTTCTTATGACATCTTATAGATTAAGTAAAAATACCAGTATTAACATATAAGTATATACATAGTGCATATGTATATATACATATTATAGAACATTAACATCGCCTGCTTCTCAGGGACCTCCCACTTTTCTAATCAACCTCTGCTTTCTTATCTGAGTCTCCATGACTCCCCAAATTTATATGCTCCCCCAAATACCAGCTTCCTATTCGACTCCCCCAGACTTATGTTTAAGTGCTGCTGAAGTATCCTCATGAGATGGATAGAACATGCCATGGCTGGCATGTTCTAAACTCAGCGCAGTTTTCGCCAGAAGCATGTTCCTCCTCCTATGCTTCCGCTGCTCCTCCTGTGGGCTCTGCATCCTGCCCTGCCCCGAGCCTGAGATCTAGAAGTCATTCTTTGATCTAGAAGCTGTTCTCTTTTTTTCCTTCAAATTAAGGTAAACTTATATATAGTGAGTTTTATATGTCCAGCTCCATGAGTTTTGCAAATGTATAAACCTATGTAACCAACACTGGATGGTCTTGCTGGCAAGTTCTCTGGGGGTCCAGGAGTTGTCCCCGCTCCTTCCCCATCACTTCCTAACCACCTTCCTGGCCAGTCTGGGCAGTAATGCTATCCATCCTCCCTCCATCTTCCTGGGCCTCTCCCTCTGCCACCCATCCCAAATCACCCTTCTGCACTCCCTGACTCTTCTCCCACCTCCTTTTTTCCCTTCTTCCACACACAGTCAGAATGAGCCTTTAAAACCTTAACCCTGATCATGACACTCTACTGCTTTAAAACTGTCTTGTGACTTTCCCCTGTGCATGAAACATTTTCAAAAAATTTAATGTGGTCTATGAGACTCTAAATCAGCGCTGTGGGTTATTTTTCTTTCTCTTTTCTATTTTCATTATTATAGTTACTAACTTTTTTTAAACCATATAGGCTTCTTCATCTTGTTACTTTGACATTATTGTCTGGGGCAGCTGGCAGTTCTTGGTTTTAGCAGTTTGTGAGTTGTTTATTTTTATCCTTTGCCTTGTTTCTGTAGCATTTCCGTGCCCACTACTGAGTAGTTAGTCACCACCTCCTGGTGCAGTCCTCTCTGCATTATGTGAAATGATCTTCCAGAACAGCAGTTCTTTAACCTGCCTTCATGATGGAATCATATAGAAAATTTTGTAAAATACCAATGACAGTTCTCCCCCAACAAGCTTGGAAGAGGCACCTGCTGGGTCAGTCCGCTGTGCAGTCGAGTTGGAGGACCACGATCACAGAGCACTGTACAAATTTGAGTTTTATTTTTGTTTCAAGTTTTACTTGTCCAGGTTAAGCTTCCCTTATCCAAACTACTTTGGGCTGGAAATGTTTTAGATTTCAGATTTTTTCAGGTTTTGGAATATTTGCCTTATACCAGCTAAGCATCCCTGATCTGAAATCCCGGGCTCCAGTGAGCATTTCCTTTGAGCACTGTGTTGGTGCTCAAGATGTTCTGGATTTTGGACCATTTCATATTTTGGATTTTCAGCTTGGGGATACTCCATTTGTATACAAATATTTCAAAATCTGAAATGTGAATCACTTCTGGTCCTAAGCGTTTGGGACAATGGCTACTCAGCCCGAATAAGAGATTGATGTCCGTGACTCCATCTGCTCCCCAGCCATGTTTTTTTTTCTCCTTGTGTCATACATTTTTTAGGCATCTGCTGTAAGGGCATCTTTATGGCAACGAGAATCCTGCATTTTCTTTCCCTTGACCAAGTCTTTGCTGTATGTAGAATTTGAGTGTGAACAGCGTGTTCTCCGAGACTGTATTATAGTTCATGGACGTTGTGTCATGTCCCTCGAGGTGGACAGGCAGCCCCCAAGCCTCGGGGGATTACACATGAACATTCGGTCCATATGGTGGCCCTGTCACAGCCCCTGGTGGGGAGGTGAGGGACTTGACTCCATTCTGCAGGCTTCTAATTTTGGGAGATGTGCCAGCCCTGAGGGCACCCAGAAGGTTAAGTGGAAGGTGGGGAGCCCAGAGGTCCAGAAAGGGGTTTGAGCCACCGGACACAGAAGTGGTTTATGTCCTTCTGAGAGGAGAGTGAAACACCGTCTGCCTCTGTGCGACAGACTGTAAAGGTTTGGGGACCACGCAACGTCATTATTTTGTTTCTGCCTCTTCCATTCTAATCAGAGAACTTAACCCCTTTCCTTTTTATCTTAAACGAGTCAGTCACCAACAACTGCTAGGTAGGTGTATATTTTTCAGAATATGGAGAATTATTTAAATTTGTCCTTGAAACCCTCCCTCTCAGTTTCCATGTTACTTTTTGTTGCTGGGCTGCACCCCTGCCAGTTACACAGAGATGTGTGCTCAGCCCTGTCTTAGGAAGACTCTGGTCGCTGATAAGGGAAGCCTCAAACAAAGCTGGCCTAACCCCCCAGGTCTTTTTATAACTTCGGCAGGGGCAGGGCAGCTGCGGGGCTGTGGGGTCAGCCACTCCCTTTGTGCTTACCTCTGGTTTGCTTGGCTTTTGTTTCATGATCTTGAGAGAGGTGTGGATTCTCACATGTTGGTTGTCTGCAGCAAAGGGGACACTGTTGTCTGGTCTCTGTGTGCGCACATTTATGCGTGTGTGTCCGCACACAAACCTCCCCAGGTGCCCAGCTGGAATTATGATACTGGCCCATAGCCACGTGTCACTTGTAGAGGGGATGGAGTGACCATGGTTGGCCTAGACCAGCAGAGATACTCTTGGGCCCCTGGCACGCAGCCTGGCACATTGGATGTCAGAGCTCTGAGTCATTTCCTCTCTTTTAGTATGTGCCTTTAATCATTCCTCACATTTGCAGCAAAATTCCTCTTTCCTGATGGTATCTTACATCTGGGGGCTCTCCAGCACTTCTGCTTGGAACTCACACGGGGCTCGCCCGCTTCTCCCACCGTCTGGCAGTTACTAGCATGCTCCCTGCGATGGTGAGTTTGTGCTGTGCTGTTACTCCCTTCAGTTTACTTTTCTTGTAAGTTCCTGGTGTTTTTTTGCAGCTTCCGTTCTCCCCAGGGTACCGAGCGTGGTGCCTTACACAAAACCGTGTCGATTTCTCTTCCCACATCTGTCACATCCCTGACCTTCCTCTCCAGCCCGGGTAGATGTGCCAAGGACCTGGCCATGATAGGCCGAGGTAACAGTGACTGCAGGAGACCCCTCAGTCCTTCTAGAGTGTGACCTCCAGAGCGGCATTCTTGGCAGGTAACCTGGATGGGGCCGATCCCAGCCCTCCCACTCCTGCACTTGCCCCTGAACCATCCCACTCAATTGGAGCCCACCTCTCTCTGCCGCCTTGTGCTCAGTCCTGCTGACCTAACCAGCCGCAGAGCTCGGTTCTCTGGGAGAGATCCTGTCAAGCTTATCTGGCTTCTTGCTCTAGCTCACATATTGTCTTACTCAGAATCCACCCCACCCCCCGACTGATGACTGATGTTTGCCTTCTTTTCAGGTGTAACTCATCCCTTACTTATTTATGTCCTGGGTCTTCCTCTCTCTGAATTGCTTTCTTTACTTTTCCTTCACTATCACCATTGCCCGACCTTGGCAGGATGTTAGAGACTTCGGAGTCAGACAGACTTGGGGTTGGGGTCTGGACATTTGGCCACTGCCTGCCTGATAGGGTTACTGTGGAGTAAAACAATTCAGCGTGGCCGTGTGCCTGGGGGTCATTACCTTGTCCTCGCAGTGATGTTCATGAGTGACTGCACTTTTACACACATTGACCTGCTTTAAGTTTCCCAGAAAGATACTGTTAATGTTCTTGTTCATTTAGCAAACTTCTACCGAGTGCCTGCCACACGCCAGATAGTGTGCAGGCGTTCGGAGGCACAAAACGAAGACCCCCACTCTTGGAGGGCTCATCCTGACCCGAGGTGCCATCTGTCTTCCAACCTCCCCGTGGTAAAGGTAGTTCCGTTTCCCTCCTCTGCCAGAGGAGGTACCGGTGAGGCCAGAAACGGGGTGGCCCGCAGGAGAAAGGCCTTTTGCTAGCTTTTTAACTCTGCTCTTTCAAAACAGGTATTTGATCTCTCCTTTCCCACTTTTCAAAGGTTGTTCTGTTGAGGAATTATAGTGTCATTGACCAAAGCTGGTTTTGCTTTTGTTTTTGTTTTTTATTAACTATACTTAGAAACACAAACTTCTGTATTTTGTCTTTCAGTGGTGAAAGTGGGGCGGGTAAAACTGAAAGCACGAAATTGATCCTCAAGTTTCTCTCAGTCATCAGTCAACAGTCTTTGGAATTGTCCTTAAAGGAGAAGACATCCTGTGTTGAGCAGGCCATTCTTGAAAGCAGGTATCCCTTCATCGATTTTCTTGTTTCTACCTAATGGATGCACGTTTCTCATGACGTGGCTTACTTAAAGAAGAGTTAAAATTAATTGGTCTGGTTTCTCTTTTTCTGGACTTCTTTTTTTACAGTTCCTTAGTAAGAGAGGTCTTGGGCAGGTGTGGTGGCTACTGCCTGTAATCCTAGCCCTGTGGGAGGCTGAGGCCAGAAGATTGCATGAGCTCAGGAGTTCAATACCAGCTTAAGCAAGACCAAGACCCTATCTTTACTAAAAATAAAAAATTTGTCTGGGTGTGGTGGTGGGTGCCTGTAGTCTCAGCTACTCAGAAGCTGAGACAGGAGTCCCAGCTACTTCTTGCTTGAGCCCAGGGGTTTGAGGTTGCCATGAGCTAGGCTGAGGCCATGGCACTCTAGCCATGTATTAGAGATTCTGTATTAAAAAAAAAAAAAGAAGGGCTCAGCCCCTGTAGCTCAGTGGCTAGGGCACCAGCCACATACACCAGAGCTGGTAGGTTCGAACGCAGCCCGGGCCTGCCAAACAATGACAACTACAACCAAAAAACAGCCGGGCATTGTGGCAGGCGCCTGTAGTCCCAGCCTCTTGGGAGGCTGAGACAAGAGCATTGCTTAAGCCCAAGAGTTTGAGGTTGCTGTGAGCTGTGACGGCACATCACTCTACCACCAGGGTGACAGCTTGAGACTCTGTTTCAAAAAAAAAAAAAAAAAGAAAAGAGAAAAAAAGGAGAAGAGGTCTTGCCATGCACACAGCACTTTGTAATCACCTCAGCAGCAGCTTTTGGCGGTGGAGGTGCCCTGACGCTTACTCGTGTGGCCGGGTTTGAGGTGGGGACAGAGTGGGGCCAGGAGTGGTCTGCAGCATCACGTGCTTTTGAAGGACCTGGGCCAGACAGAACTTGAGTATTGGAGTTTGTGGGGAAGAATAAAGTCCACTGCCTTTCCAGAAGCCTTTCCCATAGCAGGAAAGCCAGCTCTAAGGGTTTAACATGGAGATAGCAGAGCTCAGTTCCTCTTCCAGCCGTTTGGAGACCCAATGTGAGCAGGATGGGCTCGGTGACACGAGATCAGTGATAGATCAAGGAGCCCCAGAACTTTTGCAAGATGACTAGGTATCACTTGAATTGTTACTTAAAATATATACTTGCCTGATACATGGTTCGCGCCTTGTAAGATTTTAGAACTGGTAGGGACTTTATAGATGCCTGTTATTAAGAGGTCTGTCCAAGGGTCAGCAAACTACAGCCTAGTGCCTATATCCTGTTATTTATTTATTTCTTTTTAACATTTGAACGCTTCATTTTTTAAAATCATGATAAACTATATCTCACATAAAGTTTATATATATATTTTTTTTTTTTATTGTTGGGGATTCATTGAGGGTACAATAAGCCAGGTTACACTGATTGCAATTGTTAGGTAAAGTCCCTCTTGCAATCATGTCTTGCCCCCATAAAGTGTGACACACACCAAGGCCCCACCCACCTCCCTCCTTCCCTCAGCATACTGCTCAGTGGCGTTAAGTTCATTTGCATTGTCATACAACCATCACTACCACCGTCTCTAGAACTTCATCTCCATCCTGTAGTATGTTTTTATAAATAAAGTTTTGTTGGAACCCAGCTACATTCACGCATACTGTTTACAGCTGTTCTAAGCTACACGGCAGCACTGAGAAGTTGCAACAAAGACCACGTGGCCTGCAGAGCCTAAAATAATTGCTGTCTGGTCCTTTACAGAAAATGTTTGCCATCCGTGATCTACTCTGATTCCATTTTACAATTAGAAAAGACCCATTGAACTCGGTGCATTGTCCCCAGGACATAGGACAAATGATGAAATTTCCAGGACTAGAACTTTGTCAATTTCTGGAATTCCAATAGGGGTTTTTCTGTGCAATCCTTGTGTCTATTAAGCTCAAACTACCTTGTACATGGATGAGAACATCTTTTGCCAGCCCCACCTTACTCTCATTCAAAATAGATATACATGAGGCCAGGCGTGGTGACTCACACCTGTAATCCCAGCACTCTGGGAGGCCAAGGCAGGTGGATTGCCTGAGCTCACAGGTTTGCAACCAGCCTGAGCTAGAGGAAGATCCTGTCTCTAAAAATAGCTGGGCATTGTGGCAAGCACCTGTAGTCCCAGCTACTTAAGAGGCTGAGCCCAAGAGTTTGAGGTTGCTGTGACGCCACAGCACTCTATCCAAGGTGACATAGACTCTGTCTCAAAAAAACTAAAAAAATAGATATGTAAGATAAACTCATCTCAACCCATGTTGTGAAAATCTATCTCTTCTAAAAATAAACATAGTCACCTTCGGTCCTTCAGGCTTCAGATTTTTCTTGTAATTGTAGCTTTTGACCTTTGTGAGAAATACACTTGCCCTCTTCGCGCTGCCCTAACTAATACTACTGCTGTCCTCACTTTTTTTACAGTCCCATAATGGAAGCTTTTGGCAACGCGAAGACCGTGTACAACAACAACTCCAGTCGTTTTGGGAAGTTTGTGCAGCTGAACATCTGTCAGAAGGGAAATATTCAGGGCGGGAGAATTGTAGATTGTATCCTGTTTCGTTTAGTGTTTATCTATAGTATTCGTCTCTATGAATGGAAACTGTTCTCACTTATCATCAGCACTGAAAAAGAACGGGAAGCTTTTCCTTCTGCCTAGTTAGTGCTCTCATCTTAGTGTACTTGACCTATTAGTTAGTCTATGAGCCGGGTGTGGTGGCCCATGCCTGTAGCCACAATTTCTTGGGAGGCTGAGGCAGAAGGATGCCTTGAACCCAGGAGTTCTAGGCCAGCCTGGACAGCATAACAAGACCCCCCTCTCTTAACAAAAGAAACTAAAATAATTTAAAAATTACACCATGAAGGCAGAGTGGGGCGGCTTACGCCCATAATCCTAGCACTCTGGGAGGCCACGGAGCTTGAGCTCAGAAGTTTGAGACTAGCCTGAGCAAGAGCAAGACCCTGTCTCTAAAACTATCCAGGCATTGTGTTGGGTGCCTGTAGTCCCAGCTACTCAGGAGGCTGAGGCAAGAGGATCACTTGAGCCCAAGAGTTTGAGGTTGCTGTGAGCAATACCTCCATGGCCCTCAACCCCAGGATGACTGAGTGAGACTCTGTTCCAAAAAATAAATAAATAAATTATTCTATGAGATAAAGAATCGTACTTCTTTAGATATCTCTGATATCATGTCCATAATCTGAAAAAACGGAATGTCTCATTTAACATCAAATATTTGTTTGAAATCACTTCTATCCCATAGTTTGGCACCTGATAGGAGCAGCGCGTGTCATGTTTGGAATGGGGTTTAGATGCAGTTGTCTGAGCTCGCCTTGTCTTTTCACTCTGGAAGTTTCAGTGCCAAGGGAACGGGAAGCTATAATTATTTGGGTAGCAAAGATTAGAGAATGAAAGACTAATTGAGCCTTTCACGTCCTCGTTTTATTCCTTGACTTACCGTTACTTTTCACATGAAGATTTATTAGAAAAAGTAAGTCAATGTGATTAATTCACATTTTCTTCCACAGTAACAATTTTCAGAAATTACTAGTTTGTGCCAATTAAGCAGAGGAGACCTGGCTGACCAGAAATATGATTTATCTCCACAGAACCGAGTAGTAAGGCAAAATCCCGGGGAAAGGAATTATCACATATTTTATGCACTGCTGGCAGGGCTGAAGCATGAAGAAAGAGGTGAGTGGGTGGGGCAGCGGCTGACACATAGGAAGTGGCAACTCATTTTCCATTTAAAAAACATCAGCAAATGGGCAGACATCTGTTCATGTTGTTGATAGCCTGCCAGTTGCTATGAAGTGTGTAGGAGAATGGCAAAAGATATTGAATTCGCTCTGGGGCCAAATAATAGAAGGGGGAAATTAGCAATAGAAAAATATTGAACTTTTTGGAGTCTCGGTGCATTTTTAAATTAAAGGGTATTTATGAAAAATACGTTACAGTTGATTTTACTTTTAATCACACCCGAAGCTAATTTGTGAAAGTTTGATCTTTAAAGAGAAAACATTAAAATAAGATCCTCATCCATTTTTTTTTCTTTTTTTTATTGTTGGGGATTCATTGAGGGTACAATAAGCCAGGTTACACTGATTGCATTTGTTAGGTAAAGTCCCTCTTGCAATCATGTCTTGCCCCCAGAAGGGGTCCAGTAACATTCTACCATCTTGTTTAGTTTAACTTGATGTTTTCTGTTTCCCCTAGATGATAATTAAGAGAGAACTTTGCTATCTCAGTAGTGAACTGTTAAGGGTATAGAATTATGGATATACTTTTTTTTTTAAAGCATAGAGTGAAAACTCTTTTGGATTTTGCCTTACCTCTGCCAACTATGATGTTACATTTTTCTTTCTTTTTGTAGAAGAATTTTATTTATCTGTGCCAGAAAACTACCACTACTTGAATCAGTCTGGATGTATAGAAGATAAGACAATCGGTGACCAGGAATCCTTTAGGGATGTTATTGTAAGTTACTTTTTCATTTTTCCCTGTTAAGCATTGACAGAATTTATTTTCTTTCTGTTTAAAAAATTTTTTTTTTTAAATAAAAACGGAAGTAATTACCTTTGGACTAGTGTGTAAGAATAGGTATTTCTTTCTTGCTCTAAGTCATGGTAAAGAATTTCTTCCATGCTCGGAGGGAATTTGAGGACTCCTCCTCCTCGAGAAGCTGAGTGAGTATCCAGGTCAGTCCAGGCAGGTGGGTAGTTTACTTGGAACAGTGTATTCGGAGTGTATACCCTCCACCAAGAAAAAAAAAAAGTTGCTTCACACTGGAGCAAGCAGACCCTCCATTTCTGAGCTTACAAGGAAATTTTCTTTTGAAAAACGGATTCTATAGCTAAAAACAAATGTGTCAACCACTGGACCGGGTGACCGTTGGGGTTTCAGCCAGTTCTTGTGGCCTGGTTCTGAGAGCCATCTCTGGCCACATGAACAGTGGCCGTGGTCAGACTCTGAATTATGGCATGCCATGTTCTCTTGTAGTTCTGGGTCATCACAAAGGCTTTGTTATAAGGGGTCTGCATTCAGGAAGGCTGGCCGTGAACATTAACAACAGCCCTACCTGACTGAGTGTAGCGGGAGATTTCATCCTTATGGTGTTAATTCCTTTGGCAGCATCCTTACCAGCAGCTAGAGACAGTGCGCTAGGGCTGGGTCATCATCACTTTAATCATAATCATCACTCATGCGGCTGACATTTAGTATTTACTGCTATGAACTTGATGTGGACTTTGGTCTCTGATCGCTCTTACCAGCCCTATGAAGGTAAGAAGTACGGTTGTCTCCTTCCAGAACTGAGCCTTCCCTCACCTAGTCCTGGCAGAGCCAGTTCTAGTTAAACACGGTCTAACTCTGAATCCTACTATGTCTCTTTAACCCGTTAACCAAAAGCCTCCTTCAGACAGTGCCTTTTGGTGTGTACCCGAGGAAGTGTGGAATTTGGCCCTGCAAATTGGATTTTTTTCTGAAATGTTCCTCCAAATATTTTGAATGATCTGTCTCAGGTTTTTTTTGGCCCCCGAGATGCTCACACTGCTCAAATCTTCTACCTTCAGAGTTCATTTATTACTGCCTCTCCTAAAAAGATCATATGTTAGAAGGAGTACTCATTCTTATTTTTGATGATTAGGGCAAAATAGGACTTGTCTCAGGACTTTCTTTCCCTATTTATTTTTTCTTGTTTCTTTCTCGAAGCTGAAGAACAGTGATTTGTGACCAGAGGATTCAGAGGAAACCCTTAATTATTTAAACCAGGCGTCCTCAAACTTTTTAAACAGGGGGCCAATTCACGATCCCTCAGACCGTTGGAGGGCCAGACTATAGTTTTAAAAAAAACTATGAATAAATTCCTATACACACTGCACATATCTTATTTTGAAGTAAAAAAACAAAATGAGAACAAATACAATCACATGGCCTCATGTGGCCCGCGGGCCGCAGTTTGAGGACCCCTGATTCTAAACCGTCCTCTCATTGCAGGTCCGTAGCCCGTGAGCTTGCTCTCTGGCCACTAAGGTGTACTTGGCAGTGAGGGATCCCTGTCCAAAGATGATCTTGGGAGATAGTCCTCCGATGGTGTTAACTCCTCTCTCCTCATGGGCATCATCTTCTGATTCAGAATGTCTGTTGTTTTTTGTTAGCTACAAGTAAACTGCAGCCGGCTCAGTTTCAGTGATTGCCAGCTTTATTGTTCAGTTGAAATAATAGGATTTGGCATTTGAAATTTGATCTTAAATGACAAAAGGATATGTCAATTATATAGAAAGGAAATGTATACATGAAATTGACAAAATGAATGTACCTAACAACCTTACTATAGTTAGTGTATCCTATTTATAGAACGTATTTAGAAATTCTTATTTAATTTGCAATAACTTTTTAGTGGCCCCACGACTGAAAACTTAACTGATATTTATTAAGATAATAAGCATGACATTTTTGCTATTGTTTTTTTAAACTTGTACTGGAAGTTCTAAGCATTGCAGTTTAAAAAGAAGGAAAGGAAAGAAGGGAGAAGAGAAGATAGAAAAAAAAAATAACTATGCCACTTTTTATAAAGAAGGAGGGTCCCTTGAGTCCAGGAGTTTGAGGTTACTGTGAGCTATAAAGATACCCTGGCACTCAACTCCAGGGCGATGGAGTGAGACTGTGTCTCTAAAAAAGAAAAGAAATAGAGAATAGGTTAAATAATTTCCTATCCTCATAAAATGAAATCCATTGCAGCAATTAAAACATGAGTTACTAAAAACATTTAATAACATGAAACACTTTGCTATTTTGTTAGAAATGAAAAAGGCAGTAGGCAGCACTGTATAATCCTATTATTTAAAAAATAAGCATTCTATAGCATGTCTATATAGCAATTATATGTGGGGGGGGGGGAAGATTAGAAGAAAAACATACCAAACACATTATCTTATGTGGCAGAATTCTGGGATTTTATTTTATTACTTGTCATTCTATGTTATAATATTTTTACAATGACATACCAGCTTTGATTATGTGACTCCTGGACATAACATGATTATATCCCTTAAATTCTAATTTGTATAAAACAGTATTATAATGACACGTGTCATTATCAAAGCCGCTGGCCCATCTCACGTGGCATTCTGAAGCCAAGAGTGACACAGGTGTGGTTCACCAGCAGCACTAGCCTCTTCTGGCTGAGGTTGATGTTTGTACATTCAACATGCTGGAACACCTGCTGTTTCCCCGACACTGTCTTAGGCACCAGGGAGAATACAGTGAACAAATCAGATATGACCCCTACCTTCTGCTGGAGAAATCAAAAGGGTTAGACCACATTACACTGTTGCATTTTATGCAGGTTGTCTCAATATTTCCTTCCATTTGAATAGCATTTAACAAGTAACTACAAAGTATTCGTAGGCAAGTGTTGACCTAGTGCATGCTTTACTTTTTTTTTTTTTTTTTTTTTTTGAGACAGAGCCTCAGGCTGTTGCCCTTGGTAGAATGCTGTGGCATAACAGCTCACAGCAACTTCCAACTCCTGGGCTTCAGTGATTCTCTTGCCTCAGTCTCCCAAGTAGCTGGGACTACAGGCGCCCGTCACAATGCCCCGCTATGTTTTGGTTGTCATTGTTGTTTGGCAGGCCTGGACTGGAATTGAACCTGCCAGCTCTGATGTATATGGCTGGAGCCTTAGCCACTTGAGCTACAGGTGCTGAGCCATGTTTTACTTTTAATGTTATAAAACTTGTCTCAATGTATGAGAAGAAATAGAAGTAATAAGGGTTCAGCCTTCTTCTGGATGAGTCTACTGAGAAAAATGAATAAAAGAGAATTATGTATTTAAAAAAAAATAGCATTCCAATGTTAAATACAATTTAATTATGCCTTCATCCTTCACTTTCAGAAAGCTCCTTTCCCCATATGTGATGGAGTCAAAGGAAAAGGAGACCAAGTTCTGTTGGTGCTCAAGGATCATTTGTTTGCACCATGTGTTAAAATGTTAGCAGAGATAAATTATTTGTGGGAATTATGAATGAAAGTGTCCCTTCTGATGTTTATTTTTAGCTGTTAAAAATATCATTATTCTTTTTATCAATTTTAGTATCAATATACCCAGTATACTCAATGGGAACTTTTGAGAATTTTGATTATTTTGCTGAGAATTTGCTTTATGTATTCTTAAGATTCACCACTGGCAACAATGATATAAAGAAATAAAGACTATACTTCCAAGGATCATTTCTATATTACATTAATATACAGAATACCTGGGAGGTATTCTAAGCAGTTATAGGAGGGAGCGGGGTTTTCCTGGGGCAGAGGCAGTGAATGTATGCTACATTTCATAATCATTTTTAATAGAGCCATCCACATTACACCATAAATTGTTTGATGAGGATGAAAAGCTATTTCAAGTCAGTAGTAACAACTAGTTTATTGTATTGCCTTCCATTTGACCAACCAGGATACTGGCGGATGAAATGGATAAGAGGTAACAGGAATCTGTGCTGCTTTCCCTTACTCCACAAATGCTGAAAGTTTACAGCGGCCCTGGTGGACCAGGCCCTGGATTTTTTGACTCTGTGAACCTTACCAAGTGTATCTATGGGTTTTGAGTGGTGTGTGGCGTGTGTATGGACATGTGAATTTATTTATCAGAAGTTAATTTATTAAGGTTTAAAGGACTGACTTTGAACCTCAGTTTTGCCAACCTTGGAAACATGAGTTTCTTTTAGTCTTGGAAAACTTGAGAGTACACATAAATTTTATGTTATAAAATAACATTTTTAAGGGCAGTGCCTGTGGCTCAAAGGAGTAGGGCACCTACCCTATATGCTGGAGGTGGTGGGTTCAAACCCAGCCCAGGCCAAAAGCTGCAAAAAAAAAAAAATTAAATAATATTACATAGTAAAACGTAACATCATGTAAGAAATTATTATCTAGTTGCTTATTTGTTATTCACCGGGCTCACAGTGGCCTCCCCTTTCACCCTTTCTCTCAGTCACCATTTGCTCAGGATTCACCTGAGGTCCCTCTGTCTCTGTGGTGGTGACTCCCTCTTCCCTGTTTCTGATGTGACAAGCTGATCCCCTTTGGTGCTTGATGGTTGGGATTATATCACATAGTCATCACCTCCCACACACACGCATTCACAAGCATCTTCTTATTTATTTCGTATTGTGTAATAAAAACTTATTGCAAATATTTTTATGATTTTGTGCCAGTTTTGTAACTAAATTACTCCTTAGCACTTCTGAACCACACTGAGAATTTTCCCAGGGTTTTTTCAATCTTGAGCCATATTGTTCAGATAATAAAATAATTATAGTAAACCTTAGAGCGATGCTCTTGCCAGAGGGGTGGAGGATGGCTTAGTATAAAGACTGTAAATAGGACAGTAAGAAGCATTTGGTGGAGGCTCTTGCTGGCAGTTTTAGCTCACACACCTTTGCTGGTGATAATTGGTTGCAGACATTAAATGACTCCCTGGTAGGATTAATGCAGTCACCACTTACCACCACACTCCTAACTAATTACCCAATCACTTAGCATTAGACTTGAAGGCAAAGAAGTCACAAATTTATTAATACGGTGATCACATTTATTTTGTTCATTGGCTTTCACCTCTCTGTATACAGTATTTGCATGTATTTTAAGAACTTAACCACAAATTTTTTTATAGAGCTTGTGTCTTATTTTATTTCAGATTAATATGAGGGACCAGACGATTCGGTTACGTTGTTTGTGTTGGTTAGGTAGAGTCTAAGTTGTAGCTGTGTCCGTCACCCAGGGGGTGTACCCCGCACCCCTGCTTGGTGCCTGTGAATTGAGAACACACCCTTCCTCTTCCTTGCTCCCCAACCCCCCCCAATTTAATTGTGTTTTTCTCTTGTGTTCTCAATATTTCTTAATTTGACTGTTAGAAATGTTCTGCTCCTGTAAACTTATTTTTTTTAATCTTCTTTCCTTTTAGTATTTTGTAAAGTCCAAGTTGGTAACTTAGTAAATATTTTCATTTCTATGGTTATTGAAGGATTGGCTTAGAAAATTTTTATAAACTGTCTTTGACTATGTCTTGTCAATACATAAGGAAAACTTTATAGAAAGGTAACTTACTTTTACACAATGTCATTTATAATTGCAGGGTATTTGGCTGATGTTGGATGTCGTCTTTAACAGTTTTGAAAGTCTTGAGTATTAATAACAAATTATTCATTATTTCTTAGCCATATTTCTTTATTGTTAGCTTTTAGAATAAGACACTGATAAATACCTTTACATTTGAATAATTATTTTTCTGTAGGCTTTTTTCCTTAATTCATAGACACTTGACAGATAGTTTTTATTGTTCACGTCTATTTCTTCTTGTACCCATGAAATGATGGTCTTCCCACTTTTAAGTAATTCATGGTCTTTTAATTTTTTATAATCAATCTATTGAGATATAAAGTACATGTAATAAAATGTTTCCATTTAAAGTATACATTTCAATGAATTTTTTGTTTGTTTGTTTATTTTTTGAGATAGAGTCTCACTCTGTCGCCCTGACATTATAATAGCTCACAGCAACCTCAAACTCCAGGGCTCAAGCGATCCTCCTGCCTCACCCTCCCAGAGAGCTAGGATTATAGCTGACACTACAGGTGTCCTCCACAAAGCCCAGCTGGTTTTTCTATTTTTAGTAGAGATGAGGTCTGCCTCTTATTCAGGATGGTCTGGAATTCCTGAGCTCAAGCAATTCACCTGCCTTGCCCTCCCAGAGTGCTGTGATTATAGCTGAGACTAACAGCTGAGACTGTTCCACAAAGCCTTGCTAATTTTTGTACTTTTAGTAAAGATGGAGTTTCCTTCTTGTTCAAGATGGTCTGGCATTCCTGAGCTCAAGCAATTCACATGCCTCACCCTCCCAGAGTGCTAGGATTGTAAGTTTGAGCCACCATGCCCTGCTACATTTTAATGACTTTTGAGTGTACATCCACCCACGTACCCCCAAACATTATCCAGACTGAGGACAATTTATACCTGGAAAGTTCCTCTGTGTCCCTTCTTAGACAATCCCAGCCCCCTGAGGAACAGCTGCTCCTGATCTAAGTCCCTCTAGTATAGTTTGTCTTTCCTAGGATTTCATGTTAGCAAAATGACACAGTATGTATTCTGTTATATCCAGCTTCCTCCAGGGATCCACAAGGCTGATATCACTATTCTTTTTTTAAATTTCCATTGACTAGACAGTGCTTTATTTATCTCTTCACCCATTAATCGTCTCACTTTTTATTGTAAACTTATTGCTAACAACATTAAAAGACGGGATAGAACATAATGTTCATGAACCTCCAATACCATTAACTCACAGCTAACCTCCAATAATAACTATCACAACCATTTACAATTTTGTATATTTTCTTCCCAGCCTGAATTTTTAAAACAATGATGGGCACAAAAATACGTTTTTTACTTTTTATGTAAAGCTATCATAAATATAATTGTGTTTCTCTATAATGTTGATAGTTTCTTTTAAGAACTGTACAATCTTCTTATAAGTTTGTGTACTATATTTGACTTGTCTTATGGTAGGATAGCTAGAATTGTTTTTTTCCTTGAAAGTGTTGTTAAGGTAATGGTGTCGTGTAACCTATTGAGATTTTCCTTCGAACAAATTTTCAGCACTGAAATTATTGGAGATTACATAGATTTATATTTTATGTCCTAAGAAAAATCATACATTTAGTTGAATAATAAGTTCATAGACCTTGAGTCAGCTGGGCCTGAGTTTGAATCCTGGTTGTGCAACCCTTGAGAAAGTTATCTAACCTCTTTGAGTCTTTTCTGTTTTCTTTTTGCGGATATTAAAATTATAATGTGCACATGTGACCTGGCACAACATTGTTACATAATCATATCGTTTTCCAAGAAGATTATACTAGTTTATAGGATTGTCAACCAGCATATAAATGTCCCTTTCCCACCCATCTTTAAGTTCAGAAGTTCTTCACTGATATAATAGAAGTGATCTTGATGTGCTTGAATTTGCACGTTTGATTTCTAGGAAGGAAGTGCATTTACTCTGGATTTGGGTTTCTCTCTATGAGAAGTGCCTGTTTTATTTTTGGTGCTCATGTACTTTCTAGAGGAGCTTTTCCTTGTTTCTGTCTCCATTGTTTGTTTTTTATTTCCCCTGGTATTATTACTTTTTCCTTGTAAAGAAAATCTCACATTTTAAAATCTGCACTTCTGGCTGGGTGAAGTGGCTCACACCTGGAATCCTAGCCCTCTGGGAGGCTGGGGCGGGTAGATTGTTTGAGCTCAGGAGTTCAAGAGCAACCTGAGCAAGAGTGAGACCTTGTCTTGGAAAATAATAATAATAATAATGATAATATGCAGTTGTTTCCTTTTGCAATTTCTATTGCTTCCAAGTGGGGCATGGTTTTCTTTGTCCCATTTCCTGTGCTCATTGTATGGGTCCCAGTTCTCTTTGTGGGTCATTTTCCTCAGCGTTGCGGACAATTCTGCCCTCAGGGTTGTGTGTGTGTGTGTGTGTGTGTGTGTGTGTCTGGGCTCACACACACTTGTGCGTGGGTAGTTTTCTTTTTAATAGCCTTCTTCCTCACAAGAATGTGTTCTCGATCACAATGGAAAATGAGCAAATTTTAGATATGATTCAGAAAACACCTGGCTTAAGTTGTTTTGATACTTGTTGATAACAAAGTCCCATAAGTGTCTATTTATTTTTATTTCCCCCCAAACAGAATTATGTTAACTTCCACTCAGTAACCTGAGGCCAAGAGAAAACTTAAAAATCCTTTGGAGAAATTTAAAGTAGAGATGTGGTGAAGGTCTGGGGAAGATAGATCCAGATCTGTGCAGATTTTCTATCAGTGCCTATGAGGGAAGAAGCAAAAGGCTCTCCCCATTTTATGGAATTCCTAACAGAGAATTCTGTTCCATCTGCTTGGGTCCCTGTCTCATTTAACCACCAAGACAAAACCCCAGATTTTACACTGGAGGAGTCTCATGAAGTGTGTCACCCCTCTCCGCTTCTCAGATCCCTGCCTCTGAATTTTTGTGTGTGCAGGAAATAATAAACGTTCCCTATGCTTTGATAGCTATAGAAAAAATATTTATCAGTGTCATTACTGTGATTCCCTGAGGTAATTGTTTTACAGCATAAATAGACTTGTACATGAGGCAGGTGTTTATTTTTATTTCATTGATTGTGTTATCCCTGAGCACACTATAACGCTCTTTTTGTGTGTGTGTGTGTGTGTGTGTGTGTGTAGAGACAGAGTCTCACTTTACTGCCCTCGGTAGAGTGCCCTGGCGTCACATGGCTCACAGCAACCTCCAGCTCTTGGGCTTGTGTGATTCTCTTGCCTCAGCCTTCCGAGCATCTGGGACTACAGGCGCCCACCACAACGCCCGGCTATTTTTGTTGTTGTTGTTGTTGTTGTTGTTGCAGTTTGGCCGGGGCTGGGTTTGAACCCACCACCTTCGGCATATGGGGCCGGCGCCCTACTCACTGAGCCACAGGCGCCGCCCCTATAACGCTCTTTTTTTTTTTGAGATAGAGTCCTACTCTGTCACCGTAGGGAGAGTGCCTTGGTATCCATAGCTCACAGCAACCTCAAACTCTTGGGTTTGAGTAATCCTCTTGCCTCAGCCTCCCAAGTAGCTGGGACTGTAGGCACCTTCACAACACTGGGCTAATTTTTCTAATTTTGGTAGAGATGCGGTCTCACTCTTGCTCAGGCTGGTCTCAAACTCCTGAGCTCAGGTAAACCACCTGCCTAGGCCTCCCAGAGTGCTAAGATTACAGGCGTGAGCCACTGTGCCCGGCTTATCTGTCTTTTTTGTGTGTAACGTCTTTGTCATTTTTAGAGTGAGTGACTCTGCATCTGTTTCGTGCATCCTGGCCTTTAGAACAACACCCAGTAATTTGATCGTCATGATAGTTCTTCATTTTCTTCGTTGTGAAAAAAAACAGCATACAATGTATTTCTTCTCTTCTAGACGGCAATGGAAGTAATGCAGTTCAGCAAGGAGGAAGTTCGGGAGGTTTTGAGGCTGTTGGCTGGGATACTGCATCTTGGGAACATAGAATTTATCACTGCTGGAGGGGCACAGGTTTCCTTCAAAACAGGTAAAATTCTGCCTCCCTCCTCCCTCCCTTCCTTAACTATTTTCTCAGAGAAAATTTAAAACTAACTTATTGACTGGCCTTTTACAAAAGTTCTCAGACCCCTGGAATAGGGATCTATAGAACTTTAGCTGTATCTGATGTGAAGTGTCAGCTAATAAAGGGTCAAAGCATGCAAAAAATGACTACTGAATTGGGAAGATGGCAATGTTCTAATTCTAAAAGAAGGAAAATGAGGGCTCAGTTTCCGTAGTTCCGTGCCCGTAGCTCAGTGGTTAGGGCACTAGCCACATACCAGGGTTGGTGGGTTCGAACCTGGCCTGGGCCTGCTAAACAACAATGACAACTACAAAAAAAAAAAAAAAATAGCCAGGTGCCTATAGTCCCAGGTACTTGGGAGGATGAGGGAAGAGAACTGCGTAAGCCTAAGAATTTGAGGTTGCTGTGAGTTGTGATGCTACGGCCCTCTACCGAGGGTGACATAGTAAGGCTCTGTCTCAAAGAAAAAAAAGAAGAAGGAAAATGGGCCAAATAAGTGGAAATATGAGCAATGAGTATTTGATGTAGGGAAAAAAATGTTGAGTCAGGTGGCATAGTGCTTTGCCATGGTTTTTCATAGTTAGCGAGTGCTGACATAGTGTCATGTTGAAGAGTGTGAGCTTTGCAAGCCAGAATGCTGGGACCATGACCAGCTTGTCCACAAGCCATTCCCTGTGTTATTAGTCCTCTCTCTGCTAGTGGCTTCTCCCCTGAACTGCGCCTTGGAGATTTGTTGTCAAGATAAAATGTGTTGGGGCGGCGCCTGTGGCTCAGCGGGTAGGGCGCCGGTCCCATATGCCGGAGGTGGCGGGTTCAAACCCAGCCCCGGCCAAATTAAAAAAAAAAAAAAAAAAAAAAAAAGATAAAATGTGTTAATACCTGTATAGCAATGTCACTTATCATTTACGTGGAGTGATTTATGTATTTTAAAAACTTTTCTGATGAGCACAAGAGATGGCATCATGGTAGCTGGAAATTAGATGAGTTCAAGTTCAAAGGAGGAACCCAGTACTGTAGGTCAGTCATTTTCAAACATTTGGTCCCCTCAACACCTCTTCATCTGAATAATCATAGAATCCCCAAAGAGCTTTTGTTTATGTGGGTTATATCTGCCGATATTTACTGCATTAGCAGTTAGAGCTGAAAGATTAAAAACCATTTTTTAATTCACTTAAAAATAACAATAATAAACCCATTCATATTAAAATAAATATATTTTTATTTAAAAGACTATTTTCCAACACAAAAAAGTCAGTGAAAATAGTTACATTGTCTTATCTTTAGGCAAATTTCCTTAATGTCTGATGTAGTAAAAGACAGTGGAGTCTCATATCTGCTTCTGCATTTAGTCTGTTGAATTATCTTATGTTGTATAGGCTTTGAAAAACTCTTCTGTATACTGGTGAGAAAATCAGAGTTAAAAAGCAAATAACACCTCATTGTTATTAATGAAAATAATCCCAAATTCTGACGGGTATTGGAGACACTGTGGGGTTATGGGGTCACATTTTTGCCCAAGCCCCGGGTTCTATGCTACTAACCTAGAAAGCGGGGGCGGACATCTCAGCAGTAGAATGTGTGCTTCTGCTGGAGGGATTCAGGAATGTCTCGGCTTTTAGGTGTTGCTGTGTGTGGTTAGCTTTCTGGGGGCTGTGGGTTCACCTTTGCTTTCTACTTCGTTTTTTCAGCTTTGGGCAGGTCTGCAGAGTTACTTGGGCTGGACCCAACACAGCTCACAGATGCACTGACCCAGAGATCAATGTTCCTCAGGGGAGAAGAGATCCTCACGCCTCTCAGCGTCCAGCAGGTGCACACCCTTTGTCATCAAAGCTTGTCTTAAAAGACACGGCTGGGTTTTCAGGTCCATGGACCCACAATAAATTGTTCAAATGACTTTGGTTCACAGTCAAAATACAGAGATAATGGGAATAGACAAAACTGTTGAATTATTGTCCAGGAGACAGTGTAGCCTGGTATTGAAGAGGGTGGGTCTGAGTTTGACTCTTGAACCTTACACTTAAACTACTTTTTCTTCTGGGTAAATGTATTCACTGTGCCTCAGTTTCTTTCTCCATAAAACAAGAATAATTATCATGTCTAATTCATAGGATTCTTGCAAGGATAAAAGTAAATATAAGCTACATAGTTAATGTCTGGTATGGAATAAGCACTAAGTAAGCAGTAGCTACAATTATTGTTACAATGAATGAAAACAATGCCACAGTATGCTGTATTTATTTTTGCCTCTGCTGCTGCCTTCAGCCAATTTATATGTGTTAGGCCTCCTAGTATGTTTCTTAATTGGATAAGTAAAAATGTTAATTATCTCATGAAGAAAACAAAGTACACAATAAAAAAAGATGACAGGGTCCAGGCGGAGTGGCTCATGCCTTTAATCCTAGCACTCAGGGAGGCTGAAGCAGGTAGACCACCTAAGTTCAGGAGTTTGAGACTAGCCTGAGTAAGAGTCAGACCCCATCTCTAAAAGTAGCTGGGCGCTGGGGAGGGTGCCTATAGTTCTAGCTACTTGGGAGGCTGAGGCAAGAAGATCACCAGATCCCAAGTGTTTGAGATTGCTGTGAGCTATGATGCCACATCACTCTACTGAGGGTGACAAAATGAGACAATGTCTCAAAAAAAAAAGACAATAAAGGAAAAAAACCTCAGGTCTTAATTATTGTTTTAAACCTGATAATATTTATAGGCTTGGGTTCTTACATGTAATTCAACATAGAATGCTGAATTTGGAAGCCCTGTATTTAAAGGAATTCTTGATGAATCTTAGTGTAAATAAGTGGGCTCCAGTTTATGCTTTCTTTAGAATCTGTATTTATTACTTTACTTTGGGGGCCCAGCTGCTGCCCTGGTTTCACTGTGTGTCTTCCAAGTAGAACAGGGATAGACTTGCCTACCTGGGGTGCCCCGTTCACCTGGGCCTGCGTGTCCCCTGTCCCACAGGCAGTAGACAGCAGAGACTCCCTGGCCATGGCACTGTACGCACGCTGTTTTGAGTGGGTGATCAAGAAGATCAACAGCCGGATCAAAGGCAAAGATGATTTCAAGTCTATTGGCATCCTTGACATCTTTGGATTTGAAAACTTTGAGGTAGGCTTCCGAAGAGCAGGACACATGAATTCTTTTCTGTTTATTAGTTGCTATTAAACTAATCTCTTAAAGCAAGCATTGATATTTTTACCCCGCAGAATTTTTGTGTGTGTCTCTTTACTTTTGAATGTAATTGTGAGGAAATTAAAGATTCCTGTTTATGTTTTGCCCCCTTAGGTTAATCACTTTGAACAGTTCAATATAAACTATGCAAATGAAAAACTTCAGGAATACTTCAACAAGCATATTTTTTCTTTAGAACAACTAGAATATAGCCGGTAAGCACTCAGGATTCCATTTCAAATTAAAAGAAAAAATCAGCAACTAAGTTTGATGGTTCTGAAGCCATATTTTTAAATTAACTTGGCCCTTTTAAACCTTTCTACAGGGAAGGATTAGTGTGGGAAGATATTGACTGGATAGACAATGGAGAATGCCTAGACTTGATTGAGAAGGTAATGTATTTTTAAAGAATGGGTTCAGTCCCAAGGGTGTCCAGCTGGACTGATTCACATTTATGGGAACAAAATAACTTGTGTGAACACGCACATCAAAGATGTGAATGTTTAGAACACAATGGGCCATTTGGAAACATAAATATAAATGTGCAGGGTTGAATTTAAATACTTGGCTGCTTCAAGCCTATTGTCTCACTGAACTCAGTATTGTAAGCTTCATGTATTCGAGTCGACTTACCTTAGATTTTAATTCAGCAACAAAGCCAGTGCCAGTACTCCTAGTAGCTACGCCAGATGTTAAAGTCTCATGCCCAAAATTGCAGTGAGTTCCGTTTTTTAAAAAAGATTTAAATTACAGATAAATTGAAATCAAATTAAATTACAAATAAAAGCATTTACATTAGTTGGTTTTCTTTACAGTGTATCATTTTGAACTGTTAAAGAAATGACTCTGCCTTTTCTTTGAACCACTCACCTGTTAGAGAGTGCAGAGAGGAGCTCTAATACGGTTAGAGAGGCATGCATTCACTTTTTAATTCATTCAGTCTTTTTTTCCCTCTCCTAGAAACTGGGCCTCCTGGCCCTCATCAATGAAGAAAGCCATTTCCCTCAAGCCACAGACAGCACCTTATTGGAGAAACTACACAGTCAACATGCTGTATGTCAGAATCTGCTAATGCTTAATCCTGTCCGAGTGGTAAATCTGTGACTGGAGATTATATGCAAGACGCATCAGTGCTGTTGGCCAAACTGTTCCTCCTATGTTTAATTTTTTTGACACATCAAAGCTGTTTTCCAATTACTAGTGCTAAGTCGAAATAAAGGGTTAGATTTGGGGCTACTTGTCAGATTATGCCCAAGTTTATTTTATGAGCAGAGAACTTAAATTTTTAATATATTGCAGTGACACCGTCAGGAATTCTGTGGTTGTGGTAACAAGTCACACCATATGCGGTATCCTGAAATTCTGGAGTTTTGGAATTGCTCTCACTGTCTGTTGCGTTTAGTTTTCTCTGGAAGTCAAAGGAGATCAGTGAATGAAATGGGGCTTTTTTTTTTTTTTTCTTACTCAGAATAACCACTTTTATGTGAAGCCCAGAGTTGCAGTCAATAATTTTGGCGTGAAGCACTATGCTGGAGAGGTAACTTCTTAAGATACTTATTCATACTGACCTGTTTGATATTCAAAGAAAACAGTAGTTTCAGAAGCCAATCATAAGGGGATTAACATTTTCAGCTACTTGGGGTTTGAGGGGGGAAGATCCCTTGAGTCTAAGAATTTGAGTTTCGCCTGGACAGCATAGTCAGACCCATCTCTTAAAATTGTTAGAAGGATTTATTTTCATGGGTCTAGCTCTGAAAAGAGCTGCTTATGAACTAAGACTATTCTTTCAATCAATTCTTACCTCTCTGTTATTTTTTTTAAAACTAGGTGCAGTATGATGTCCGGGGTATCTTGGAAAAGAACAGAGATACATTTCGAGATGACCTGCTCAACTTGCTAAGAGAAAGCCGGTATGTCAGCCTTTTCCCCAGCAAGTAATTAACAAACAGCTTAATGTGTATGCTAATGCTTTTCATTAAAAAATATACAGCGTATTACTGTTATGTGGAAAAACTTGGTGTTATCTTCTGCAAGCAATATTTTATCAATAAAATGACTCCAAGGATAAAAAATAATAATAGTAGCAGTGACTGCCATTTAATGAAGTACTGAAATAAATAGCAAACCCATGAGGAAGGGACTGTTATTAATCCTGTTACGCAGATGAAGAAACTGAGGTTGGGAGCAGTTAGGGTCTTGCCCAGGGCCCCTTAACTGGTAACCAGTTTTGATCTTGTTTGTTCGTCTCAAGACCCTAAGATCTTTCTTTACAGCAAGCTTAAAGCTATATGTTAAATTGACCTCAGCCTTGGTATTATAGGACCCGCATGTTTCTAGTTAGCATAAGGGATGTCAAGGAAAATATATAAGTCTTAATTCAGCTCAAGTTATAAATTTATTACACATCCATTTATTTATGCGCAAATTAGAACATCACACCATTAAATCAATAGTTAAGGAACCCATGCAGAAACTTTCAGTGATTGGTGTAGCTGTTTGTATGTATTAAACCCAAAGTGTCCTATTTTTAGGAGGCTTGTGACAGAAAGTGTTTGGGAAAGAACCCTTGCCTTAAAGCTTTCAGTACTTGCATCAGAACTAGTGGCAATCTATGACAGAAAGAAATTTTTAATATCTAAGGAAGGAAAATAGAAAAATTGTTAAAAAGCTATAATTTTTGGTTTTTGTTTTGGTTTTTTTGTTTGTTTGTTTTGAGACAGGATCTCACTCTGTTACCCAGGGCTATAGTGCAGTGGCATCATCACAGCTCACAGCAACGTCAAACTCCCGGGCTCAAATGATCTCCTGCCTCAGCCTCTCAAGTAGCTGGGACCACAGGAGCTCAATACCACACACAGCTAATTTTTCTTTTTTTGTAGAGACAGGGTCTCGCTCAGGCAAGTCTCGAACCCTTGGCCTCAAGTGATCCTCCTGCCTTAGCCTCCCAAAGTACTAGGATTACAGGTGTGAGGCTGAAAGCTATAACTCATTTAGCAATGTAAATCCCTGGGTGGCACCTGTGACTCAAAGGAGTAGGGTGCCAGCTCCATATACTGCAGGTGATGGGTTCAAACCCAGCCCCAGCCAAAAAAAAAAAAAAAAATGTAACTCCCATATGGCCACCCTGTCACTTAGCCACCTATGAACTGGGGCACAGGGAGCCTGTCTTAAATATTAGCTTAGAAACTCAGAATTTGAAACATGTGATCTTTAAACTTATTTTAATACCTCCGTGTGAAGATTCAGTATTTAAACATTATCAGCTATTTTATTTTTAGAAAAGTTTTCAGATTTATAAAAATGATATATGTCCATAGCATGCTGTCACAGCATTTTCTGAATTTATTAGATTTAAAGTGATTGATTTTAAATAAAAGCTTCGAAGTGGTTTTCAATAGAAGCAATTTGTCATAGCGAAAAGAGACCAGCAAGATAGAGCCTTGCTGCTCACCTCTGTCCTGCTGTTAAGCAGTTTTGTGATTGGGGTGTAGAACTTTCTGTCTGTTCCAGCCCCAGGGTTCCCTCTGCAAACCCAGGAGCTTGGGCTGTCTGCTCACTCCATGCTCTTCCAAAGTTTTTCTCTAAAGATCTCAAAACACAGTTAGAAAGCTTTGAAGAGTGAATTTTAGAGGGGACCCTAGAACACAAATGACAATGGGTTGGGGCGGAGTGAAAGTGACCAGGGACGGTGCTAACATTGCTGCCCTGGGAAATAAGGATGCTCCCAAGTCCCCTGTCATTCCTGGTGGTGACAGCTTTATGGCGCGTACTGTCTTCTAGGCCGGGAAGATAAAAAGTTATTGGAAAGCTTTTTTACTTTTCATAATGGCAATGAATTTTATAAAATTTTTTTAAGGTAAGTGGAATGCAAAGTTTATTGAGGAAGAGAAAGATAGGTTTAGAGAGTAAGAACAAGATAGAGAGGCTTACAAAACAAGATATGTTCACCATAGATAGAGAACAGGCCCCTATTGTCACAGCAACGAGGCAAAGAGGCCAGATTTTATAGAATTTTTATTTTATTTCTTTAGAAACAGTCTCTCTGTCACCCTGGCTAGAGTGTCCTGTTAGCACATCTCAGGGCAACCTCAAACTCTTAGGCTCAAGCCCTCCTCCTGTCTCAGCCCCCAGAGTAGCTGGGACTACAGGTGCCTGCCACAAGGTCCAGCTAGCTTTTGTATTTTTATCTTTTTATTTATTTATTTATTTTGCAGTTTTTGGCTGGGACTGGGTTTGAACCTGCCACCTCCGACATATGGGGCCAGCACCTTACTCCTTTGAGCCATAGGCACCAGCTTTTGTATTTTTAGTAGAGATGGGGTCTCGCTCTTGGTCAGGTTAGTGTTGAACTCCTGAGCTCAGGCAGTCCACCCCACTTGTCCTCTCAGAGTGCTAGGATTATAGGTGTGAGCCACCACATCTGGCCTTATAGAATTTTTAAATAACAATTTTTAAATACTAGGATTGTACTTGCTGTGCAGCAGGCACCACACTCTCAGCCTTTTGTACACATGTTCTCATTTCATTCTCACCCCAGCATTAGGGGATAAGTTCAGAAATTATCCCTATTTTCCAGATGAAAAACTGAGGCCTACAGAGAGATGAAGTGCCCTGCTCTGGCAACACAGCTAGGAAGTAGGAGAGGCAGGATGTGAACCTGAGTCTGCTTCACTTCAGAGTTAAATATTCCTCAGATGGTCCTTTCCACTTGCCAGCTGCTTGGGTCTTCACAGCACTATGAGATGAGCAAAACAAATATCTGGCTTCGGTGCCGTTTCCTGTTCCTGTGGCTCTTGCATCCTGGGGTCTGGCATGATGAAGACCTCTATGCTCTTAGGCAGGTCCTTCCTCCTTGCTCTGCTGTTTTAGAATTCTTCTGGATTTGATCCAACAATAACTTCGACATGCTCTGAAGATTGGTTGGTAGTCAGAATCAAAAGAAGGCCGTATGATAATGGCACGGACATTAGAGGAAGCGACCTATACCTGGGAGATAACTATCCCATAACAAGAGTGCTGTCGTTCAACTACGAGTTTTCTTATTCTCTCATTCACTGCAGGATCAGGAAAATAGTGGGCCAAGGGAACGATGTTGTTATATTATCTGAGATTAATTATAGACCAGCATTGGATACCATCTATGAATTTCCAGTGGTTTGCTTTAAATTCCCATCTGTGTTGCATTTTGGGATGAATGTGTACAATGTCACTATTGCGGGTGATGGCCCTAAAGGAGCAAATGAAGGGCAAGCATCCTCGGCCCCTTCACAGAGTAAAACATGCCATCCTAATGATAGGCAGCATTAACAGGAGCAAGTAGCCATGAATCGCTGTATCGTAATGCTTGTATATGACGCCCCCACTCTCGTATTTTAGGAACAACTACCCATGAATCACTGCATCATAACGCCTACATTAGGATGTCCCGTTTTCCCTAATACACAGGAGCAAGTGGTGCATACTTGCCTGGGAGCCAGTTTCAGTAATGCTGTTATATCTGTCCAAAGATGAGTGATAATATCTATTCCTTGCTTGAATACCTTCCAGAATTTTGGATTCATATGTATCTGTCACATAATATTTAAACATTTTCATGAATTTTAAGTGCACTTGCCACTCTAACTTTGTGAGTTCCTGCCTAATAAAGCTTGCCTATATTAAAACAACAACAACAACAAAAGAAAATCAAATATCTGGCTTCTACAGGTGAGGAAACTGGGGCCCCAGAGGCTCCGCTGGCCTTCTAGAAAGCACAGCACTCCGAGGAGGGAGGCCACCCTGGGTCTCAGTGGTTCCAGCCCTGGCTCTTATTTTCAGTGCCTAAAGCTCTTTGGCAATGGTTGGTTTGAAATCTCTGGAGGCTATCTGCGGGCTTCCAGGCCTCAGTGTATTACTTTTAATTATCAGGGGAAAGTGCGTGTAATTACAGTAACCTGGCACCCCGTAATGGGTATGTACACCCCAGGATCCTCCTGCTCTCGCCTCACACAGGTTCGACTTCATCTACGACCTCTTTGAACATGTTTCAAGCCGCAACAACCAGGATACCTTGAAATGTGGAAGCAAACATCGAAGGCCCACGGTCAGTTCACAGTTCAAGGTTAGTATCTGCTGCTGGCTGGGAGGGATTGATGCTCTCTGATTTTACAGATTGAAAAGAGGAGGAGGGTATATGTGAGGTCTATGAAATATTTATTTAGTTTTCTTTTTTTTTTTTTTTAGTTTGGCCGGGGCTGGGTTTGAACCCGCCACCTCCAGCATATGGGACCGGCGCCCTACCCGCTGAGCCACAGGCACTGCCCTAGTTTTCTTTTATATCATACTTTTAAACCCTACAGTCCTTTAGTTAGAAAATAGAAATTTTTTTCTAAGTCAGTGGAAAACATGTAAATCCTTTTTTAAAAAATAGGAAATAGTTAACTTATTTTAAGCTTTCAAGCTAACAGCCTTCTTAAGACTATTTGCCTCACTATTTGATTTGTATTTAGAGGCTCATAGGGTATATTTTTTTTTTTTTTTTTTTTTTTTTTGTAGAGACAGAGTCTCACTTTATGGCCCTCGGTAGAGTGCCGTGGCGTCACACACAGCTCACAGCAACCTCCAACTCCTGGGCTTAAGCGATTCTCTTGCCTCAGCCTCCCGAGCAGCTGGGACTCATAGGGTATATTTGTAACCAGCTAAGGATGGTTATATTTTTCCAAGACGTATTTACAGTATCATACCTAGGAATATTGACCAAGTGCATGATTAAATAAGATGAATGTCAATTATCTTGTCCCGATGTCCAGAATTCGGGGAAAATAAGCAACATTCGTATTTGTGTTTTAAATACATAAGCATTTTATGTAGGTTAGGGATAAAGCATATGAAGACCATTTTCCTAATTTGTCTGTTTTATCCTCAAGTAAAAAACCCTAATGTGAAGGGGAAATGGAGGCACATGGGTCTGCAGACCCTTACTAGATCTGCCCTGTGGGAGGCTATCTTTCACTTGGTTACTCATGGGGATGCACAGGGCTGTGTTCTGTGTGAGGCCTGTCATAGGATGTGGGGGATGAGCCAGGGCCACACCACAGTGGCTGGCAATATGGAGGGGGCCGCCTTGACTCAGCTAGGATATCCTGCTAAGAACTAACATTAAGTACTTCCTATGTGTCGGCCACTGGGCCAATCACCTTCCAGACATTGTCTGTACACGCCCTGTGAGTCCTACTGTCCCCGTCTTATAGAGGAGGAAAGTGAAGTTGAGAGACAAGGCCCAAAGAGGAGACTTCCTATAGGGTTCGAATTGAACCTATGTCTGATTCTAAAACGAGGCTCCTAATCTTCCAGTGAAGATATTCAGATTCTTTTTCTAGAAATTCAGTTTTACCTGGAGTTGTCTTGAAAGGTTTTGTCAACGTTTACGATTTAAACTGGACTGAGCATCAGGGAAACGGGCAAGGGTAGGCAGAGACGAGGACCGAGAAAGTGCCCAGAGACGGGGGGCAAGCCCTCTCTCTCCGGGCCTTCCGCAGACAACAAACAGCACACCAGCAGAACAGGACGCCGTGCACACACTTCAGTTGGTATCAGAATACAAAGGACCGTGAAGGGTAGGAAGTTTTGTCCTCGGAGAAATCCTAAAGCTTTTTGAATTGGAGAAGTAACTAATCACTGTAGTGTTGGAGTCAATTCACTTTTCTTCAGCAACAAAACTGTAAGGAGAAAAAGGAGAAAGAGATGGAAGCGAAACCAGTGGATTAAACAAGACTTAAAAAAAATGTTATCAATCAGGGCGGCGCCTGTGGCTCAGTGAGTAGGGCGCCGGCCCCATGTGCCGAGGGTGGTGGGTTCAAACCCCGCCCCAGCCAAACTGCAACAAAAAAATAGCCGGGCGTTGTGGCGGGCGCCTGTAGTCCCAGCTGCTCAGGAGGCTGAGGCAAGAGTATTGCCTATGCTCAGGAGCTAGAGGTTGCTGTGAGGGCGATAAAGTGAGACTCTACCGAGAGCGATAAAGTGAGACTCTGTCTCTTTAAAAAAAAAAGTATCAACCAACTCCAGTTGATAAACTATATTTGCATTCTGATGTAAAAGAGAAAACCGTTTAAAAATTAGAAAATCTGAAACAGTTGAGCATTTTAATCTGAAACGTTGAGACCATTGCACATTTTAATATTAGTTAAAGGAATGAATGTTCAATCTTTGCAGGTGTGATGGTATTGTGGTGATGGGTTTTAAAGTGTCACGTGTATAACACACATTACACCATGTTCAGGATTTGCTTTTTCACCAGAGGTGGGGGCAGAGTATGTGGAGATAGGGATCAGATGAAATGAGATTAGCCAGGAGTTACAGCTGATGATAAGAACTCTTGATGTGCTTCTGATTGCTTGGATGAATGTTGAAAATTCTCCATAAGAAAAAAAACAAAAGTGTGAAAAGAAAAGAAAGTAATGTTCTATCTAGAATCTGTGGGCCTGGTGATTTGAGGGTAAAAGTGAGAGAGAGCAGCTCAAAGGCAGATGAAATTCAGGCATAGACTGTCATTTTGATGGAAATAATGAATTAAGGGGAATAATTACAGTGGAAAAGTAGACATTTTTCAGCTTTTCTATACTAAACACTGAACTATCTTAGGGTTGTGTTTTGTTTGCTAACAATTTTTTTTAATGGTATTATTTCAAAGGAAATGATAACTGAGTTTTGTATATTGTGGAATAATGTCAGTTACAAGGAGTCGTAGTATATTTGCTTGATGTTAGAATGATAATTAAAAACAAAAAACTCAGGTTATCGTTCATATGATTTATATTGTTTTGTTTTTTATTCTTGTTTCTGATAAGTGCCTAGGGTGCTGAGAAATGGGAAAGAAATCAGAGACTAAATCAACATATACTTTTTCCTTTCTAATAGGATTCACTGCATTCCTTAATGGCAACACTAAGCTCCTCGAATCCCTTCTTTGTTCGCTGTATCAAGCCAAACATGCAGAAGGTAAGATTTGTGACAGTCCTGGGTTGAGATCTGGTCTGCAAGGAGACAGCCTCCTAGGGAGTGGTCACTCACTAGTTTGGTTTCTCCAAAGTCCTTTCATTGTAGATGCTTGGAAATGGATATGACATTATTATAACCTGACATTAAATGAAAACACCCGCTTTGTCCCTTTAGCCTGTTAGTCTGCTTTTGAAAGATGTCATTAAGCTGTAGGGAAATCTATTTTAAAAGGAAACATTGTGAAGCCTTCACTTTTTTTTTTTTTTAAGCATGTGGTTTATAATTCTTGGGACAAGTTCCAGAGTGTGATAATACCCTGTTAGAAGAAATAGTTGATTGGTGTGTTTTTGTGGGTTTTGTAAGTTTTCTTTCGTGTGTGTGCTTTTTTAGATTTATTGTTAAACATGATGAAGAAGCTTTAGTCTTAAGTAGCAGTGCTGAATTTTAGTTAGATTATACTTGATTGTAACTAATTAGAAGACAGTTGGCATACATTTTAATATCCAGGCTCTTTGATTTTAGCTTTTCAATGTCTTAACCTGAGTTGGAACAATGTGAGTTTCAAAAGGAGAAGCTACCTAAACAAAGAAAATATAATATTAGACATACCAGTGGCTCAAGCTATGGCTAAATGGGTAACTCGCCTATAGTCTCAGCTACTCGGGAAGCTGAAGCAAGAGAATCGCCTAAGCCCAGGAGTTGGAGGTTGCTGTGAGCTGTGACGCCACGACACTCTACCGAGGACAATAAAGTGAGACTTTGTCTCAAAAAAGGGGGGGGGTGTAATTTGCTTTAAAGTGTTGTTAATACATTTAAACGATTTGATTTGGCAAACATTAGCCTCTAGGAACCCTTCTGATGAGAGAAACCCCCCACAAAATAGTAATTTCAAGAACTCCCTCCTGGTGAGGAACGAGATGCTAATCCTCATGAGGATCAGGGGGAGAGATCGGATCTCAGCTGTTCCCATGAGACATGGGTTACATTCTGGCAACTTCACTGATGCTGGACCTTATTTTTTGTATTGTTTACGAATTGCCTTTGACATAACAGTACATACATTCCTCATTTACAGTTTAAAAATAATGTACTTATAAGAACCACAGTAATGAATTCTCTGTCTTCTAGAGAGATAGAACTGGACATCTCTTTAAGAAAGAGTGACCCATTGACTGTGAGGATGATGGTGAGAATTTGGCATTTGAATGACGTCAAGTAGCCATGACTGGTCTCCTGTAGGAATTTCTGTGCTGACATAGCTTAATATGCACCATGCTGATATTTTAAAAAGTACCTAATCTTTTCATTTTTTAAAATGCTTAAGGTTGTCACACCAAAAAATGGCAACATAAACAATATATAGCTTTTTTTATATAATGTGAGAAATTTAATAATTAGAACATCTCTCTCAGTTCATAGCAATACGTCACATAACCTGGTTTATATCCCAACTTGTTGTGCTTCAGAAATCCCGGTGGGGATATTTCCCAGACAGTACAAATGGGCTTTTGATGTATGAGGACTCTGACAATTAAGTTCACAAACTCATCTTTGAAAATATGCTAATACCTCATGACCAAATATCACTGCAGTCACCTTGAAAGTACTCCCATTTGGGAAGCTATGTACTGATGCCAGCTCCTGCTCCACCCTTCCAAGTAATTTTGGAACTCTTTTTGTGGAGTGACCATCAGCTGTCGTCCTGTGAGGTCTGACAATTAAGTTCATGAACTTAGGCTAGAAAAAGTGCTTTGAAGGATATAGTAGGCCCTGGCGTTAGTACTTAGCTTCCCCGGGGCAGTACTTCAGAGGTGACCTTGGTGATATGCGGCAGTGAGAGAGGCAGGGAGCACATGAGCTTGTCTGACCCCATATACTTGTAGGAGCTGTGCACTCTCTGGCAGTGTTTTTTGCCATTTTTATAATAGGGATAGTAATGCCATGTTTTATCCTTCAAATATGCAAGTTTTGGGTTTTTTTTTTTTTTTTCAATTTAAAGTCCTGGACACCTGGATGCATCTTACAGTTGCTGGTGAGCCATGGTTCTCTTCAAAACTGTTTTCCTTTCTTTGCGGTATGAGACATCATTGTGCAGCTTTCAGTTACTGGCATCCTAGATCACCACCCTGGCAGTGCTATGAAAAGGATGGAAATTTCAGTTTGAGTCTGGGCGCGGTGGCTCACGCCTATAATCCTAGCACTCTGGGAGGCCAAGGCAGGTGGAATGCCTGAGCTCACGAGTTTGAGACCGGCCTGAGCAAAAGTAAGACCTTGTCTCTACTAAAAATAGAAAAAATGAGGCAAGAGGATCGCTGAAGCCCAAATTGTAGTTTGCTATGAACTATGACACCATGGCACTCTACCCAGGGCAACAGCTTGAGACTCTGTCTCAAAAAAAAAAAAAAGAAATTTCAGTTTGAAATCCTTAGTCTGTAGGGTTTTTGTGTTCTTTCTTGGATGGCGCAGAGTTAGTTTTTCCCTAGTACTGTAACAGCTTCTGAAATTAAGCCTGCTTGAAAACATTTCAGCAGCTGGAATATTGAAGAAATTACCTTTTTTAAAAATGTTTTTTCCCATGCTGAGATTTATTTGCACCCAGTTGCTTTGATGTTTGCATTTTAAAAATGATCCAGTTCATCCTCATGTTTCCATTTGGACTGAATTATGGCAGACGCTAATTAACAAACATAGCAGGAGGCGGGGAGGGGGGGTAGAAGACTTGGAAAAAAATCTTGGTGCCATTTTAAAGGCACTCAGAAAGTGAAGGCACAAGAGCCAACTTGTCCCAAGGCCCAAGATGTAGGTGTGATTTTAAGTATCAGGATGCTAATTAGAATACAGAAATATTGTTATGACTCAATTAGCATCCATTTGGTTCCACTGAAAATACTGGATTACTGATTATGTTCTATGACTTGTATGTAAACAACCCTCATGCAGAGATTCGTATTAATTTTTTTAGTCCAAAGTAGATTCCTCTAGAAATTTCCTAGAGAGCATCTCCCCTTCTTTCTCCCAGAGATGGGTAGTGCTTATTTCCAGCATAGAGAGATGAGTTATCTCTCTTCACCTCATTTTCTTCTCCAGTCATTTCATCAGGGGAGCCTGGGCTTGGGGACTGTATTCAAATATGTACATATGTCGGTATTTTGTGCGTTCTTCAGGGTGAGAGTCATGGGTTTTGGAAAATTCTAGAGGTTTTTTTGAAGATTCTGTAACCGGAAAGAGATAAAAATGGTAGCTGTAAAGTCTGTGATCTAGAGTTCTGTGGCCTGAGAAAAATTGAAGTATCTGTAGGCGGTTATTTAATATCTGAGACTCTGCATTGGCCCAGCGTGGGAATACACCACACACACACCACACACACACACCACACACACACACACACACACACCACACACACACACATACCCTGTGGCTTGTAGAATAGGCTGTCACCGTTCTTGGCAATTGTTTTAACTCTAGAATGGGCATCTGGGCTTTAAGAATTTAGAAAGTCTTTGTGGGTTTTTGTTATTTGAGTTATTGGTTAATTTTTTGTTGTTGTTGTTATTTGGGCTGTCTGTGTTTTGTTTTGAAAAGCACGGTCCAGAGGAAGGAGTCTGTAAGTAGAGTGCTAGAACACATATGTCAATTCAACTATCACAACATGTGGGATTTTTTTCTTTTTTCTTTTTTATAAGCAGCCTCTTACTAATCTTGGATGCTGTATAAAGGGCACATCACTCTCCTCAATGAGAAGTCCTCCTGGTGCCCAGTTCTGAAGTGGATGGAAAGGCAGATAGTCTACAGGTCGCCCCTGCCTTGGATATAACCCTCCCTGAGGTGCCCAGTTCTGAAGTGGATGGAAAGGCAGCCTCCTGAGAGGCGCTAGTCTACAGGTCGCCCCTGCCTTGGATATAACCCTCCCTGAGCTTGGCATTTTCAGAGTTCACCAAGGGCAGACCCCTCCTGCAGACGACTTGCAGTTGGTGATGAGGCCTCTCAGCTTTCCTCCACTGTGGTTTGTTTAGGTAGTAGCAGTATCTGGACACAGGTGCCTGACCAGACTCAGATTTGTGTCTGACAGAAAGCCTGCTTTGCCCCATCAGAATCTCTCCCCGAGGGCATCCCTGCCTGGTATTTTACCAAATAAGTTCTAGACAAAAAAGTCTCTCATTAACATTCCTCAGAAAAGCCCTGAGGAGGCTCGGGACAGAATTAAAGAAGGGAACTGACTGATGAATATCGGGAAAGCCTTGCTGGGTGTGAGAACTAGATTCTTTCTGTGAGCCCAGGGCCAGCTCCCTGCAGGATCAGCCAGGGCTGGCTCCTGGAACATGCCTGGCAGGCTCTCCTCACAGTTCTGTCGTTAGTGTTCTGGGGGGGACATCATGGGTTGCAGCAGTAACATCCAGGCATGGTGGCTCACACCTGTAATCCCAGCATATTGGGAGGTAAAGCAGGAGGATGGTTTGAAGCCAAGAGATCAAGACCAGCCTGGGCAACATAGCAGGACTCCATTTCTACAAAAGAAACTTTAAAAATTAGCAAAGTGTAATGATGTGCTCCGTATTTGTAGCTACTTGGGAGGCTGAGGAAGGAGGACTGCTTGGGCCTTGGAGTTTGAGGCAGCAATGAGCTATGATTGTACCAACTCTACGCTGGGCAACACAGTGAGACCCTATCTCAAAATATATATACGTATATGAATAAAAGTTATAATACTCAAGCCCTGTTTGACTTTTACAATTATAAGAGATAGTAAGATACAATATACAAGAGAACAAACATTAACTATATATATGAAGTATTACAATTTTTTTTCAGTTTTTGGCCAGGGCTGGGTTTGAAGTATTACAATTTTAATGCAGTTTTTTCCTTGCTTAAAATGTGTATACATTTTTTTGGCTCTCTCTGTGTGTGTGTGTGTATTTAACTTGACATAACAAGGCTCTAAAAGGTTCCGTCAAGTCTTCTCCAAAAACTCAGGAGCTTAGGTCACCTAATTCCCCAGGACTGGGGGCTGGTGGGGAAAGGCTCCCAGCACAGGCAGCATGGTGGAATAAGGTTTATCTGGACGAGTGGCAGGACGACCCGGGGAAGGCGACCAGGAGGTCTGTGATTGCACTTTCACCGTATTTGTTGGAAAGTGGAACATCGAGAGAGAACAGAGCCGGAGATGCAGAGTTGGCCAGATGGCAGCAGGCTGCGTCGGCTGTTGATCTCAAAGCCCCATCTGTCCCCAGGCAGGAGGACAGGCAAGCTGTCTCACACAGAGCTCTTCTTTCAAGGGCTTTGAAGATGTCGCCAGCATCTTCCCTGAGCTGAAACCCGTATCCCCCTCTTTCATGGTGCTACTGTTTAGCTGAGACTCAGTCTCTCATTGGAACAACATTCTAGACAACTCACAACCACACACGCGAAGTGAGACATCAGAGTGTAGTAAGGCGTTACGGTTTTTCTGTAGAGTGTTTGCAGACGTTATAGCAGTAAGAGCCTTTCATTTCTAGAGGTATGAAAATTTGAGGAACGAATCGCATGAATCCAGCACACTTAATCCTAGGAATTTATATGTGTGTAATCCAGGCACATTATCTCCTTTTATGCATCTTATTTCTCATTAGCCTTCTGACAGGCCCTTTTTCTCAGACCTTCCTCTCCCCCCACGGTCCTTTCCGTGTCTTATTAGGATTAGGTCTCTCTGCCCCCATCCCATTTGGAGAATAAGGTATTTCTTTTTTTTTTTTTTAATTAATTTATTTATTTTTATTAAACCATAGCTGTGTACATTAGTATGATCGTGGGGCACCATACACTAGGTTCATAGATCGTTTGACACATTTTCATCACATTAGTTAACATAGCTTTTGTAGCATTTTCTTAGTTATTTTGCTAAGACCTTTACATTCCACATTTACTAGGGGGGAGGGAGGGGGAAGGAGGGGGATTAATGGGATCACACCTGCGGTGCATCTTACAAGGGTATATGTGAATCCTAGAGAATAAGGTATTTCATGAATAACAGAAGACCTGGGCAAGTCCCTCTCCACACAGCCTGTCTTACCCTTGATGGGCAGGCTGTGTGTGGTCAACAAGTGTCAAATTGCTCCCAAAGGGACGTCTTAGAGATGCTCATGGGGTGTGAGTGCTCAGCTCTGCTAAACATAAAGACTTTCCATTTTAGTTGACTTTATTTATTTTATTTTGGAAGTGTTTGTCTCTTCTGATCATCATTGAGTTGTGTAGTTGGGAGTCACCCTGAGGATGTACCAGTAGGCTAGGTTACTGCTGGGGTGATGCTGTTCTTTTATTTTTTGTAAGACAGAGTCTTTGTCATCTTTGGTAGAATGACATGGTGTCACAGCTCACAGCAACCTCAAACTCTTGAGCTTAAGTGATTCTCTTGCCTCAGCCTCCCAAGTAACTGGGACTACAAGCCCCAGCCACCACACTTAGCTGTTTTTAAAGACAGAGTCTTGCTCTTGCTCAGGCTGGTCTAGATCTCCTGAGCTCAGGCGATCGCCCTCCTTGGCCTCCCAGAGTGCTAGGATTAAAGGTATGAGACACTGCACCCAGCTACAAGGTGATATTCTTAATATGTTATGAAAGTTTGAGATACATAAAAATTGAAACACAAAATCCTCATGGACAGATACAGATGAAGCCCTCCCAGCAACACCAGTAAGCCGAGCAAGTTGAAACTTGCACAGGTGAATCAGAAAAGATGCTGTCAATGGTTTTTCTTAGAAATGAAGTAATGGACCCTATCAAAACTTTTGTAGTGACCTGCATACTCAGGAAACTTTTTATGCTATATCATGTTACTTCACCCTGCCTATCTCCCTCAGCTGACCTCTTCTTAGAGGTACCCGTTCCCCCCAGAGTTTAAGGCCCTTTTGAAAAGCCAAACAGCCCCAGGGGCTTATTCACAAACACTGCTTCATTGGGGGAGCGGGGGCTGGTGCTTCATACACAAATGCACCCATTTCTAAATGGGCTTTCCCCCCAAGGCCTTTGTTCTGTGTCATGACTGGGCATAGAGGTCTGGGTGTGAGGCTCTGCCACTCCCACTGGACAGGTGCTAAACCGAAAGGTTAAACATTGGATTTTAAATTTTTGATTGAATTTTCTGGAATTATGGATAATTCACTCAGTCCAACATTATCTATTGCTGTATTGCATTGAATCTAAAACTCCCTGAGTGTCAAAAGCGCTGGCTCAGCTGAAGCAAGGGCACCGCCTGGCACTCAAGAGCACCGTGGCTTCTTATCACTCTTTCTGGTGGCTTTACAAAAAGTGTGAAGTGGAGGTTCTTCCTCCCCCTCAAATACACACCTTGCCACTGTGTTTCCAGGCCTTTCTGCAGATAAATAACTTTGTTTCACTGATGAATCTGCAGAGTGATATTTTGACTACACGTTACAGGACATGTGCACTTGGTGTAAGTGGTTCCAGGAGTGTCCGTAATTTGCAAAGATAATGTGAAAACCTGTGAGCAAACTCACTCACTTGAGGCCCTGGGGTACAGCATGTGGAGGCTGCTTTGATGACACATCTGACACATTACACATCAGATTTTAGGCTTGTCCACCTGGGAACATATTTGCAGTAACCATTGACAAAATATGGTGTAGTTCTTACCTTTACATGTCCCACAGAAGGATCATACTCTCTTCCTAAATAACCCTTAGAGAAAGCGAGAACTTACTCTTCGCTGTCTGCCTAGAGGCAGCTTGTTGCTTTCTGTTCTGTAAGCCCTTACTTACTATTTGGGGGAAAGGTCTTACTTCTACTGAATGAAACCTACATTTGTGCATCTCCCAGTCACTGGCCACTTGAGAGTAAAGTGAAAATGTCAGGTGTTCATTCATAGGACTGTCAAATATTTTGAAGCCCTTAATGAGAATACACGGTACATTTTCCTGCTCCAGTAAATAGCCTCCAGAACATAACTTCATCTCAGAATTTTCATTGCTACAGCACATTATGCAATACAATCTCAAGGCTCTTATGGGCAGTTGGGTTTTCTAGAGCTTTGCTTGCATTTTTACTGACTATGTTTGTACTCATGTTGTTTGTTTTTCTGTTTCTTCCTTTGTGACTGTTTTCCCACAGCCACATTGACCTGTAGAGCCTCGTCATTTGGTCATCTGTGTTCTGCCCCAGGGGCATGGGAGTCCCTGTACCACTCCTGCCAAGGCCCAGGGAGTCAGGGGTGCTCTAGGTCCAGCACATTAGGGTACACCATAGTCCTGTTGGCCTGGGAAGGGGATTGCAAAGCCACCCAGGTGCTGGAACCCATAAAACACGGAATGAAATAGGTGCACGCCTAGCCGTCTCTTAGGCCTCTTGTCACCAAGCCTTGTGTGGCTCGGGGATTATTTCCTTGTCTCTGATGTGAGTATGTTGACAGTATCCACACAGGAGGGTGGTGAAGTGTATTAGATGAGGTCATGTGGACATTGAAACAGCTACATGTCGCTGTATGAAATTAATGCGTACAGGGCGGCACCTGTGGCTCAATCGGTAAGGCACCGGGCCCCATATACCGAGGGTGGCGGGTTCAAACCCGGCCCCGGCCAAACTGCAACCAAAAATAGCCAGGCGTTATGGCGGGCGCCTGTAGTCCCAGCTACTTGGGAGGCTGAGGCAAGAGAATCGCTTAAGCCCAGGAGTTGGAGGTTGCTGTGAGCTGTGTGAGGCCACGGCACTCTACCGAGGGCCATAAAGTGAGACTCTGTCTCTACAAAAAAAAAAAAAAAAAAAGAAAGAAATTAATGCGTACTTAATTTCCTCCCAAGTTTAAGCTACATTTAAGCTAAATCAGAGGAAAATGTAAGACTCTTGTCAGACCCTTTCTCTTTTGAGTTGAATTTTAAATTGCATACTTCTAACCAGCTGCCACAAAGAGCCATTTTTTATATTTCTTGCATTCTTTGAGATGAACCCTTTTATTTTGATTCTTAAATATTAATAGACTTTAATGTTTAGAACAATTTACAGAAAATTTGAGCATGCAGTTAGCACAGAGGGTTCCCACATTATCTCCCTTTCTAAGAAAACCCCCCACAACACACAATTTCCCCTTTTATTAACATCTTGCATTAGTGTGACACCTTTGTAGCAATGATAAACCAATATTGCTACATCCTTATTATATTAAAGTCCAGAATTTGCATTAAGAGTCCACTGTCTGTGTTATACATGGTTCTTTGAGTTTTGACAAAGACATATTGTCATGATGTGTCAAAATGCCAAATGTTCATAATCTGTTCATAATGTGATGAACATTTATTTCAAATTGTGTTTTGTAAGAATGGGGGCAGATTCTGGTTGCCTGGCCCAAAGGGGAAAGCATGGAGAATGAAGTTTCTGTTGCACACAATAAAATGTGAATGATTCAGGAGAGATTAACGGAAGAACAAAGGGGGGCAGACGCATCAACTTGGGAACTAGGACTTTTTGGCATTATCCAGATGGTCAGCTCCTTTGACTCCTTCCTACACTCAATGAGTTTTACTGTCTCCTCTGCATACTTACTCTCTTGGGATTCTGCACCCTTCAGTAATTCTTCGACCCCCAGTTGGTTTGACCATCTCCTGGAGCACCCACTGCCAGCATCTTCTTTGACTTTTGAATACATCTCCTATAGAACCTATAAAAAGGCAGCTTTACCTTTGGAAGCACTTTTAGTAAGGGAAGCCTGAAAGCAACCATTCTTCTCCCTAAAGAAAACAATCCCCGGGTGGCGCCTGTGGCTCAGTGAGTAGGGCTCCGGCCCCATATGCTGAGGGTGGTGGGTTCAAACCCAGCCCCGGCCAAACTGCAAAAACAAAAAAATAGCCGGGCGTTGTGGCGGGCGCCTGTAGTCCCAGCTGCTCGGGAGGCTGAGGCAAGAGAATCGCGTAAGCCCAAGAGCTGGAGGTTGCTGTGAGCCGTGTGACTCCACGGCACTCTACCGAGGGCAGTAAAGTGAGACTCTGTCTCTACAAAAAAAAAAAAAAAAAGAAAGAAAACAATCCCAGTATACCCCTCAGTGGTCACTTCCATCCTGTTTACCGAGTTGTCATGGCAACTATTCAGCAGAGCTCTGTAACGATCAGGATAAATAGCCATCCGTGAAGCTCAGCCCCAGCGCTGTGCTGTTTCTCCTTCTGGGGTGTATTTTCCAAGATCACAACTAAATTGCTTGATTTTTGTCCTGGGACATATTCTTAAAAAGAAAAAAAAAAAGAGGAATAGATTATCTTCTCAAATCAAGCATCTTACTGCCCTTAAATGTATTTCTACACCTGTGGTGTGTGGAAGATGGTTAGTTTGCTCCTCTGGTCAAAAATACCTTCAGTAATTGCCATCGCGCCAGCCTTGCTAGGCTGGGCTTCCTTTGAGTAGAATCAGGAATGAATTAAGCAAACACAGCCCAAGACACCACATAAAAGGCTGGGAGCGCCAGCAAGCCGAAGAAAGCCGGGTTTTGTGCCCTGTCAGCTCAGATGCTCCTGGCCGGGACTGCTCAAGATGCAGCCATTTACAGTGGACAAAAGCTGAAGGGGGGAACGAAGCCCAAGGTAGGGGATTTTTATCTTATTTGCTCTATTTAAAAGTTCCATGTACCTTGCCAGGATTGCGGGAGTGTAAAATTCTGAAGAGATCAAACACAGACTTTGCCGATTCTCTGAGCACCAGAAGTGTTTTTAGTTTCTAAACAGATGGGTATGGGCTGATTTTGATTGTCTGCACAAGTTTGAGCTATAAATCCTTTGTAAAAAAACAGAGGACATAATCCCCTCATCAGTGAAGGTATTGATAATGCGACATATTTTTACATGGAATTCACTTTTTATAGGAAAAATAATTTTTAATAGTAGGTTGAAGAAGGAAAGGAGTGGTGGTTCCTTTTGTTTGAATTTGTTATTTCAAAGTATGTTTCTTTAAAAGCTTATGCACGTCCATCTTAGAGCTTTTCCCTGCTGTGTGCTTTATGGAAAACTTTAAGGAAATCTGCACAAGAGTAATCTCTTTGTAAAATTACGTTGTAAACCGATTTCTATGCAGTATGGAAATCTGCACCCATAGGCGTGGTGGGAGTCGAATGGTCATCTGTTGAATATTACGCGCTTGTCTCACACAGGCATACACTTGTCAGAATTTTGTAATCAGCCTGAAAAACCTGACGAGGCACATTTTGTCGGGATTCTCTTACTCCCCAAAGTAGAGATCCCCCTGCCCCCACAAAAGAACAAAATAATGACTGAAATGTTAATCTCTGCCTTTCCCTGGAACACTGGAATAGTGGTCGGTTGATGCCCATTCAGTTGCTAAATGCGTCCCGGGAGGGAGTAGATGTTTTCATTGTAAAGGAGGGCTTTCATATTAAATTAGTTGCTTTTAAAAGAAATGAATAATCCTGTGGCTAGCTGCTACTTGGCTAACTAAATCTGCTTTTATTTAACAGATAAGGTTTCTGGTACTAAGTGAAAACCCCAGTGCTTGAATGTTTTGTTTTTGCTGTCAGTGTTTAAAAGTAATTAGTCTGACGTGCACTCATTACCCTCAGAGGAGAAAGACAGCGTGTAAGTCACCTACGGGAAAGTACCACCTATTCCTACCTCTTCGGCAACATTAAGCTGGGTTTTCTCACTCCTCACTTCTGTTTAGTTTAAATATGTGGCTCCCCAGCTCCAGAACCCTGTTGCTATTTGCAAGAGAGCGTGGGCGACAGAATACAGACGTTTTCCCCTCTTTCAGATGAACGCCATCAGTAAAGGATTGTAGGAAGATGATGCAATCAGAGAGACGACCCCAGCCCCTCTCTCACGGGCGGTGCCGATGACTAAAGTGGTGTCCCCAAATCACTGTAGCCTCTGGCTGTGCTGTGTTTTTACTGTGGCTCATCATGACGAACTTTTGGAATAGTGCCCAATCATAATGGCAGCCCACTCCCACATCCCAGCCCCCACCATGCAGGCTGAGATTTTTTTTTTTTTGTCCCCAACTTAAGTTGTCCTGCACTGACTTTCTTACAGCAGTCCCCTCAGTGTACAGTTGCTGGCAGTGACTTTGTTCTGAAACTCAGCAGCTGTGCAAGGGACTGATTCCCAAGACCTCATCAGCACCCAGCTGTTATTCCCCTCAAAGACTGTGGAGCAAAGGGGCCAGGTTTGAGCCTGGGTGCCAGAGGGTAGGTGCTGGGGCGAGAGAATTGCTGCTTGGCTCCGGGCTAAAGCTCCCCTGGGTTTTCTCTCCTCCTTACACACGGGCCCCTGTCTGTCTCTTCTCAGTTCTTTGCCGTGTTCTCCTTTGACCTGGGGGGATTTTTCTTGTTCCTTTCTCAGGCTGCTTCTTCCCCTGACAACCAAGAATAGTAATGGTAATAAAAATGACAGCACACAGTTACTGGGTTTTGCCTCCACCCATCCTTAATATAAAGGCAAAGTTTATTGATTATAAAATATTTGGAAAATATCTGAAATAGTTAAAAAATTACAGTTGGCCACAGTTTAACCATCCAGAGCCAACCTTCTGTACATTTGTTGTATATGTACATTTTTCCTTCACATTCTTTTTACATTTGCTGTATACATACTTTTTTTTTTTTTTTAATTGGGAGCATAGTTAACCTTGGTTTTGTAATCTGTTCTTTTTTTTTTTTTAGAGACAGAGTCTCACTTTGTCACCCTCTGTAGATTACTGTAATGTCACAGCTCACAGCAACCTCCAGCTCCTGGGCTTAGGCGATTCTCTTGCCTCAGCCTCCTGAGCAGCTCAGACTACAGCCACCTGTCACAGCTCCTGGCTATTTTTTGTTGCAGTTTGGCCAGGAGGCCAGGACCGGGTTCAAACCTACCACCCTCGGTATATGGGGCTGGCGCCCTATTCACTGAGCCACAGGTGCCACCCAATCTGTTCTTTTTTTAACTTAATATATCTTGAAACGTTCTCACGCATTTGTTGTGACTATAGAATTCTGTCAGTGGCTATACTTTCAAGTAAGATATCTACTGTTGAATCGTTTTATCGTTTTGAACAGCCCTGCTGCCTCATTCACCCGCACAAATGCTGTTTCCATAAGGAAAATTCTTGAGAGTTTACATTCCATATGAGGGTGTGTACATTTTGGGGGGGTGGGGGGGCAGTAGAGACAGAGTCTTACTTTATCGCCCTCGGTAGAGTGCCATGGCATCACACAGCTCACAGCAACCTCCAACTCCTGGGCTTAGGTGATTCTCTTGCCTCAGCCTCCCGAGTAGCTGGGACTACAGGTGCCTGCCACGACACCCAGCTATTTTTTTGTTACAATTTGGCCGGGGCCGGGTTTGAACCCATCACCCTTGGTATATGGGCCCCGTACCCTACCCAGTGAGCCACAGGCACCGTCCCATGTTGCCCTTGTGATGACTAACAAGAAACAGGGAAAATTTTGTGCCATGTATATAATAATGGCTATGTAGCCTTAATATATAAAAAGCCTTTACAGATCAATAAGAAAGTGACAGGTGGTTTAGTAGAAAGGTGAAATACATTCTCAGCAAATCAAAGAAATGCAACTTAAAATAATGAGATAATTTTGCCATTGTGAGGATTGAAAGGATTTTTTTGTTTTGATTTTATGTTGCCTTTTTTTTTTTTTTAAGAGACAGGGTCTTTCATTTTTTTCTTTTTTGTGTTGCCCAGGCCAGAGTGCAATGGCTATTCACGTACACTACCATAGTGCACTACAGCCTCCAATTCCTGAGCTCAGTAGATCCACCTGCCTCAGCTTCCAGAGTAGCTGGGACCACAGGCGGGCAGTGTCACTCTTGGCTTAGTGTTGCTTTTAAATAACACTTCTAGCGGCCTGTGACTATTTGAAGAAACTGTCATTACTGTACCCTGCAGCTGGGAGTTTAAATAGCTGCAGCCTTGTCTGAAGAACAGTTTTTTCTTTCTTTTTCTTGCCTTCCCTGGGAGATGCAAGAAAGACACACACGCATGCAGACCTGCTGAAAAGGGGGACGTGAGAGTGCAAAGAAATGTGACTGGGCTTCCCCTCCCCCAGTAATCTCCTCACTGCTAAGCATTTTTGAAAGGAGGCCCTGACTATTTTCTTATTTCTAATGCTGGCCACCTTCCTGCTGAAAGCTTCCCAAGGCACTTTTTCTCTGCCCTGCCCTCTTAATCCCCACCCCCTCCCCCCAGGGCTGAGACGCTGCACTCTACTCCTCCTTCCGACACTCTCTGACCATTCCCCCACGCCCCTTCCCCCTCTTGACTGGTTCCTCTAGAAAGACGTAGGCATGGCCAGGGCTTCTGCCCTCACCTCCTCCCTCGCCAGGCTCCTAAAGAAACCCTTCTCTCATTCAGCTCTGGGCTAGGTAAGTACCTCTTCCCTGTGGATTTCCAGAGCCAAACTTTCCTCTGAGCTTTGCCCTCCTAGATTCCTTTGATTTGTAATCTACTTTTTTTTTTTTTTCCTTGATTTTCTAGTTCTGTGCTGGTCTGCTTCACCTGTCTGGCACTTTTAATTGAAATGAGAATAATTAAATTGCACATCCTTTTCCTTCCAACTTTTCAAGTAGATGATTCTTGCTTACCTGTTTTCTAACCCTCCCTATTTTCTTATTGATCAAGTTAAGGCAGGGGGTTCTCACCCCTGGCACTACTGACATTCTGGACCGGACTATTAATTCTTTGTTGTTGAAGTTCAGTTAGAGCTTCAGCCCCTCTCCCCAGATGTCTCCAGACATTTCCAAAGGCCCCTCCAAGGACCAAATGTATTTCCATGCTGATTATTTCATGGTTTTTATTCTTATTTTTTCATTTGTTCTCAGGAATAATAGCATCTACATGCAAGCAAACTTTTATTATCGTGTTTGTTATTGCCTTTAACCAGGTATTTTACTAATAAACGAATGGTGAAAAGAGAAAATTGTGTATCAGTAAACATTTTCCAGATGTATTTAGTCATTAAACATGCATTGTTTGCTTTCTTTGCAGTGTTAGAAAATGTAAAATGGTGTGTGTGGAGAAACCCTTAATATCAGCGTGGCTCGCGCCATTGTGTAATTACTCTGTGCTCTCCACTTTCTCAGATGAATGGCTGTCCTAGTTTCGGCTCCCCTGAAAGGACAAAACAGCTCATTAAAGTGTGCCAGATGCTTCATTTGTCAGGATTTCTCTTAAAAGGGAGTACTGTTCAGCGTTGGGACTGTGCTGTGATACACTCCAATTTGGCCTCTACAAAATTAAAGAAAAGTGGTTCTGTGAAGCTGTGGTGGACTCCCCCCCACCCCAGGTTGATGATGGTGAAAAATCCCGCAGCAAACAAATGTCTTCCATACTATTTAGTGAATCTTTTTAAAAGATCGTATTAGATAAACATGAAAATGGAAATAAGAACAGGCATAATGAGGGGGGGACTGAGGCAAATTTTGCAGGGCCAAAAGAAAGAAAGAAATCCTCCCAGCTTATTGGATGGTTAGAGGTGAATGCGAAGTATTGTTACTATGTTAATTGTGGTTTGAGTAATTGCAGAAGGACAATTTGCCTACCTTCTTTTTTTTTTTCTTTCTCCTTTTTTTTTTTTCTGGTATTTACTTTGAGATGTTGGCCTATATATTTAATTCCCTGACTGTGTCACGATTCCAGTAAAGTTGGAGCTCGTCAGTTTACATTGAACCACAAGTACAAACACAGTGGCAGCTCTAGGAGACTTCTCATCAGAGCTGCCTTGCAAATTAGGGCAATGAGGTCCTGTGTGGAGGTGGAAGGGCCAGTCAGACCTGGTCATGACATCATTTCACTTGGATTTCCAGGTCCTAAAGCAGCCTGTGAATACTCAGGGCCAGACAGCAAAGGAACAAAGAGGTGACATGGTGCAGAGCTGACTGCATCAGCAGAGGGGCCATTTCTATTCCGTTGCTCTGCTGTCTGGGCTGCTCTGCTATCTGGGGCGTGCTAGAGGTATTTCCCAGTTTACACAAGCCAGGGGGCTCTGCCAATGTCCGCAGAGTTAAATAAAGCCTTTCCTTTCTCATGCTCAATTTAAAAAATTAACCGCAATACAATCACCACTTGTTCTCCATTACTCACCTGGCCTGCTCTCAGCTCATCCACTTTTCTTGTTCCAACCTGTTGCTATAAAGCTTTTAAATGATTGAGAAGGCAGGTTGGAAATGTTCAAAGAGCCTTTGGGTGCCCAGGCCTTTTTGTTCTCTGTGCAGGTCATTTGGGTACAGAGGGGGCAGTTTGCATACCTGAAACACAGACGGTGCACCGTGGGGACTAGAAACTGCCCTGGCCTGTGGGTACAGATCAGTAGGAACATTAAGCTGAGAGAGAGCATGCTACTGAAGAGTTGGGTGCCAAAAAATTGAAGAGTGGATGCTGAGCAGGTCACAGTCTAAGTCAGTTCTGTTTTCATTCATGCAGCACTGACCGGCCTCAGACCACAGTTCATGAGGACACAACATTGATGGGGGGCGAGGGGGGATGCAGACACTGACCTGGGTAGATTTTTCAGAGTATTCACCAGCGTTTGATGTGGCTTAGTAGTGTTTTCAAACAACCTTCACCACTGTGGCTTGTCCCACAATTTTGTCATATAAATCACAGAATGTAAACTCTGCCCTACACTTATCCCCATAAGCCTGATGACTCTATGGCAAGCCATTTAGCTGGGCCTGGTGTTGTTTTATTTGTTAGCCTCTACTGAGGCTATTTGGCGATAAGATTTTCATAATTTTCAGAGAACACTTGGCCAAAAAATAAAGCAATCTGTCATTCAGACAATATATGGTTCAACAAGTTGATACAATAGGTTACTCTTTAAACATCTCTGGAGTAAAGTGATTAATGAAGCTGTTTCTGGAGGCTGTGTGTCACAAGCTGAGCGAAGTTGTACAGAGAAAGCTGCCCAACTTTCACCTGCCACAGGTCACCAGTCTGTCATTTGAGTACTCAGTTTTCTCTTCCATGAAGTGAGGACAGATGCCACCTATTTTGTAGGGTGGGTACAAGGATTGACTATGTGCTTGTCTGTAAAACTCCTGGCTCAGATTCTGGCACGTAGTCACCCCGATGGTGGCTGATAAACAATGGTTGTCATAGTCATCCCATGGAAAGAAGGCACCTTGGGGTGTTGGTGGAGAACTCCGATGCTCCGTGTGTAGCCGTCCCAGTAAAAGAGGTGTGCATTTCCTTTCATGAATTTATTCACATTTACTGAACTGGGCAGCATATCCCCAAATTGAATTTGGAGACATGTTTCTTTCCTTTTAGGGGCGTATAGGAGAAGACAAATTCATGGAAAAAGGATTAGCAGAACCCTGAAAGTTATTCTTTAAATCCAAGGACGAGGTGAATGTTAAATACAGTAAGTTGGGTCACTCAAAGAAGTAGATGGAATGTATTCTAAGGACAGGTGAGGACAAAACGGGCACTCAGGCAGCCTTCTGTTTCCTGGATCTCTGATTTAGGAGCAAGAACTCCCTTGTTCCCTCTCTCCCTCCCTCCCTCCCTCCCTTCTTTCCTTCTTTTCTCTCTCTCTCTCTTTCTTTTTAACCCTTTTACTTTTTAACATTGCAATTCATCTCTGCAAGAGTCTTGGACCTAAAACTCTTTTGCACTAATTCTCAGACACCAGTCTCCTGGAGAAATGTGCTAGGCTGCAGATGAAGCCAGCGTGGTGCATCACACATTGGACCCTTTCCTGAAGTGGGGTCCTGCGGGTGGAAGGGGGCACCAGATTTATGCAGCTGGAGCCACACAGCTCAGAGCCTGGCCTCACAGTCTGGGCGTGGGTACCTCGAAGCGGAGCCTTCATGCCCGGCTCCCACCTTGCCGAGAGTCCAGTGTGAAGAGTCCAGGACAGGCCCCAAGGATGGGAATAACCTGGCCTTTGAGTGTCGCCTGACCTCCCGTTTCCTAGCAACTCCCAAGTCCTCGGTGGAATATTTTGTGTTCTATTTGGTGTTTCTAATTTATACTTAACAGATATTGGCTGTGATCTAAGGCTGGCTAATTTCCCATTATGACTTGCAGGCAAATCACTTTAATACATGAATAAGCAAGAGAAAAGACTCCTAGGAGGCTGAGCTCACCAACATCCCTTCCCACCAGGCCTTCATTCCTTCTGGAAGGCAGAGTTTTACCAAGGACTTGCAGTTTTTAAGGAAAATCCTCCATTTGATTTTTTTTTCTTCTGGTATTTCATTATATTTATAAGTTCACTATATCTGTTACTAATTCTCATCTTTGTAGTTTTAAGCAAATGGGAAGTGGTCACTACATCTCAGCTCCTTCCTGTACAAATGGGATGATTTCTCAGGCCCCTGCCTGCACCCCACTAACCGGAATCTAATGACACTGTGCTCTTTCTAATATTTGACATCTGTTGGGTGACAGGGTGTTACACCCATATTTTTCCAAGTGGCTATTTCAGTGACAGTTCAGACTCCTCTGTCCTAGTTTGGTTTCTTACTTACTTGTCTTAGAGAACCACAGTTTTTAACAATGTTGTGACTGAAATCCCCCTGATAATTATCTATGCACACATTTCCATAGATATAATCTACCATGGTGGTGACATATCTCACAGTGCCATTAGTGCAGCATTATAGCTAATACAAATATTTGCTCTGGGGAAAGTCTTGCAAATCTCTTTGGCCACTATTGCCAGCTTCGGGTCGGTTTTTGTTTGTTTTTTATTGCCAGCGGTGGACATCAAGGAATCTTTAGCTGCTGGGTTCGTGTATCCCTCCTCTTCCTCCCCTCCTGCTATTTTTCTTGCTCAGCATCCTTATTGCATTGATGAAAACCCTGGCGATTGCGCCACAGCTATTCTCGCATTTTAATGACTGACTTGCGCCTCCTCGCCAGCACCTACCAAGACAGACAGCTGTCCTCCTAATTTGTATTTCTCAGCATGATTCTCGGAGCAGCTCTGAATAAAGGGGATGATGACCCGCTCAATATGGTGGGCAGAGGAGAAGAAATGGAACAGTGATGAATGGAGCGAGATCGAGGCTTAGTTTAGCAAGTCAGGACGGGTCCATTAGGTTCATTAGATAAAGCGGTGACACGTTACCCCACCAGGGAGGCTGCTCTGTGTGGAGTCCAGATGGGTTAATGTCAAGGCTTGAACCTTCTGTTGTCTGTCTGGGGCCTTTTGTCTGATTTGGGGCAAATGTTCAGTCCCTTTTTGCCTTTCTCTGGGTTTTCTGAAAGCCTCTTTCAATGTATCTCAATTGATTCTTAGGATCTATTTTTTTTAATGTTGAATCACTGAGCCCCTAATTTTACATTTATACAAAATATATATAAATTTTGTATATAAACGTATTTGCAATGTAAAGTTTGCACCGGTACCCCGTCTCTTGTCCTTACAAGAGTGTGGACTTGCTTTCAGCCCCATGTTACTCTTGGTGTCCCTGTCGGGCCCCTTTGGTTTATTGCTGAGCATTAAGAATTGTTTTCTAATTGCAGCAGAGCAACGTGTAAAAAGTTGAATGTTCCAATTATAAGTGTCCAGCATTGCATGATCCCAGAGTGAACACAGGTGTGTCACTGTGTCCCAAGTCAGGGAGGAGGTGGTGAGCTCGTGGCCTCTGCTCCCTCCAGATTGACAGCCTTTACTTGGACCGTGTGCACTTGCTCCTCACCGTCTGGTGTTCCACACGCTTGCTGAACAAAACCAAGAAGCGTGCCGTTACCGACTCTAGGACACCTGCGCTAGCCTGGGAAGCAGCCTCCAGACTCTGCACTAACTCCCCTGACCTTCCCACACCCTCACCCTGATGTCAGCCTTCCCACGCCAACCTATGACCTCACCTGTCATTAACCAACTTGCCCTCCATCTCCACTGTACTGATTCTCTCAGCCTTTTATTAGATCTCACTGTGTTTTGAGTGCTGTGTTTCTGAGACCTCACCCCAGGTTGCCCAAGAATTGGCTGCTTCAGGTGAGCACAGCGCCTGCTAATGCTCACTGCAGCCAGGGACATGGCTCCTATATTCTGTCTTTGATTCTGACTCATCTGGCCTGGGTTTGAACTTGACCACTGTGATGTCCACCTGACTTTGGCATCATGTGCCAGCTCCTTGTCACCACTGCTGATTGCCATTCCATACTGACTTGCTTTCTGGATATTTTTGAGCTCACTATATTAAGCACTAAAGAATTTTAAGCTATGCACCAACCTTGCAGTGTCTCTGCAGATCTTGACCTTACTGAGGGCTAAGCTCCTTCACCATAGGGCAGGCCCTCTGCATCCCAGGAGTAATCCCTCCCTTCCTCCATGGGATCTCTTCTGTGTCTGCACAGACTGTACAGGTATGTTCACACACACACACACACACACTCTGTCTCCCTCTGCCAGGAGTGGCCTCGGCAGTTCATGTGTATGAGTAGCACATTTAACAGGAAACATTTGTTTAGAGCAGAGGTTCTCAACCTGTGGGTTGCGACCCACAGGAACTGTATTAAAGGGCCGCAGCATCAGGAAGGTTGAGAACCACTGGCTTAAGGCTCCACAACGTCAGGGCTTCACATTGATGGCATCTGCAATTCTCTTGGTCCTTCCTCAAGGTTGCAAAGTAGCTATCATAGCTGCAACCATCACATCCTCAAGGAACATTGTCACTCAGTTTTTTCCAACCAGTCTTTTTGAGTCCCTGTTATGCTTTGGGGAGACATCTCCGAATAAAGCAAACAAAGATCTTATCTCCTTAGAGTAAACATTAGTTTTGGAAGGACTCAGGGCTGGGCTAAAAGGGACTCCTCTCCAGGGTTCTCCTCGGTAGGTTGCCTCACACCTTCCTGGCTTCTCTGCTGGTTCTGGGGCCAGGATTGGGCCCTGTGGCTGAGCCTCACTCCACAGGAGGCTAAGAAAGTGAGTACCTGGCACAGGTGAATGAGTTTGCAGCGTTGGCTTGGAGTGATCTCATTCCCAGGACAGCGTCCCTGAGTGCAGTCAGAGCTCCTTTAACAGGGGTGGCTGATGGACCCCCGTAGGGAATAAAACTTTGGATGAAGAGTGCAAGTAGAGAACAAGAGAACAGAAATACAAAAATGTTTGGGTTTTATCTTGTGTCTGGTTCAAAGAATTTTTAACAGAGATATGATATTAGGTTTTCTGCAGTTTTTGGCTGGGGCTGGGTTTGAACTCGCCACCTCCGGCATATGGGGCCTGCGCCGATATTAGGTTTTCTGAATGGAAATTTTAACCCTTACGACAATTTTGAAGAACGATTTAGATAAATACACTTTCCTTATATAGAGAGCTAAGTTGGAAAGAGAAAAGAAAAAGAAAAGAGAAAGAGAAAAGAAAAACAATGGAAAGAGAAAGAAATCCGGTCCTTTATGTAAAATTACTGAATAATATTATAATAATGGTAGGTTACCAAATACTATTATAATAATAGTAGATTTGTATATACACTAATATGAAGAAATATTTTATAAGCATTACTCAAAATTGACATCAGTGCCACCCAGAATATCCCTTGTCCAAAAAAAGGCAAAAGAGCAATTTTTGTTTTTTATTGCCGATTCACTTGGGGACTAGAGCTTTTGAAAAATACAGTAGAAGCAACACAGCCATGTCAGGTTGCCATAAAAGTTCCTAAATCCTTGTTCTCACCTTTGGTGTCCGTCTTATCACAGTCGGGCACCCATCCCAAGGCCACACTTTGGTCCTCTTCTAGTTTTCCTACAAGGGCAAAGATCACAGCACTGGACACAGGTCCCGGCGCCCCACCGTTGTGTGGCCTAGGGCCAAGCCACTCTACTTATTGTGTCTCTGCTTGTTTAATAGAATAACATTTCTGTCTTGCCCACTGGCCTTAATTGGGCTCTCTGAGATTTACTTAAGATGAATGAAAATCTTTGATACATACCAATCTATACTGAAATATTAGGTGCGGCCAGGTTTAGTGAATCACCCTATAATCCCAGCACTTTGGGAGGCTGAGGTCGGAGAATCACGTGAGCCTGGGATTTTGAGACCAGCCTCAGTTAACACAATGAGACCCCATCTCTACAAAAAAATTTTTAAAAACTAGCCAGGTGTGGTGGCAGGTGCCTATAGTCCCAGCTACTTGAGAGGCTATGGCAGGAGGATCACTTGAACCTGGGAGTTCAAGGCTGCTGTGAGCTACAATTGTAGCACTGCACTCCAGCCTGGGCAACATGCCAGACCCTGTCTTGAAAAAAACATAAGTGCCACTATGTGCTGTTTCACTTTTAATTCAGGAAGGAGACCATACCCTTCCTTTCAGTGTTAAAAATTAAACACCAGCTCTACCCTTGGCAAGCCAGAAGTTCCCACTCTGCAGGAACTCTGCTGTCCGTCTTCCCACATGCAAGAGCAGGTGCCACAGAACAGTCCCCAAGGAGGGAGTTGGTGTGTGCGAGTGAAGCCTGGGACCTGTATTCAGGGTTTCCTGAGAAGCGGGCCGGGAAGGAGAGCCAGGGGTCAGCCCGGTGCAGGCGTCTATGCACCTGGCCACAAGGGAGGATGCCAGAGCTGCAGGTGCAGGCAGTGTTAAAGGCAGAAACCAGGGGAGGGGAGAAGGGAAGGAAGAGTTCTCAGAGCTCAAGGAAGCATTCAACCAAGTGTTCAATGAGTGTGATTTTTATGCCATTTGTAAATTTTGGAAACAAGTCTGTGATAGGGCACGGGGGCAGCCAATATTCAAATGATTAAATGTCTCAGGGGCACAATTCAAAAGAAGAGGTTTGTACTGAACATTGGAGAGCTATTAGACATAACCTTACCAAGCATTTCGTTGTCCTTTCCTGAGGAAAAAAAGATCAGAGTGTACTTGCCCCGCTTTTGGCCTGTTTAGCAAATCCAGCTTTATTACAGATTGTCCAGTGTTGCTGTTTTTCACCATTCCCATAGGCACCGAAGATGCTGTTCTCGATGGACAAACCTAACATCTTAGGAACCTAAGGACGAATGTGTTAGGACAAATACAATTAATATATGTTGTTTGAGAATCAATGTCTTGATCTTGAAAGACATTTCACACTTTATTTAATGTTAATGAAATTCTTCAGGTCTAATTGATTTGTTCAGAGTCATTAGGCTCAGGAGAACTATTCATGGGGCTTTTTATTCAACATTATTTGCATGAGCACGGTTTCTAATCTTTGAATAGATGAATAATGTTTTTTGGTGAGAAGTAATAAGTTTTAGTCTCTACACTAAAGAGAGCCTTGTGCTAAATTGCCTGATGGCTCATTTATATAATATGTTCTCCAGGTATGATATAAACACAGATAGATTTACAATCTTAAGCCTTTCTCTGCTTTTACTCTTCAAGTCCTTATAAAGTAGAGGCCCTCACTTCTTAGAGCAAGACTGTCCTGTAGAAATACAATGTCATCCATATAGATAATTTATTTTCCAGTAGCCACATTGAAAAGCACAAAAAGAAATCGGTTTTTGTGGAGTTAGTTTTAAAAATATAGACTTTTTATTCAGTCTGTCCAAAATGTTCTTATTTCAACAGCTAATAAATTTCGAAGTCACTGAGATATTTTACATTATTTTTTTCATACAATCAGCGAACTTTTTCTGTAACTGGTAAAATAGTCAGTATTTCAGGCTTTGCTGTTGTGTCATGGAAGTGGTTGTAGACAATGGTGGCTGTGTTCCAATAAAACTTTATGTATGAAAACAGGTGGCAGGCTGGATGTGGCTGGCAGGCTGTGGTTTGCAAACCCTTGCTCTAACTAAATGTAGTATCTTATGTGGGTTATGATCCTCAGAAGTTGATTTCATTTTGGTCTGCTACCAAGATAGCTATTGTGAGGAATTTCATTCAGGAATATTCAGGAAATGTGTGCCAGGAAATAAACTCCATTGTTAACTAATGAATACTTAGGAACTGCAGGAAGTCCCCCACTCCTGAACTTGCACCTTGCAGGAAAGAGCAGTGCAGCTAGTGGGTGTTCGGGCTGCCTTGGTGCCATCTTGCCTGGATATTGAAGCGTGGCCCTGTCAAGCGTGAGCTTTGTGACCCTAGACAAGTTAATTAACCTCTCTGTGCTTCATGTTGTATATCTGTAAAATGGGGATGATGGTAACACCCATGTCTTAGAGCTGCTAAAATTAAATAAAGTGAGCATAGTGCCTGGCTGTCAGTCCTTGGCACAGGTTAGCCTCCATTATTCCCTCTGCTCATGCTGTTGCTACTAATAGTGACAGTACAGCTATTACTGCCACTGCCACCAAAGAGATTCATACGTGATCGAGCAATTCATGCATCAGAACAGAAGCGTGTTGACTGCATCGACCATCCACAGTTAATCATACGGACACTCCACATGGTGTCACTTTGGACTTGAACTTGTCTGTCTGTAGAGATGCTACTGCCCTCTAGGGGAACTATGGCAAATTTGCAGGGATTCTACTATGAAAAATGTGGGTGCCTGTTGTTCCTCTCCTGGTAATTGCTGTGTGATGTGGCTCCAATCACCCACATTCTTTGACCCTATTTAATGAAAATGCTAATAGCCAGCTGTGCTGCCCTCCTCAGAGAATGACGGAGATGAGCAAACCATAGTTTATACGTACAGTACTTTGGAAATTGTTAAGTGCTGGGCATATGTTAGCTAATAGCATTTCCCAGCATTTGCTTTTATCACACAGTTAATCTCATCATCAAGGACTGACGTACTGCATAGGATGGGTATAAGGATGAAGAGACTTAATACATGTAAAGTGCTTCCTCCAAGGGTAGAAACGTAAGTATTCTATGTTCAATGACTAGGTAGCTGCGACTAACTGGTGTGTCAGATCCAATGCCAGGCAATTTAGTGAACTCAGAAATTCATAAAATTCACCTCCTCCCCTGAAAAAATGTATGACCCAATGGCACTTTCCTGTGGACGTGCCTAATGGGTATCCAGAAATATGTAATGTGAAAAAGAATGTGATCAGGGTCACGTCATAAGGCAAATGCAGCGAGTGCTGGGACCCCAGAGGAGCAGAGCATCCCAGGTGGCCCCGATCTGATGCATCAGGAATAGTTATGGAGAAGGGAACATTGGAGAGACAGCAAAAAGATCCGATAGACTCAACTGTTAGGGAGGGCAGGAGAGCACGGCAGGTGGAGAGGCAGGCTTCAGCTGAGGGGAAGACGGGAAGTGAGCATTTCAGCCAAGAAACAAGAATCGTCTATATTGCATTTGTGTAGAGGGATGTTGATGGGGAAGGTACATTGCAGCCATGGTGTGGGGACTTAGAATGTGAAATCAAAGCCTTCGTCTTAACCTGGCACATGCTGGAAGTTTGTGAACCGGGATAAAAAAGCCACACCTTAGGAAGATTTGCTGTATGTGCATTTTATTAATTTTCAATTTTTTCCTTTCCATGAAGTAGTTGAGGTTTGTGTGGGTTTGCGGGAAACACTACAGCTCCCAGCTTTTAGGGAGTGTGAGTTTTCCTGGCTTAGGGTGATAACTGTACTCAGTCCCAGGAGGGGTATGGTTTGAAGGCTGCTCTCTGTGAATGAGAAATATCCCTGCTCTACAATCCGCCCTCCTGGAGGGACTCAGCTCTCTGGTAAGTCCTCACCTGAGGAAGGGGGATGGCCTCTTCTCTAGAAGAAATTAGTTTCTGCCTATTTCTAAAAATGTGAGTTTTAGCAAGTGGCAACAACTGTATAAAATGTTTAACAGCCCAAGAGTGAAATGACTCTTGTAAGGACAGAGAACCTTTGTCAGTAGTTTAATTTGACTTTTGTTTACTACCTGTTGAAGGTCAGGAAGCTGGTATTGCTGCTTTAGTAACCACGCTCTTTGAACACTGTTCAGAGCATGGAGAACTTGTTATCCCATGATATTCCTTTATCATTCTTAAAAGTTTGTTATAGCAAAGAAGGCAAAGACTAAGATGCTTTACAGAGTCCTTTTTGTGAATGACTAGGAGGTGGGCATGGGAGTCCTGTGGAAAGATTTTCTCAGTAACTGTATGACTGGGAATGGTATTTTACTAGTGTAACATCATTGACTTTGGGTCAGCTCTTACGGAATCTTTAAATTCTTTTTTTTTTTCTTTTTTTTTTTGTAGAGACAGAGTTTCACTTTATGGCCCTAGGTAGAGTGCCATGGCATCACATAGCTCACAGCAACCTCCAACTCTTGGGCTTGAGCGATTCTCTTGCCTCAGCCTCCCAAGTAGCTGGGACTACAGGTGCCCGCCACAACACCCGGCTATTTTTTTTGTTTGTTTGTTTGTTTTTGCAGTTCGGCCGGGCTGCAAAACAAAGTTTTGAACCCGCCACCCTCGGTATATGGGGCCGGCACCCTACCGACTGAGCCACAGGTGCCGCCCGGAATCTTTAAATTCTTGAAGAGTGGTTATCAAAAGATAAAATTTGGGGTGCCTGTTGCTCAGTGGTTAGGGCTCTGGCCACATGCTCTGGGGCTGGTGGTGTCAAACCTGGCCCAGGCCTGCTAAACAAACAAACAAACAAAAAAATAGCCAGGCGTTGTGGCGGGCACCTGAGTCCCAGCTACTCCCGAGGCTGAGGCAAGGCAATCACTTGAGCCCAAGAGTTGGAGGTTGCTGTGAGCTGTGATTATGATGCCACGGCACTCTACCAGGGTGACAAAGTGAGACTCTGTCTCAATTAAAAAAAAAAAAAAAGGTAAAATTTGTCTGTGTTTAAAGTTAAGTGGGAGAGAGATATATCCCTGAATGGTAATAGAAATACAAATAGACCTAATATAGTAAATCCTGTCTGTTAAGCCTAGTTGCAGTATCCCCACCCCTAAATATTTACTTACCAAATAAAGATTCATGTAATGGTTCTTTTCACTAACTAATGAATACATTATATATTTCTTAGGATACTCGGGACTAGTCTTTTATAATATGATAACTATATAATGAGTGTCTTAGTTGCAGACCAAATATATGTGTATGTAAATAAAGTTTAAAGTATTTCACATCGAGTAGGTCAAGATCCATTTAAAAATATAATGCAGAAAAGTAGAACTCTCTAATGAATTTTACAGTGTTATACCACTCTCTTTGAGAAATGATCTACCAATGGGGGTTTTTATAAAAAGTCTTAGAAGACCAAGTTTAAAAAATTAGGCTCGGCACCTGTGGCTCAAGGGGCTAGGGCACCAGCCACATACACCTTAGCTGGCAGATTCGAATCCAGCCCAGGCCCGCCAAACAACAATGACAGCTGCAACCAAAAAATAGCCGGGTGTTGTGGCGGGGACCTGTAGTCCCAGCTACTTGGGAGGCGGAGACAGGATACTCACTTGAGCCCAGGAGTTTGAGGTTGCTGTGAGCTACGATGTCACGGCACTCTACCGAGGGCGACAGCTTGAGGCTCTGTCTCAAAAAAAAAAAAAAAAAAAAAAAATTAAAACAAGAAAACAAACTGCTAAGGTAGGGTTCTAAGACAACTTACTTGGTGTAAATTTTAAATGCTTAGATTCTTTCTCTGGCTTTCTGTGGCCATTGGTGCTCTGAGGATCTCCAATTGCCAGGTCTGTTTTGCATCCTAAGCAAGTGGGACTGGGAGAGAGCCTGTGTGCGTCAGTTCAAAGCAGGGTCTAGGTTTGCTCTGGTACTTTCTCTACAGTTTCTTGTGTGATGTTCAGTCTATGGAAGGTTTTTAATGTTTTAATTGATGAAATGATAGTTAATGCTTAGTTTTACATAACCTCCAAGACATTGCGATCACATCAAGTTTTTAGGCTTTGAATAAATTATGTCCAAAAAAGGTAGGCAAGGGCCCATTCTAGAAATAAATTAGAAGTTGTGTTCAGAAGCACCCAGATGAGTTGCCCTGTTGTATTGGGCATTTTGTTATTAGAGCAAAGGGGATTATTATTCAATACGCTGTGGTGTGTAGGTGCGCTCCGAGGGACCCGGTGCCACACGTTCCGAGTGGGTCCCCTGTGCACTGGTGCTCTGATCTGCCACCCTTAGCAGGCACCAAGGAGGGAAGTGATATAAGGGGAGTTAAACTCTAAGTGGGGCAAAGAACTTTTGAATTCTCTGTCAGCTATCTGAGATTGAGATGCAAAGTAGACAGCCTTTGATTATGACTAAGGTTGCCTTTGTCCCAGGTTGCTATTTGCTTTTCCAGATGTCCTTCATTCACTGGTTATTTCCGTAGGCAGCTGTTTTGCTGAACTCAAAAATGTAGCAAAATGTATTATCCGTGTTGCCAGGGTCCTTAAAATTGTGATTTTTAAATTGCCTATATTAAATGAAGTCAGCACCTGAGAAATTGGTTCCTAAGACCCCTCCTGGTGGTGAAAACTTCAGAGAACACGTCCATGTGAATCTTCTCCCTAAGGAAGTTTTCATTCCTCTCAGAATGACATGCTATGGAAATACACCCAGTTTTGTAATATGTCATTAGGAAAAGAGCATCCAAGTTTAATTCACATACTCCATTTTTAGGAATGTAAAGTTTTTAGGAATGTAAAGTTTTGTGAGACTTACTTTCCTACCTGCTTTATTTAAGCAAATATTAAAACTGATTTGACAAGCCATTTCACCTTGCTCATTTCCAGTTTACTTATTGACAAAATGGAATAATAGTACCCATCTAAGCCACCCCATCAGGGTTTCTGTATTCACACCCTATATGAATTGAAGGGTTACTATCACTTCCTCTCACATAAACAAAGCTGCTTGTGGATAGTCGACAGCGGCTCTTTGAGGATAGACTAAGACTGTGGTTCTCAACCTTCCTAACGCCGCGAGCCTTTAATACAGTTCCTGTGGGTCACGACCCACGGGTTGAGAATCGCTGGACTACAAGAATGCCTTTGTTTAGAAAAATTGTCTCTGAGCATTTTTTAACCTTTTTTATGGTTATCGTAGACCTTAGAGACAATATGTATTCCTTATACTTCTTGGAGGAATTGCTATCTATTCATTAACATCTGTGTAAAGTCATTCAAAAATTAAAGCAAATTAAATGCCTAGTTAACAGTAGTTAACTGTTGTCAGAATTAAATTTAGCCCTGAGCTTCCTCTCATCCAAGGCCAAAGGGAGTAGGAGGTATTTTCTACTCTGTTTTTCACCCTGAGTCACTGCATTTATTTTCAGTTTATTTAGTCTTACCTTAATTCATTCTTTCTTGGCAGAAGGAAGGCAGGGCCTTGTAAGTTACAGAGAGTTATATATTTCTCAGTTTATAATAAATTTACAGTCAGATAAAGCATGGCATTTCTGCTTCGAGAGAATTATTATTATGTTTTTAATGTGGCTTCGTAGACCCATGTTGGAATGCCATTATGTAAGGGTGGATGGCGGCACAGCAGAAAGAGAATCAGTTATGTGCCGGCCCTACGGGCTTACTTAGCATGCCCGCCCTCCCAGGATAGGGAACAGTGTTACCATTGTTCTCTCTGGGAGACTTCAAGGTGTGGGGAGGCTCCCACCTGGCTGTGCTGTTGGGTTTCACGGTTTCTTACACTACCTTGCTTAATCAGCCTGTGCGTGGTTTCTGCCTTCCGGGAGTGGGAAGAAGAGCCTTGGCCGAACCCTGTGACCCCTGTGTGGTGGGCTGGATTCCCACCCCGCCCCCCTTCCTGGGCTCTTCCAAGGATTCCTTTGGTTGGTCCTTCGGAGTTTCTCAAATGCTGACAAGCATTAGAACGTCAAAGATCCCCAGATGATGCACTCACTCAATTTTCTTTAATTAAGTAAGCACAGGCCGAATATCCCCTTACCTTAGGCAGGTGGCTATTTTCAAGTCTACCGTCATACTTCTTACTCTCATGCAGTATTTATGGAGTTATAGGAGGCCAGATAATGTTCAGGGCAATGGGATTTGTTCACAGGTAACGTATGTGTTTCTGCCCTTGGTTGTAAAGCCCCTCTCCTGGCCGTTGCGTCCTTGTCTGTCCATCACCTTTGTTGCTCTTTATTGAAATTTTATGCTGGAAGTGGTGAGGTTTGCCTGTAATTGATTTTTAGGGAGGCTTTTACGTGCCCTATTATTAATCATTTATTTTTATCTAGATGTTCTGAAATCTTATTTTTTCAGAGTATAGTAAAAAAAGTTTCTCTCTCTCTTTTTTTAATTGAGACATAGTCTTGCCTGGGCTAGAGTACAGTAGCGTCATCATCATTGCTTATTGCAACCTTAAAATCCTCGGGTCAATCCTCCTGCCTCAGCCTCCTACTGAGCAGCTGGGATTACAGACCCTCCCACAATGCCCAGCTAATTTTTTTTGTGGGTGGGTCGGTGTAGAGACAAGGTCTCTCTATTGCCCAGGCTGGTTTCAAACATGTGGCCTCCAGTGATTCTCCTGCCTTGGTCTAATTATTTTTGCTAGCATTAAATTACCCAGGGTGGATCTTTTAAAACTAGGTATATACTCTCTTGTCTTCAGAATGCAAACTTTCTCTTACATCCATCCCTTCTCATCCATATTAAATGCCTAAGTCTCAGCCTGGCATTTAACATACTCATTTTTATTTTTAACATCCTTTTTGAGATTTTTATACCATATAATTGACTTATTTAAAATATGCAATTCACTAGCACTGTGGTAGGCCAAGGCAGGTGAACTGCTTGAGCTCAGAAATTCAAGACGAGCCTGGAAGGAGTACTCACCACACCTCGTGAGACGTCCCCCACCCCCATCTCTACTAAAAATAAAAAAAGAAAAATTAGCCAGGCATAGTGGTGCATGCAGTCTTGGCTACTTGGGAGGCTGAGCCAGGAGGATTGCTTGAGTCCAAGAATCCGAGGTTGCTGTGAGCTATGAAGATGCCACAGCACTCTACCCAGGGTGACAGAGAGACTCTGTCTCATAATAAATAATAAAATTAAATAAAACATATAATTCAGTGGAGTTTTTTCTTTTATATTCACAGATTTGTGTAACCATTACCCCAGTCAATTTTAAGTCATTTTTGTCACCTCAAAAAGAAATCACCTTACCCTTTAGCTGTCCAGGCCTTATGTTCCCATCCAGTGCACCAGTCCTAAGCAACCACTGAGATCTACTGTGTCCCTATTCTAGGCATTGTATATGAATGGAATTGTGTGCTGGGTAGTCTTGATTGTAACTGTCATATGGTCTTTTGTGACTTAATGCAAAGTTGTCAAGGCTTATCCCCATTGTAGCATGTATCAAGACTGCCATCCTTTTTATGGCCCGATAGTACCCCCATTGTGTGGATAAGTACCCCGTTTGTTTTCCCCATTCCCTAGCTGAGAGCCTCTGGGTGGTTTCCACTTCCAGGCCTCTCACATAGCAGCTATTCATCCTTCTCCCTGCTGGGCCTCCAGGACCCATCTGTATCTGATTTTTTTTTCCCTTATAAAAACCATTATTTTTTGCCCTGGTACAGTAGCTCAGGCCTATATAATACTAGCACTCTGGGAGGCCGAGGTGGGTGGATGGCTTCAGCTCAGGAGGTCAAGATCAGCCTGAGCAACAGTGAGACTTTGTCTGTACTAAAAATAGAAAAATTAGCCTGGTGTGGCATAGGCACCTGCAATCTCAGCTACTTGGGAGGCTGAGGCAAGAGGATCACTCAGGCCTAGAGTTTGAGGTTGCTGTGAGCTGTGACTCGAGAGCACTCCATCCAGGGCACCAGAGTGAGACTCTGTCCCAAAAAAATGAAAAAAAAAAAAAAACAACTATATTTGTAAATGCCTTCAAAACTATATACTCTACAACAATGTTTATGTTATGTGGGTGACTGTGTCCCTCTTTAGTGCAATCTGAGTCCCTGATTTTTCCTGTACATGAGATGTCCCACCTTTCCAGCATCTTATGAGTCCAAGCTCTGGGTTTGAATCATCCTGCCCCCAGATCCCATGGTATTATTTATTATTCTTTCTCCTGTATTCCTGAGGAACTTAACTTTAATCTTTTTTTTTATTTTTGGGGGGACTGAGTCTCACTCTGTCACCCTGGGTAGAGTGTCCTGGCATCATCCTAGCTCATAGCAACCTGAAACTTCTGGGTTCAAGCAATCTTCTTGCCTTAGCCTTCCAAGTATCTGGGTCTACAGGCCCACCACCATGCCTGGCTAGTTTATTTTTAGTAGAGACAGGGATCTACTGTTGCTCAAACTGGTCTGGAACTCCTGAGCTCAAGGGATTCACCCACCTCAGCCACCCAGAGTGTTAGGATTATAGGCATGGGCCACCATACCCAGCCAATTTTAATTTTTTTTTATTGTTAGGGATTCATTGAGGGTACAATAAGCCAGGTTACACTGATTGCAATTGTTAGGTAAAGTCCCTCTTGCAATCGTGTCTTAACCCCATAAAGTGTGACACACACCAAGGAATTTTAATCTTTTAATATGATTTAATATTAGGCTTTCTACAAGTACTGATGCTGGTGTACTTGTCGCCCTCCTGAATTTTAGGGTCCTTGGAAACAACATCTGGCCTCAAGCTTTTTGAAATTTTCCCCAAGCATGAATCATGAAACCTTGTACATGGTAGGCTTTTAATAAATATTCAGTAAATTGGTCAAGCTCAGACTCCCCTGAGACTATAATTGCCCTGGGTTAGGGCTGTTCCTTCCAAAATCTAACCTGTTTGTCACCATCAAAACGTCACTTTTCTCACACTGCAGGCAGTCTTTGTTGGCGTTCTGGAAAACTAGTTAATTAGTCAAGACTGGAGTGCTTTAGCAAGTTTTGAAAGGCAAAATGCCTTTAAGTCATTCCTTGTCCAGCCTCCAGCTGTGTCATCTTTAAACTGTTCAGTTCACCCAAAAAGGAAATTGCAGCTGAAATGTTTTCCACCAATGGAAATCTAGCGCCCCCCTCCAGTAATGGGGGGGAGGGTTGCCCAGGGCGACAATCAGCCTATAGATCCCCTAACCCTGGTTAAATTACTGGGAAGGGGCAGACACACAATCGCAAGGGGAGGCTGGAAATGGTGGCCTCTCCCTGTGGCTCTGTCCCTCCCCTCCCTGGGCTGTATCAAATCCTACAACCACACCACACTAATTAGCCCTAGAGTGGAAAGGGTTGTCATGGAGACCAGGCCCTTTTTAAAAAGCAGGAATGGTGTTCATTATTGCTCCTGTCTTTAGCTGTGGGGGAAAGGTCAGGGTGGCAGTTGTTTTCCATATGAATTTTGGCCCAAGAGAGCCAAACTGAAGGTGGAATGCCCCTCTGAGAGACTGGAAGGTGGTGAGTGAGCCTGAATTTCTTGGATGGGGTGGTCTTTTGGTAATATCTTTCAGAATGTTTTAAGAAGTCAAGTGGCAGGCTAAGGAATTGTGCAGATTCTGTTAAATAGACCCTGAAAGAAAAGAAGCAAGGAATAAGAAGAGGTCGGGAACAGGGAAAGCTTGAGAGCTCAGAGAGATTTTGGATTAAAGTCCTGGAGCATCAAATGATTGGTTATTCATTTAGAAGTCTTCTCTGATATTAGGGATTTAACAAAGTTGAATAAGTCTGATACTTCGTACTAGTCTTTGTAGGTTGCTGCTAGTCAGATTATATTTCCAAATAAATACAGAAGCATCGTAACTAAATGCCTTCAGGACAGTTATCCACCCTCATTTTTTTCATCCAAAGATATGATGTTAAGAGTCACCGGAGTCCCCAAAGGTTATTTTGTTTTCAAGTTTGTATGCTTATCTTACTTTTCTAAGGTTAGTTTAAATGCTAAAGACTTAAAAATCAGAGAGAGCCACAGTTCTTTGGATGTTTGCCCTAATTTGCTGACTGCACTTGGTTAAAATACTGCTAAGTAAAGACAATTTGACCTCTGTGTTTGTAGAAGAAATTAAATATGAGAGAAGACAGCCTGCTAAGGCCGATGGCAGCCTATTCCATCAAAAGTTGTAAGGGAGATTTTCAAAGCATTCTTTACATTTATTTTTTGCCAATGTTGAAAGCAGGCAGAGCAGCCTGGCTTTAAGCCTAACTTTGTGCTAATGACTGACTGCATTTTTAAGGGTCACAAATTAAGCTACTTTGCATTTTTTTCTTTTTACTTTTTAACATTTGGCACTGTTTTCCCAGGTATTTTACTCATAGTTGTATAAGATAACAAAATACTGATCAACTAAAGGGGGACAGGAGTTTGGATTAAAAGAAGTTGCATCCAAAAAGCTGTAAATGGGAAACAGCCTGCTTTTTTGCTTTACATTGAAAAAACTATTGTCCTGACAGTAAGTAGATCAGAGAACCCACGTCAGAACATTAAGTTTTGCTCCGATTTCCTGTGTCTTCAACTTGTATGTGCTGAGGTTCCTTTATTTAGTGCTCATGGTATAGGGTATGTGACTAGAAGTTGAGCAATTGAGCAAATTTAAATTCTTCATTTTTGTCTCCTGACTTCACTAGCTAGTACTGTTGCCCCTGTCCCCATGGTCCTCTGTGTGTGTGTGTGTGTGTGTGTGTGTGTCTCGGGTGCACATGCAAATGTCCTTCCATCCCTCGCTGGAGCACTGCATTCTTTAACTAAAAAACCTTTGAGGTGAAGTTTAAAAAGTCAAATAAAGTGATACTTATACGACAGATTCTTTGGGGGGGGGTGGTGATTTTAAAATGGCAGTATATTTATGATATCTATGAGACAGTTGAAGATTCAAACATGGATATTCATATGAAGGCATTCTTGGCATCTGTTAAGATATGGTAATGGTGTTGTAGTTACATTAAAATATGACATATACACAAACATTTATGGATGAGACGATGTGACAGCTGGAGCTTTCTTCAAACAATAAAAGGGGATGAGGGTGAGAATGGCGTGGGGGGTGGTCATTCTGTCAAGGTTATGGGTCCATGGAGTTCGTTTTCTATTCTGTATTTTGGTGTAAATTCAGATTTCTTATACATGTGGGAAGGTGTAAAACGTTGGCGTGAACTTACTCGTTGCCTGTGTCTCACTCGCCTGGTTTGTGTCCCACCTTCTCCGCGCGGTCCAGATGCCGGACCAGTTTGACCAGGCGGTGGTGCTGAACCAGCTGCGGTACTCAGGGATGCTGGAGACGGTGAGGATCCGCAAGGCAGGGTATGCGGTCCGGAGACCCTTCCAGGACTTTTACAAAAGGCAAGAGGGGGCTGAATGGATTCTTTTTCTTTTCAAAGGGGTTGGAGAAAACAGGGACCCATAGCAGAAGGTGACACTGTGCGGTTTTATGCCACAGGTATAAAGTGCTGATGAGGAGCCTGGCACTGCCCGAGGACGTCCGAGGGAAGTGCACGGCCCTGCTGCAGCTCTACGACGCCTCCAACAGCGAGTGGCAGCTGGGCAAGACCAAGGTATTTGAAGTCCTTGACTTGTTGGGGATGCTGTTTCATTAGGGGACACATTGAAACTTTGCATTCTAATGGTGTGTGTGTGTGTGTCGCGCGCGCGTGTGTGTTCAGGCAGTCAACAAATGTTAACAGATGAGAGGCTCAGTACCATGCAAGTACTAGCCAGGCCCCTGTGTCTAAGAAGTAAAGCCCTAGACACCCCCACCCTTTTTTTTTCTGGCCAGGGCTGGGTTTGAACCTGCCACCTCCCATATATGGGGCCGGTGCCCTACTCCTTTGAACCACAGGCGCCATCCAGACCCTTTTTTTTTTTTTTTGAGACAGAGTCTCACTATGTCGCACTTGGTAGAGTGCTGTGGCGTCACAGCTCACAGCAACCTCAAACTCTTGGGCTTAAGCGATTCTCTTGCCTCAGCCTCCAAAGTAACTGGGACTATAGGCACCTGCCACAATGCCTGGCTATTTTTTATTGCAGTTGTCGTTGTTTAGCTTGCCCAGGCTGGGTTTGAACCCTTCAGCCTCAGTGTATGTGGCTAGTGCCATAACCACTGGGCTATGGGCTCCAAGCCAGCCATAGACCCTTTAACTCTCTGGAATTGAAGTGCTGGCTGTGATCCCTGCAACTCTATTGCACAAGAGACCAGCAGACAGTCTAAAATCCTCTAGGTTGCCAGAAACTGAATCCAGAAAGTGAAAAGTAAAATCCACTTTTGAACATGCCACTGTGACGGCAGCACTTAACCCCTTATTCTAGATGGGAGCTAGGTAGTGGGCAGTTAGGCTTGAACACCAAAAATTAGCCCTAAAAATTAGTTGTATGACCTATTCTCCCTAGACCAGGGAACTGCCAGAAATTTCATTTTGCTGTCCCCTCTTGTTCTCCACCTACCTCCAATAACTTAGAAAAGTGAAGGACAGAAATGCGGCTCAGGACACAGAAATGCAGGCAGCAGGGTTGGCCTTTGAGTACATGTGTGTCCTCCAAAGTTAAGAGCTGGTCCTTGTGCCCCTCACCTACCTGTATAGCAATGCAGAGTCTGAGAGTCACTTTAGAGTTACTTTTCATTTGTCATGTGTTGTTGTTGGTTTTTTCTTTTTTCTTTTTCTGAGACAGAGTCTCACTTTGTCACCCAGACTAGAGTGCCATGGTGTCAGCCTAACTCACAGCAGCCTCAAACTCCTGGGTTCAAGTGATCCTTCCACCTCAATCTCCTGAGTAGCTGGGACTACACGGGCCCACCACAACACTTGGCTGATTTTTCTATTTTTAGTAGAGACAGGGTCTTGCTCTTGATCAGGCTGGTTTTAAACTCCTCAGCTCAAGGAATCCTCCCATGTTGACCTCCCAGAGTGTTAGGATACAGGTGTGAGCCACCACGCCCAGCCTGTACTATGTTGTTTTTAAACAAGGACTTTCTTTGTTATGAAAAAAGGGGAGAGAGAGAGAAAGGAAGAAGATAGAGTGCCGGGGAGGGAGGAAGACAGGGAGATGGACTGTGTCTTGCAGTTTGACCAGCACAGAGCCGATGACAAGCACTTAGGATCTCCCCACGGCCACTCTGCATGGAAAGGCATCATGCTCTAGAGGAGCGTTAACTGCTGAGGGATTTAAGTTACAAACACTTCATAGGGTAGAGGTGGCACGCAGAGGTACCGCATTCACTATTGCTGCGTAGTATGTCACCACAAACTCTGTGGCTGTGACAACAGACATGTATTATCTCACAGTATGAGAGGGTCGGAGATGGAGCATGGCTGAGCCGGGTCCTCTGGCCAGGGTCTCACAGGCCTGCAATCTCTGAACCTTAGGGCTTCTTTCTGAAACCTAGGGTACCTTTTCAGGCTCCTTTGGCTTTTGGGAGAGTTCAGTTCCTTGTGTTTGTAGGGCTGAGGGTGCCTTTTTCTTTCTGGTTCTTGGCCAGGGCCCACTTGCAGCTCTGAGAGGCCACCTGAGTTCCTTGCTGTGCAGCCACTTCACCACCCAGCAGCTCACTTTAAGGCCAACAGGGCCTCCTGCTCCCGTCCAACACAGACAGAGTCCCATGTATAGTGTAATGCAATGTAATCACAGAGGTGACATACTGTCACCTTTGCCGTATTCTTTGTATAGAAGCAGGAGGACTGAACAAGGGCAGAATGTGCTGGGGGTCACCCAAGGGCGTACCTGTCCCAGGCAGATAGGCCTCTCTCCTGGGATCTGACTCGCCAGTCCTGCCTGAACTAACGCATCATCCAGGCTTGGGCTTGCATGTAGCCTTTGAGTGGAATCCTTTTCTGATATTCCTTAGTATACCCCAAACTGGGTTAAGCCCTCTCCTGTGTCACCCTAGGCCTTCCTCTTGTTAGCCCTGTTGTGACATCTAACATGCTGTCATGCTCACTGTTTTTTGTTTTTTTTTTTTTGAGACAGAGTCTCACTCTGTTGCCCTGGGTAGAGTGCTGTGATACCATAGCTCACAGTAACCTCAAGCTCTTGGGCTCAAGCCATCATCTTGCCTCAGTTTTTATATTTTTAGTAGAGATGGGATCTGGCTCTTGCTGAAGCTGGTCTTGAACTCCTGAGCTCAAGCGATCCACCTGCCTCAGCCTCCCAGAGTGCTGGGATCATAGCGTGAGCCACCACACCCGGCTCTGTCATGCTCTCTAGCTGTTGACTTCTGTACAGTCACACAGTGGAGAATGGAGAGTTCATTCTTCTACACAGCAGAAGTGGGAGTGTGGTCAGAATCTGTCAGGGGCTGAAAAACCATAAGGGGTAACACAGGATGTGATATTGATTTGAGGAAAACTTTCTAAAGAAGATGTCTCGAGTGGAGCTCTTGGCGGTGCAGGAGAGTCTGCTCTGGTTTTTCCTTTTCATCAGTAAGAGATTGTGAAAGCTGGTAATGCCCTCTGTCTCAGTGGCGTAACATCAAAGATGGTTATGGTGCAGCCCAGTCACTGTCTCTTCTCTGAGCTCCGAGTACCACTCCAGCTTCACTTCCAGCACAGAGACTACGGTATTGTCCTCAGCATGCTGCGTTGCTGGAAGATAAAGCAGCTGTGTACAACAGATGGGCTGAATCATGCCGCACCCTCTCTTTAAGGAGTAAGGAGACAGATCAGAGGAAGTGTCAAGAAGAGGAACTCTTTAAAGAGGAGTTAAATTTTGAGTACTGAAAAGTTGAAAGAGAAGTTGGTTGGAAGCTTCTCAGTCCCAGAAACACAAGGAAGTAAACTCAAACATTAGAGCATTTGAACTGTGTCCTCTAGATTGCTTTGACCTTGACCAACATTTGATTTCATTATTTGCTGGCATTTGTTTCATTCACTTGCCACCAGAAGGTCTTTACATTTAAAGCCCTGAACCCCTCATGAACTTCTGGATCTTCTGGCAAAAGAATTTCTGCCGTCCTTACACAACGCAGGGAAATGTGGGCAGTGTTGAAGGCAGCCAGTTAAACATGGCGCCATTTCTGAATTGGCTGGCTGATATAAGACCCGTTTAGTCCTTGTAAGGCAAGAATTCTTACCCAGAGGACTGAAAAAAGACTTCTAGAGAGGAGGCCATGCCTGAGATTGTGATGTGTTTTCCCATGGCAAAGTTGCATATAGGTTGGCTGAGCCGGGCAGCCACTTTCCTCTCCCCTGGTTTTGACTTTCCCTTTGCCTTAAGGACTCTTCGAAACTCAAGACTTTCACTTTTCTGACCTCTGGACTGTACTGCCTTTCTTCCTCCAATCTATGGCAATAAAGCCTGTGGGAGGTATTTTTTTATAAAGACTAGAGTGCTAGAATAATCCATAGGATTTAAGCTACGAGAAAGGTGAAGCAGAGCCACATAAAATTGTTCATGTTGAGTATTGAGTCAAGTTCAGCAGAGCAGCACCTGAGTGGGTTCCACGCACCTGGGTGCCTCATACTGACTCAGGCTTGACCAAGTCCTAGACGTGGGGTAACAGGACACAAGGACTCAATCACGGCCACGCTGTCTGTGTGCTGTGGAACAAATTCACGATGGATGCTCTTGATGAGGCCTGATTGGATTTGACCTTCAGGTTAGTGAAGGAGAATGGAGATAAAAATGTATCATTTCATAGGCAGAGCTTTCTAATTAAAGCTCACACTAAAGCAAGTATTTCTCTGATTCTGCTTCCAACCAAGACATCTTTTGACTTGTGATGATGGACAAGGCATTCCTTCACAAACTGTCTCATTTGTTCAACTCGTACAGGTGTTGTTCGTGAGCGTGGACACTCTTGTCCCCCTGTGTCACAACTCTTCCCAAGCTTTGACTTTATTCCTTTTCCTTTTAAACACTCCCAAGAGCAAAAACATTACAGTATAATAAGTCATACCAAAGAAAATGTCAAAGAGAAGCTGAAATATTTCTTTCAAGTCCAGTCTTTAAAAACTGCTTTTGATACATGGTTTTGATTAAATAAGAGAATTCCTATTTCTGTCCTGTTTATTCATTATCACACCCAGCTTTATCCTTGTATCAACAGAGCATATGATTTGCGATTATAAGGAAAGGTTCATATGAAAAACTTTCTTAGGAGAATTATTTGTAGCAAGAGTTTTACCCAAAGCAGGAATGGGCGTGGCTTCTGGGAGTCACAAGGTGGTGGGACTCTTTGTTTGCTTTTCTACTCAAATATCGTGGAGAAGACAGAGCAGAGTCTGGAAAAATGTGCCGTTGAGAAAAATGGCACATAAATCACCATTATAGAGGAGAATGACTCACCGGAGCATAAAGTAAAATATGGTGGAGGGACTTAAAGGCCTTTATGCTCACTGTTAACAAAAAAGCATAAATACATTTGACACTGGTTTTTTTTGTTGTTGTTTGGTTGGGTTTTTTCTTTCTTTTTTTCTTTCTTTTTAGGGAATAATTCAAACCTTCTTATGCATGTATTAACTCTGAAATTAAAAGCTATCTTGATTAGGGAGGGTCTGTTATTTTCATATCTTTTCAAAATTTGGGAATTCTGATACAAAGTGCCGAGTATCAGACATACTTACCTTATTTGACAAGCATAAAGTTGAGGCCCCCATTCCCAGAAAAGGGCAAGCAAATAGCTACAATTGATTTAGTCCCAATTCTGATGTGCTTATGGCAACCAGTCTGAGATGCAGCTGACATGGTTTAGTTCTCACTTCAAACTCAGTATTTAGAGTTACATTCTTAACATCAGTATTTTAGGAGTATTTAAGTTGTTGAATCCAAGATGCTCTGACAGAGTTTACATGTGACAGCAATGTGGTGGATTCTGTGTCTCTAAATCTATTATTACTTAGACTTAATGTGAATTTTTTGTCCTAGCTCACAATGAGGTAAATGGTCAGAAACTTTGATAGCAATTTAGAAGTCATTTTATGACTGTTGACTCTAATACTAATAACCAAAAAAATAGGAACTGTATTTTATATATCCTTTTTGATATTTTTCTATCTTTATGAGTATATATTTATTAGATTTTGCAAATGTAATAGCCCATGACAGAGGGGGAAGCTTAAAAGCACTATTCTAGAAAGTACACTTATGTGAGTTTGGAGCAAACTTCAGGAGAGAAAAAAGCCTTACCTGTCCCCCTGTTCCCCCAAGATATCTCTGACTCCAAATGCCTTCCTTCTACCAGCCACAGTCTTTGCTTCTGACATGTGACTCCTTCCTGGGCAGGTCTTCCTGCGAGAGTCCTTGGAGCAGAAACTGGAGAAACAACGTGAGGAGGAGGTTACCCGGGCGGCCATGGTGATTCGGGCCCACGTCTTAGGCTACTTGGCACGGTAAGAACTGCATTGAGGGGAGAGGCGTTAGTTAGACTCCAGGAGGGGTCCCCACTGGAGTAGCCTGAGTTGTTTGCTTTGAGGAGAACCCCAAGTCAAGCCTTGTAAGCTGCTCTGCCAGAGACCAGTCAGCCTGACCCAGCAGTTTTCAACTTCTCAGAACAATGATTACCTTCATGAACTCTGCTGGGATATTGAAATTGTCTCCCTAGTTCAGCGGTTCTCAACCTGTGGGTTGTGACCCGAACCACCCTTTCACAGGGGTCACCTAATATCAGATATGTACATTACGATTCATAACAGTAGCAAAAATTACAGTTAGGAAGTTGCAACGAAAATAATTTTATGGTTGGGGATCACCACAACACAAGGAACTGTATTAAAGGGTCATGGCATTAGGAAGGTTGAGAACCACTGCCCGAGTTCCCCTGCAGCAGCCCCACTGTTTTCTCAGGTCAAGGCCCATTCTCCAGTTGTTTGCCGAATGAGGCAGCTTTTATTCCTTTTAGTTTAGCATTTTAGTTCTGTCCATTATGCAGAACTTCATGCCACATGAATAATTTTTCTTAAAACACAAAGCTATCCTGCTGTGATTTTTTTTTTTTTTAATACAAGAAGAAGACTGTTTCAGATCTCTCTGGGTCCTGTTTACCCAACTTCCTGCCAAAACGATTGAAAGTCAGCATTAGGGGTTATGTGTTTATTTAGCCAAGATAGTGATAGGCTTCTTACTTTAGTTTTGGTTTGTTGTTGTTCCTTTGTTTTTCCTTCTGTTCTGTTTTGTGCAGAGGGGCCTCCTTGTTCTCTGCAGTCTCCATAATGAGGGCGTCCTTCCCAGACTGTCTTGCAGCGTTACTGTGAGCTCCTGTGAGTAGGTCAAGGTCTCACGATCTCAATGGCTGTTCTCTTGTTCTCTTTTCCTTTTCAGAAAACAATATAGAAAGGTTCTTTGCTGTGTAGTGATAATACAAAAGAATTATAGAGCATTTCTTCTGAGGAGGAGATTTTTGCACCTGAAAAAAGCAGCCATCGTTTTCCAGAAGCAACTCAGAGGTCAGATTGCTCGGAGAGTTTACAGACAGCTGCTGGCAGAGAAACGGGAGCAAGAAGAAAAAAGGAAACGGGAGGAAGAAGAAAAGAAGAAACAGGAGGAAGAAGAAAGGTACAGTATCTTTCTTGTCTGGAGGAAACAAATGGATACATTTTGAGTTTTGTGTTCAATATCTATGTATGCAGCCAGCATTCCCAGGGAATGCTGAAGAATTACTATTTGAAACAGTAACTCTCGGCAGCATGGATGACCCAATTCTCTGTATATTTTTATTCACCTATAGATTAAAACAAGACCATTGCCGGAAGGAGAGGCTCTGCCCTTCATGTTTTTTGTCTTTAGCAGAGCTGTTTTACAAAGTTAGATCTTGGCCAGATGCAGTGGCTCGCGCCCCTAATTCCAATGCTTAGGTAGAATGAGGCAAGAGGATCACTTGAGGCCAGGATTAGAGACTAGCCTGGGCAACATAGCAAGACCCCGTCCCTAAAAGTTTTAAATGTAGCTGGGCGTGGTGGTACGTATCTGTAGTCCTAACTACTCAGGAGGCTGAGGTGGGGGGATTGTAAATAAGCCCAAGAGTCTGAGGCTGTAGTGAGCTATGATTACACCACTGTACTCCGGCCTCTGGTGACAGTGAGACCCTTTTCTCTAAAGAAAAGTAATAATTAAGAAAGAAGTTAGATCACTGTGAAAAGTGGTTTGTTCGAATGTTTTATATTATTATTGATTTTCACTTTTTTCTTTATTATTTTTAGAGAAAGAGAGAGATTACGAAGAGAAGCTGAGCTCCGTGCCCAGCAGGTGATGAATGCTATGACAACTTAGCCTCTCATTTATCTGTTCCCTTCCTACTTCAAATGCTTGGATTCTAGGATTCAAAACTGAAATAAAGGCTGGGCATGGTGGCTCACGCCTATAATCCTAGCACTCTGGGAGGCCAAGGCAGGTGGCTTGCCTGAGCTCAGGAGTTTGAGACCAGCCTGAGCCAGAGCCAGAGCCTGTCTCTAAAAATAGCCATTTTTGCTGGCTATTTAGAAACGCCTCTACAAAGGGTATTGTTGCCTACACCTGTAGTCCCAGGTTCTCGGGAAGCTGAGGCAAGAGAATCACTTGTGCCCAAGAGTTTGAAGTTTCTGTGAGCTAGGACACCACTGGCACTCTACCAAGGGTGACAAAGTAAGACTCTGTCTGAAAAAACAAACTCTGTAATAAAGTAAAAAGACAGAGGAAGGAAAGCTTCAGAGAAAATGTTTATTATGCAATTTCTGACCCTTTACGGTCTGCTAAAGCTTATGAATTTTAAGATATTAAGTGTGAATCACCATAGCATAATTCTCTAAACCAGTATAACCAGTGTGTTACTTTGCTAGGCCTGCTGTCATAAAATACCATAGACTGGGTGGATTAAACAATGGAAACTGTTTTTCTCCTAGTTCTAGAGGCTGGCAGTGCAAGATCAAGGTGTCCTCAGGTGTGGTTTCTGCTAAGGTCCCCACCTGAGCTTGCCGGTGGCCGTCTTCTCACTGAGTCCCTATGTGGTCTTTGCTCTGCTGGGGTCCCTGGGGTCTGTATCCTCATCTCTCTTTCTGAGGACTCCAGTCAGCTTGGATTAGGGCCCACTATAATGGCCTCAGTTAATCTCTTTAAAAGCTATCTCCAAAGACAGCCACGTGCCGAGGTACTAGGGCTGGGACATCAGCCTGCGAGTGTTGGGGGGCGCAGTTCAGCTCATAACCACGGTCTGTCCTGGTTGCAGAGGCGAGGTGGACGCTGCTGCACTTCTCGTAGCGCAGCGCTCTAAGATGTCCTTTCCCTTTCTGCTCAGGAGGAAGAAGGCAGGAAGCAGCGAGAACGCGAAGCCCTGCAGAAGAGTCGGAAGGAAGCCGAACGGACCCGCGAGCTGGAGAAGCAGAAGGAAAACAAGCAGGTGGAAGAAATCCTCCGCCTGGAGAAGGAGATCGAGGACTTGCAGCGCGTGAAGGAGCGGCAGGAGCTATCGCTGACCGAGGCATCGCTGCAGAAGCTGCAGCAGCTGCGGGACCAGGAGCTGCGGCGGCTGGAGGAGGACGCGTGCCGCGCCGCCCAGGAGTTCCTCGAGTCCCTCAACTTCGACGAGATCGACCAGTGCGTCCGCAACCTGGAGCGCTCGCTGTCGGCGGGGGGCGAGTTCTCGGGGGAGCCGGCCGCGGGCACGGGCACGGGCACGGGCGAGGACAGGCCCAGCTTCAACTTCAGCCAGCCCTACCCGGAGGAGGAGGTGGACGAGGGCTTCGAAGCCGACGACGACGCCTTCAAGGACTCGCCCAACCCCAGCGAGCACGGCCACTCGGACCAGCGCACCAGCGGCATCCGCACCAGCGACGACTCGTCCGAGGAGGACCCGTACATGAATGACACGGTGGTGGCCGCCAGCCCCAGCGCCGACAGTACGGCGCTCCCGGCCACCGCGGTGCAGGACTCCGCCAGCCTGCACGACTCCTCCAGCGGGGAGTCCGCCTACTGCCTGCCCCAGGGCGCCGGCGACCTGCCCTCCCCTGATGGCGGCGACTACCACTACGACCAGGACGATTACGAGGACGGCGCCATCACCTCCAGCAGCAGCGTCACCTTCTCCAACTCGTACGGTAGCCAGTGGTCCCCAGACTACCGCTGCTCCGTGGGGACCTACAACAGCTCGGGTGCCTACCGGTTCAGCTCCGAGGGCGCACAGTCCTCCGTGAGTACCCGCCAGTGGCCACACTGGGGCTGAGTGGTCAGTGGTCTTTACCCCTGTTGCTCCTCAGGGAATTAAGTCGTCCCCACCTCAGATTTCAAAGTCAGGGCCTGAGAGATCAATCACGTTTGTAAGTGGAATTTGGATGCGCTCCTTGCAGGCTGAGCTCAAAGCCTGGAGCTGCCTTGTACCCAAGGCCTGAGGAAGTCAGTTCCTCAATAGGACCTTAAGGTTGGCATTGTGGCAGGTTGGGAGATGAGGCACTCATCGGCCTGGGCCCAGGGTGTGTTGGAGACCTTTTTTTACATTAACTTCACCTTCTATACTTCAAAGGGTCATTTCTTGCACAAAGGGAGGAATTTTTTTTTCAATACCCTCTTTCCACTTTCTCTGTTTATTTATCATTTGTTTACTTTTATTTTTTTCCTGTAGATCATTGCATGTTTTCATGACTTTCAAAGACTTGAACATATTTTTAGCATAGTAATTCAAAAGAGATTAACTCTTGCATTAGTTTGATTGAAATTACAGCTTTGACCAGCAGAGTTAATTTTAGGGTAGGTAGCCTTTGGATTAAAGTACATCTTGTGTTTTACGTATCAGTTCAACAGACCATTTGACCTTAAACATCCGTATTTTGTAATTTTGAACTTCTTTGATTGGCACACTCTGGTGGTGTGGACTGGGAGTACTGAGCATTTTTAGTTTTCTTTTTTTGATGGTGATTTATGCCGGGTGTTTTGGTTGCTTGCTTTCTGTCCTTTTTGCTCACCACTGATTCTTGCTGTCTCTTTGTCCAGTTTGAAGACAGTGAAGAGGACTTTGATTCGAGGTTCGATACGGACGATGAGCTTTCTTACCGGCGCGACTCTGTGTACAGCTGTGTCACGCTGCCGTACTTCCACAGCTTTCTGTTCATGAAAGGTTTGACTGCCGCCACCACAGAGCCCGGGTCAGACTGAGCTGAGTGACAGGGACTGGGACAGCCCCTCCACCCGCCACTCACCTCTGTGTTGGGCCAGTTAGGGGAATGGAGGATGCCATGTCATTCTGGTGGAGTGTGGCTGTAATGTGGGTGGTGTGATGGGTGCACTCGACTCTTAACGCCCCACGATTTGCACATCGGGGGAGGACAAGGCATTGGCAGCCGCTGCCCCCGTTTCAGCCTGTGTCTGTCCTCTCTGCCCCTCCCTGGCTGTCTGTCTGATTTCTTCTTGCCTCTCTTTCTTCTCTTTTGTCCTGTCTTCTCCCCTTCTCCCTTCCTCTTTCTCTTTCACTCTCTCTCACTTTCTCTCTCTCTCTCTCTCACACACACACACAGACACACGTACGTGCTGCTGCTGCTGCTGGAATTAGTGGAGACGCGTTGTAATGACAAGCTGCCTTGTCCTCTCCTGCAGAGGCATTAGAGAACCTAGGAGGAGATGCCAGACGTGGGGAGAAAGTAAAGATCTGACCCAGGGCCACCGCTTGCTACACCTTCGTGATGAGAATTTTCATTGTATATTTTAATTGCTATTGAACTTTGCATGTTCTGTGTTCAACCTTAACACTTAGAGACTTTGAGGCATACTCCTTTTGGAAAATTGCAGCAGAACCTGGATAAGTTGACTACCTGACGGGACTGTAACAAACTGGTCTATACACAGAAGTGGTCAACACAAGGAACTTCCACCGAGTACATGTGGTGATGTCCGGTCTATGAAAACTAGGTCAACTTAGGGAAGTGGTCAGGGTAGGGAGGTGGTCAGCTATGGAGCATCTACTGTATTTAATTAGGACCCTGTACTCATTCCCTATTCATCTGCTTGACTCTGACTCCTAACTCAGCGACACGAATCGTAAGAAATCGTAATCATCACCAGTGTTCAGCAGGAGTTTTACGTGGATGGTCAGAAGAAGGATCATTTTTTTTTTCCTTGCATGGCCCTTGACTGGATGTGGGAAGAGTCAAGAATGTGGGTATAGGACAGGGGTACAGGACCCTTCATCCCCAGCTCTCCTTTTCCTGCCTTCTAACATTTTCAAGTTTTTAAATTTTTTCACAGTTTTTCTTCTCCACTCCTTTCTACTGCTATCTTTCTTCATTCAAATTCTTTTCCTTCTCTCTCTTCCACCTGCAGTGAAAACCCTTTTTATTCTGTGTTTCCTTTCCCCGTTTCTTCTGTTTCTTTGCCTCTCTCTTCTATTAGCTTATTTATCTTTTTCCATTTGTCTTTCTTTTGTTGTCCTTAATATTCTTTTCTGTTCTTCTTCACCTGTAAGTTTTGTGTTTGTTTGATTTCTTTTTTGTTACATCAGCTCCTATTCTAAAACATAGCTCCAATGACTTTAATTATTAGTCACTTGCAGGGTTCTACCATTCTCGGCCTTGGGTCTCCAAGATATACATGAAATCCCTCCCAGGTCTGATGTGGGGGAGACTTTTCTATTGTCCAAAACCACTGGTTGTGCAGATTTTTATAGGAGTATTGGAATGATAAAAATTGAGGAAATTCAGCCAAGTGACAAAGCCAGCTTTGTGATACCTGACCAGGGGAAAAATGTCATCAGGACCTAATGATCTGATAAGTATTTTAATGTCTAATCACAGTGTTGTAAGACTTCCTCAAACATTTCTCAGCTAGAAGTTATTTGAACTGTTTTTTATTATTAACAGATTTCCCCTTCTCCAGTTAATTTTTAGTGCCTGAAGTTTGCTTTAATGCCTCAGGCCTCTAGTCCCAGCTTGTCAGGAGGCTGAAGTGGGAGGATCACTTGAGCAGTTTGAGACCAACCTTGTCTCTAAAAATAAAATAAAGTTTCTTTAAACATTACTGCTGTTTATAATGTATGACATTGATTTATTACATAGTTGTATAATTAAAACAAGTAGAATTAGGAAAAAAGTAAAGATATGTTCAAAGCCTTAAAATCAGAGTTCAAAAAAGTGAGATGAGTTCTTGGCATCTCTTAATAAAATAAATGATTGTATAAATCCAGCACCATTTAATCATCAAAAGATTTTAATTTTTATTTTTTAGACTGAGTCTAGCCCTGTCGCTTCAGCCTAGTGCCATGGCATCAGCCTGGCTCACATCAACCTCAACCTCTGGGCTCAAGAGATCCTCCTGCATCAGTCTCCCAAGTAGCTGGGACTAAAGGTGCCCACCACAACACCTGGCTAATTTTCCTATTTTTTTAGTGGAGTCAAACTGGTCTCAAACTCCTGAGGTCAAGAAATCCTCTCACTTTGGCCTTCTAGAGTACTAGGATTATAGGTGTGAGCCACCATGCCCAGCCAACAAGATTTTTAATAAAGTAGAGCTAAATATTTTCAAAGAAACCAAGGAAAATGAAAATCCAATCACCAGCTTATAATTTATGGGCATAAATGTGTTACTCCAGCCAAGTAGCCTACACTAAAGGTGTTTCCAATTAGGAAATTAAATAGCACTGATCAGATTCTCTAAATGATAAAGTGTCAAGAGAGCATCCGGAATTGTAGAGGAAGGCCTGGCAGGGAATGCTATTAATAACAGATCAGCAGGTGCCTGTGGCTCAAGGAGTAGAGCGCTGGTCCCATATGCCGGAGGTGGCGGGTTCAAACCCAGCCCTGGCCAAATACCACAAAAAAAAACAAAAACAAATAACAGATCAGCAGCAGGTTAAATAAACCATCCATGAGGGCTATCATGATGACCGTTCTAATCTTTGAAACAACTGTGAATAATCATCATCATTTAAAAAATGATAAGATAATAGAATCATTTTGCACTGCGTTTTCCTCTGGACTTGTTTTAAGAAACCCAGATTAAAGTCACAAATCAAAAAACTAGTAATGTTTCATTCTGGCAGTGCTTGGCAAGTTTGCCGGAAATAGCTCTGAGATTTGGCACAATCACCAGCATTGTGTCAGGCAGGTAGCAGGGAATGCTGTAGATACAGACAGAATCGTCTATATCATTCAGCAAACCAAGTACACTATCTGTCCTCTGCATATTGGAGGCAAATCAGCGGTGTCGTGACTTCACTTGTTCCAAAGTAAGGCTTAGATTTATAATAGTTGAAGTCATCCTTGAAGAAATGATCTGAAAAGGTCTGCTTTAAATTTATTTTCCAATCTATAAAAGGAAAGCATTTTGTTAATGCTAAGTTTAAATATTCATGTTAAAGTGTTCCTTATTTTTTTTTAAGTGGTTGATCAAAAAAATAACGTGGACAGTTTTCTAGTAAGAACAGATTTTTGAATGATGGTGTGGTGGAAAGGTGTCCCTTTTGAGCACCCTTGGGGAATCTAAAATACTAAGATAAAATTGTCTTGCTGGAAGAGCACAGAAATATTTTTTATCCAGTAAAATTTTTTTCCATTAAATAAATTGCAGCTACATTTTCTGTTTGTTTATCCAATCATAATGTAGCTTAGACTCTTGATTTTTTTTCATAGTTTCAATCTAATACTTTAATACCTGTAAACCATTTTCAGATGATGATGTTTTTCATTTAAAAGATGTTTTTATCCAAAAAGCCATGCTTTCTTTTCCTGTTTAAGTTACACTTTATTGCGAAACTCTAAAATCACCGATAATTCTTGTTCCCACATTGATCAAATAAGGAAGGGAACATAAACTTTGACAGCATTTTAAAATCATTTCCCCTCTCTGGGGCCTTTGAAGGTAAGCCTAGTCCGTGGAAATCACTGATTCATTACTAGGTTAAGAAGGTCCCTTCACTACTTGCCTTCTTATTAGCTTCTCACAAAAATTTGTCAGCTAAGTGAGTAGGAACTGCTTTGGTCATAAGGAAGGGACAATATTCCTCTGCAATCAGCGAAGTTGGTATGATTATCTGTTTAGTGCACCCCTGAATATGAGCTGGGGTGCATCCCTCACCGAGGCGGGTCTTTGAGTATGCGTCAGCTGGGGAAAGGTAAAGATAGTCCACACCTTCAGACCTACAGTAGATGTTCCTTGACTGACCTGTCTTAAACCTCTCTTTACCCACCCTTGCGGAGAACAGGTGGCCTCATGAACTCTTGGAAGCGCCGCTGGTGCGTTCTCAAGGATGAAACCTTCTTGTGGTTCCGCTCCAAGCAAGAGGCCCTCAAGCAAGGATGGCTGCACAAGAAAGGCGGAGGCTCCTCCACACTGTCCAGGAGAAACTGGAAGAGGCGCTGGTTTGTCCTCCGCCAGTCCAAGCTGATGTACTTTGAAAACGACAGCGAGGAGAAGCTCAAGGGCACCTTAGAAGTGCGGACGGCCAAGTACGTTGCTGCTGCCCGGATGTGGCCTCCGTGGGTGGTGCTCTGGGTGGCTTGATCATTATGCCGGTGGTCACAAGATACACTGTGCAAGTTCCTTACGGCAGCAACCTGGGGGAGGCGTATTCAGTGAGTCCTGGTAATTCAGCTCAGTAGGTTGAATTATTAGGGAACTGGGAAGCAAAACTTAGTCTGTGAGTAATTTGACTTTTGTGATTATACTCAGACATGTGGCTGTCATTTGGAAGATGGCCAGTTGGACTTAGAAGTTGCCTACAGGGAATGGAGTTGTGTGTGTGTAGGAAGAATGGCTGAGAGTCTTTTTCTAGGTTAACATATCACTTTCAATTCCTCGCCACGGAGAAATTAGCTAAATTGGAAGCAGACTGACAGTTGGAGGTGTTTTTGAAACAAATCATTTGTCTTCTACCAATGTTAAATATAGTAGCCACACTCCCATTCCCAGCAATGAGAGGAACGGGGCTGGTCTTGGAATCTGACACATCCCCTTTTCTGCCGCTAAAACCAGAGCTTTGGACTATCGAGGGCCTTCGTGTTGTTGAAAACTAAGTGATGTTTTCAGAAAATGGTTAGAGTTAGGAGTATCTGGGGGGGTTTTGGCAACCAAAGACTAAGCCTGAAAACTTGTTTGGAGGATAACCTGTAGCCATATTCCATTCAAAACCGAGTGACCACTAAAGTTTAGAAAACTGGTAAAATAAGTTTTGAGATACCTGAAGTCATGAGACTTAAAAGTCTAGTGTTTCTAATCAGCCAACATCAGCAACTTCAGAAAATTTTTCATGGGAAATGAGGAGGGGAGTGTCTTTTACAAGGTCTGACAATTAAGTTCATGAACGAATCCTAGAAAAAGTGCTACATACCTCCTTGATGAACATCACTACAGTCACCTTCAACGTCCTTCCTTTGGGAAGCCATGCACCAACGCCAGCACCTAGTCCACACTTCAAAGGAATTTTGGAACTCTTTTTCTGCAGTGGCCATGAGAGATGGCATCATATGAAGGTCTGACTTCATACTTGCCGCCGTGCACTAATTGGCGGCACTGTACAAGCAGCTCAGTAAAGGTTCATGACCTTGTTGTACCAGTGTGTCACAGTTGTGTACCTGACAACGTGCCGTGGTGTCTTGCTGAGTGATGTTGATTATTGTTATGTTTCGTGTGATGACGGCTCTGATGGCCATTCCTGAAAAAGTTCCAAAATTGCTTTGAAGGATGGTCTAGGTCAGTGGTTCTTAACCTGTGGGTCACAACCTCTTTGGGAGTTGAACGACCCTTTCACAGCGGTTACCTAAATACATCCTGCACATCAGATATTTACATTACGATTCATAACAGTAGCAAAATTACAGTTATGAAATAGAAACGAAAATAATTTTATGGTTGGGGGTCACCCCAATAAGAATTAACTGTAGCAAAGGGTTGTGGCATTAGGAAGGTTGAGAACCACTGGTCCAGGTGCTGGTGTGAGTGCATAGCTTCCCAAGGGGAGTTACTTCAAAGGTGACTGTAGTGATAAGTGGAAGTTTTCAATAGTGAGATATGTAGCATGTTTTCTAGAATGAGTTTGTGAACTTAATTTTCATACCTCCCATGTATTTGATTTTAGGTTCTAATCGTATCTCTGCAGATAGGAGATGTGGGACTTTTTCAGGCTCCCCTTTGGGATTTGTTTGGCACAGGCTTGGGTTTGTGGGGATTCAGGTCCAGATCCCACAGCAGCTCCTGTTCCCAGCCTCGCGCAGCTCTGCTGCCTCCTGCCATTTTCTCTCAGCCCACATTCCATCTTTATTCATCCCATAAAAGGGGCCGCCCGTACCATCAGGCCAGCAGGTGAGTTGGTACTGATACCGGTACTGATGTCTTTTTCTTTTGCAACTCATTTTTGTGTTCTGCATGGTAAAGCTCTTTTCTTCAGGTCCTTTGTCAAAATTTCACCGTGTTATAGAAACATTAGCTCCTATTCCACCTCTGCTGTCACCTGCTCTGAAACAGGAACAATGACTCTTAAGTTTTTCCCATTAAGATCTTTTTTTCCATTTCTTATTTTGAAGCATTGTATTACAAAAACCTTCAATCATGTACAAGGGGAGGTAGAAGAATAAAACAAAACCCACGTCCTCATTTCACACCTTTCAGATGCCATCCACCCATGGCCAAGGGTATGGCATCCTCTGTCCCATCCAGCATGGTCCTGTGACAACCTGCCCTGTTTTACAGCAAGCCTCTGACATCATGTAATTTCATCTGTAAACATGTTAGTATTTATTTAAAGATTCTTTTTAATACATAATCACAATATCATCATCACCTTTAAAAGTAGTAATTTCTAGATTCACCCATGCTCCAATAATTTGCCTGATAAATGGAGGTGTTGGTGTCTTGGTCGATGAGGGTTGGTTTGATAGTTTCTTTATTCAGGAATCCAAAAGAGGATTTAGCAACTGATTTTCAGATACTCAAGTCTCTTTTAGTTTATAGATAACCCCTGCATCTTTCCTTTTACTAGCTGTCTGTAGTTGAAGGTGCTGGCTTCTTTGTCAGTGGTTTCGAGACTTCACTGATCACATATCAGTGCGTGGTTTAACATGTTTCTTTTCCTCATTTATTTCAAGTTTTCTTTCTGCATCAGTGTGCTTCTTAGGTGGTGGTGTCTGTTTCTACAGGAAGGCTTAGAATAGCCGGTTGTCACTCTTACAATATTATCGGTATTTTTGATAATCGCCTAGATGTGTTAATTCCCTAGGAGTTGGGAAACTAATTTTTTTTTTTTTTTTAATCTATGGGCGAGAATATTTCTAGAAAGAGAACCTTTCTTAATCCTGAGGTCCAGTTTGTATAGGAAAGGCAAGATAAACGCTTGATTTTTTGTGTTTTCCACACAGTTACTAGAACAGTGAATGGATTCTCTTGTATACTCCAGTGTCAACAACTTGGGGTTTCTTTAATCATTTTTTAAAATTGGTATATGATGCACATATTTTGAGGGAATATGTGATCATTTAATACAGTTTTATAATTTGTAAAGATAAAATTAGTGTAATTAGGATATCTATCATCTTAAATATTTCTCTTCCTGCTAGAAACATTCACGTTATTCTTTTATAGCTATTTTGAAAAATATATAGATCAGTGTTTTTCAACCTTTTTTTATCTCCTAGCACACTTGAACCTGTGGTTTAAATTTCTGTGGCACCATTAAATGTTGATCAAAAAAAGAGTCAGAAAAAAGAATACACTTACTGTACTTTGAAATTCTTTTTTTTTTTTTTTTTTTGTAGAGACAGAGTCTAACTGTACTGCCCTCGGGTAGAGTGCCGTGGCGTCACACGGCTCACAGCAACCTCTAACTCTTGGGCTTACGCGATTCTCTTGCCTCAGCCTCCCGAGCAGCTGGGACTACAGGCTCACACCACAATGCCTGGCTATTTTTCTGTTGCAGTTTGGCCAGGGCTGGGTCCGAACCCGCCACCCTTGGCATATGGGGCCGGCGCCCTACTCACTGAGCCACAGGCACCACCCTGTACTTTGAAATTCTTTTGAAAATAATTTAATTAATGGTCTTTAAAAATTTTTTGTGGCACATCTAAGATCCTCTCACAGCACACCAGTTGAAACTCACTGCTGTAGATTATTGTATAATAATAATAATAATAATCTATACGTAACCATACTGCAAACAATAAATCTCTTACTTCTATCAAACTGTATATTTATACCCATTAATCAACGTTTCCTCATTTCCCACCCCTAATATTTTCTTTTTTTTTAATAGTGGTATTTATTTTTTTATTTTTATTTTTTTGCAGTTTTTGGCCGGGGCTAGCCTTGAACCTGCCACCTCCAGCATATGGGGCCAGCACCTACTCTTTTGAGCCACAGGTGCCGCCCTCCCACCCCTAATATTTTTAATGAATTTTTGTTTTTGTTTTTGTTTTTTTGGAGACAGAGTCTCACTATGTCATCCTCAGTAGAGTGCTGTGGCATCACAGCTCACAGCAACCTCAAACTCTTGGGCTCAAGCGATTCTTTTTCCTCAGCCTTCCAAGTAGCTGGGACTACAGGTACCTGCCATAAGGCCCAGGTATTTTTTTGTTGTAGTTGTCATTGTTGTCTGGTAGGCCCAGGTTAGGTTCGAACCCTCCAGCTCCAGTGTATGTGGCTGGCACCCTAGCTGCTGAGGTAGAAGCACCGAGCCTATTTTTCCAAGTATCATTGGGGAGCTCCTGGATTTTATCAAATGAAAAGAGTTCTTAGGGATGCTCATGTCAGCCCCCTCTTGGCCAGGAGGAGCCTGGTCAGTATTATCTTGGTACTTTTTGATAGCTCCCTTGCTTTCTAATATGACAACATGTTTCTTACCTACCTCCTTTTAAGATTCAGGCTCTATAGACAGATGTCTGGAATGTTTACTTTATTATTTTGAGTTTTGGGATTTGGGGAGGAGTCCTGAGTTAGGGCCCAGCTACATTTGCTGTAGCCCTTACAACATCATTACCCTTCCTTCCCCATGTCAGGGAAGCTGTTTATGAATACAGAGCCCTGGCCCCAACCCCGGGGAGCCCCTGCGGATGTTGCTCAGCGTCTCCCTGGATTCTGTGTGGCCTCTGTGGTTCAGAACCACAGCTGTAAGCTAGGTCAAAAGGCCTCACCCCCTTCTTTTGCACATGTGTATGTAGCTCCCGAGAAGGAAAGTGGCTTGTCCAAGGTGACATGGTGAGGACAGTCTTTGCTGGGGATATTGAGCTGTCCAGGAGGCTTCATTGTCAGACCCAAGGCTTACCCTCCCTCCTTCTGCTCAGAGGTCCACAGACTGCTCTTCCTTGAATTCTGATCTCTATTTTTTTAAGCAAATGTTTTATTTCCTCTCAATATAATATTTATTTTTTCTGGCCGGTTAGGCTGTTTTCGTTTTGTTGCTATAAAATGAATGTTTTGTTATGAATATTTGTACTGTCTCAGTCATCCAAGCAAGCTGACTTCATCCACAAGGCCCTTTTTGATGCAGTACATTATCATCGCTACTGTCATCCTAGCACCGGCCAGTGCTTTACCCTGATTTTGTTCACCCAGTCCTCCAGTTTTATTCCTCTAGTGTTGAGGGAGGGTGGGGATGAGACCAAGGGAGTCGTGTAAACCAAAAACACCTACATCCTTCTCTTCACCCCAAAATCCCTAAAGGAAATAAGATGTTCGTATCAAGTCAGACCCCGGCCAAGGCCTTAAACTGCGATAGAAAGCGGCGGTGAACTAGGGTGAGAGCACATTCCAGACTAGCTCGCCTTTGAGGTTGCCTTCCATTACAAACCGGGGTGGGCTGGCGAGACATAAGAGAATCTGGTCTCTAGGGAAGGCAGTAGAACCCCAGCAAGGAGCCTGGCTCCTCCTTAGAGGGACTGTTCTTTTTTTTTTGCAGTTTTTTTTTTTTTTTTTTTTTTGGCCAGGGCTGGATTTGAACCCGCCACCTCTGGCATATGGGGCCGGTGCCCTACTCCCTTGAGCCACAGGTGCTGCGCAGGACTGTTTTTTTTTTTTTTTTTGCAGTTTTTGGCTGGGGCTGGGTTTGAACCCGCCACCTCCAGCATATGGGGCCAGCGCCCTATTCCTTTGAGCCACAGGCGCTGCCCAGGACTGTTCATTTTTAAAAGAAAAAAAAAAATTGTAGGTTCCATCCTCGCTCAGTACGGTTCCAGGATGCCCTACTTCCCATGGGCACCAAAATCCTTGGTGTCCCAAATTCCTGATAAAATGTGGCATGGTAATTGCATATATGACCCGTGCATATTCTCCCACATATTAAATCATCTTTGGATTACTTAAAATACCTGTGTGCTGTAAATGCCACGTGGATAATTGTTATATAGTATTGTGCTTTAACTTGTAGATTTTTTTTTTTATTATTTACTTTATTGTCATTGTTGTTTGGCAGGCCCAGGTTAGGTTCGAACCCACTGCTGGTTGAGTCCACAGATGCAGAACCCACAAATGCTGGACTCAGGAGGCCGACTAGATACAGTTTCTTCAGGAACCGTTTGCAGCTCTGTCTTTAGTTTCATGGCCGCACTTCCTCAGTAATTATTGAGAATTTTCCATGTTCCTGATGTGCATCTGTCTCCTTCACTCCTTTGCAGAGAGATTGTCGACAACACCAGCAAGGAGAATGGGATTGACATCATCATGGCTGATAGGACCTTCCACCTGATCGCGGAGTCTCCGGAAGACGCCAGGTGAGTTCTGGGCTGGGGACTTTGTCCTGCACAGGTGTGAGCATCGTAAAGCACTGTTCGCCCTACCGACTTGAAAAGATTTTCACTGTAAGATGGTTTCTCTGTAAGATGGTTGCCGAACTGAGAGTCGTAAGGGATGTGATGACTCCGGGGAAGTCTTTCCCTTGGCAGATATGTTCAAGTGTAGCACAAGATTCATGCTTTCCAGCCTCAGATGCCACCAGACAGACTGACAGATGCCTTGTTATCTTGGCACAGGCCCTTATTGTCACTAGCAGCAAGTGGAAACTGCGAGGCTACATGGACCTGAAAGCCCACCCTCTGGAAGGTTCTGAGCTTTCAAAGTGGACAGGTTGTATTTGCATAAAGATTCAAAGGTCCGTGAGCATTAACGGGCAGCTGTTAAAATAAATGACAGTGCTCTGGAGGGTTTTAAAGGTGTCAGTAATAAAAAATTCAATAGAAGAGTTATTGCCTGACATAGAACTTACTGTATTTCGGGCAGTATTCTAAATGTTTTGCATATATTGACTCATTTAATTCTCACAACAATCCTGAGGGACAGGAATTATTACCATTATCTGCATTTTGCAGAACAGGAGTCTGGGGTATAGAGAAAGGTATTATAGATGTAATGTAAGCATAATTCAATTGATTGGAGGCATTAAGCCTCTTACATGTTTTTTCCTAAAGAGCTTTAATTTTTTTTTTTTTTTTTTGGCCGGGGCTAGGTTTGAACCCGCCACCTCCGGCATATGGGACCGGCGCCCTACTTCTTAAGCCACAGGCACCGCCCAAGAGCTTTAATTTTTGACTAAGATTAGAGGAAAGTAGGGCCTTTTCTTGGCTGACTAGGAAAGTCTGACTTTTCTGGACATCAGGTTTCCATGTTGGAATGCTGGGGAGATCCAGCACAAAATTAAGGAGGATTGCGTCATCTTCAGGGTGACGCATCCCAAGGTCTCACAGTGGATGTGACACTCTGGAGTGACTATCCCATGCATTCCTGCTGCCTGTGAGTCTGGAGGGTTATGCTCAGGTGTCTGCTCTGAGCAGCCCTACAGAACATCTCCTAGTTTATGAGGGTAACATCCCAACCCTATATCCTTTAATTCTCAGCCCAGAAATCCTTAGAATCTTCTAGTGAGTTCACAGGACCTCTCACTACCCCTTGCCCTTTGAATTTTCTGAGTTGATATAACACCATGGTAGCAACGTTCAGGACGAAAGACACCAGAAAATAATTCTTCCCATGGGAACAAACTAAAACCCTGCTTGGACCCATAAATTCTAACACAAACTGGAAAAACAAGCAAACCTAGAATTACAGCCCATCATTCTGTCTGGGACTCCGGGAGACCACATGTGGTTTTTTGTGGTTTAGGGAATGCCCACAGCTTCTCAGCTGAATTACAGGCCCCGCATTTGGCAGCTGCCCTTTCTGTTTTGCACCATAATGAACCAGCTAAATTTAACATTTGGATATTTCCCCGAGTATGGAACCCATTTTTAAAAATTTCTTTCAGATTCCAAGTAATCCATAATCCAGAAGAAGAAATTTAGAAACTTAAGGGTTTAATCTATACAGATTGAAAATACAACAAAATGTTATGCCTCTGTGTGTGTGACTCTGTGTGGTCTGCATCTTGAATGTATGTATTTTTTACAGTGGTTCATTTGGAATATGTTAAGCTTCATGAAACAATGAATAGAGTCTCATCTTCCAGTTAACCAGAACTGTTAGAGCAAACTTATAATATGTTTCCCTGGCTCTCACTCAGAATCTGTATGTATTGAATATTTTTGAGTTCTTGGTCTTATTTTTCTCCTCCAGAATCACAGGAGATAGATTTTAGTGCTTTGCTGTAAGTAATTTACTCAGCCTACTTTTACCTGTGGATGTTATTTTTGTACTTAAATATCACATTGTATACCACGTACTGTCCCCTGTAGTTGTAATGTGTATGTTTCTTAGGAGCCCCACGGGGGAAGGATGTCTGGTATCTCTTGCATTTGGTACCTCTCACGTTTTGGGGTTGCTGACTTCTGTCAAGTAGCTGGGACTACAGGCACCTTCAATCCCATCCTGGGACTGAGTAGAAAAAGAGACATCAAATGGTCGTTCTGAGATGGTAGTCTTACACTGTTCACCTTCTGACTTTGAAATTTACTGTTTTTTATTTTTTAATAACTGATTGTCCCATAGGTTATACATTCTTGATGTAAGTATTTGGGGTAGAACTGTAGATTTCATTATTTACTGCCAATTTCTCAAGGAACTCATCCTCATCATTGAATGTCTATAAAGGTCTATAGGACCTGGAGGGGAAATGTCTTCCTTCAGTGTAAAGGTGGTACATGAGATACTTAAAAGTAGTTTTAGGCAATTTGGCTACTTATTCTAACCTTACTCCTTAGTGGTGTAAACTCACATTCACCCATGGGAATCAGGCAAATTAAAAGCCAAGGAGCCTCTGGGCAAGGTGGCTCATGCCTGTAATCCTGGCACTCTGGGAGGCTGAGGCAGGTGGATTGTGTGAGCTCAGGAGTTCGAGACTAGCCTGAGCAAGAGCGAGACCCCCATATCTACCTAAAAAAATAGAAAACTAGCCAGGCATCAGGGGTGCCTGTAGTCCCAGCTACTTAGGAGGCTAAGGCAAAAGGATTACTCGAGCCCAAGAGTTTGATGTTGCTGTGAGCTGTGATGACAGCACAGCACTCTACCCAGGGTAACAGGATGAGACTCTGTCTAGATAAATAAATAAAACCAGAGGAGCCCAGCGGAGATGTCATTTCATAGGGAACATGGAGAAGGACGTCACCACTGTTCTGCAGTGCAGAGGTCGGCTACTCCTTACACTTGCTCTCTCTTCCCCACAGCCAGTGGTTCAGCGTGCTGAGCCAGGTCCATGCCTCCACGGACCAGGAGATCCGGGAGATGCACCATGAGCAGGCAAACCCCCAGAACGCCGTGGTGCGTGAGCATGGCTGGGGCCCTACGGGGGCGACGGCCGGAGAACTGGGACAGCAAGGAGGATGGGACTGGGGATTTCCCAATGATCTTTTTTTACTAAGTAAAAATATAATAAAAATTATGAAAAAGACAATAAATTATCAAAGGTTAAAGTAGGTATCCTTGGCAATTCTCCTACCTCAAACCTTTAAAAGAAAAAAAATCCCAGTTTCTATGAAGTCATGGAAGTACATTATACTTTTTCTTAAAAATACTTGGTGAATTCCCAATTGTATATATTCTACCTTTATCCAAAAGGCATGTACAAAGTCATTATCCAAAAGGCATCTACAAAGTCATGAAGCTCTGTTTTTAACTTTTATTTCCTTATCAGAAAAATTTAAATAATATTTCTTAGCAGAATAAATGTGAAAACCTAATGAAACGTCACAATATACATCAGAAAATTTGCACTATTGAAAGAAATTCATCAATACCCTTCCCTGAAGATGTTTTAGAAACAAGAGGAATGATTCATTCATAATTTTTCAATAGATAAGCTGTGAATTCTGCCCTGTCTGGAGTCTGTTTGTATTCACTAAATGAAGGGAACCTTTTGCAGTTAACTGTTATTTTGCAGTTAACTGTAAAAGGAAGGCCCCTATTTTGTTTTTGCTTGGAGTTGTAAGCTGGGCTATCTCTGTAGTGTGCCCCTTACTTCAGTGGTGCTCTCATTCAGTCTACCTTTTGTGTCTCACAGGGTACTTTGGATGTGGGGCTAATTGATTCCGTGTGTGCGTCCGACAGCCCGGATAGGTAAGCTCAGATGTGGCTTTTCACAAAGGTGATTAAGTACCTGCTCATCCCCACAGGTCTCTGTGCTGCTGGGCAGCTATCCTCCTCACTGGGCTGTGAGGTCCCCTGGCTGCGTGTCCCCACCTCGTCAGCCCCAGCAATCCGAAGTCCTCCTGCTTAGCGCCTAATTTTATATCACCCAGAAGTCTTCCTCTCTGTGTATCTTTGGAGTGCTGGGGGGAAACAATGAAAACTTAATTTATTTTTTTTAAAAAACACACATAAAAGTGATACTTCATTTGGATACAGAGACAAACTAAGGAATCATAGGGGAAGAAAATGCCTGTTTAGGAAAATAGTATTGCAGGGTTAGAGAGGGAGTCCCCCTTTCTGAACTTAATAATGAACTTGAAAATGATGTTGATGATAATGTATATGCAGACTATTAATAAGTAAGTCAAACCACTAACAGGCATTTCCCTTGACATTTCTCTGTGCCCTTAAAATAGCACATCATGGGAGGGCTTTGTTCTTGGAGGGCAAATTGTCTTCAGGAATGGTCTAAGAGTCTTTGTTCCCAACAAGCTCTGTCCCTGTTATTTCTTTTTCTTTCGCTGCTTGTAAATTCTCTTTCTGGCCTGCAGTGGACTTTGAGAAAAGTTGCTTACCCCCCAGAGTAAGAACCAAAATTTACTTCTGCCCTCAGTAAGATAGAGGGTAGTGAGCGTGTTGACATTGACAACAAAAAAATAGTGCCTGCTTGGTGGGATGAAGAATTCCGAGGTCTCCATCACTCTGCAATTGGCAAAGGCTCTTCGGAACCCTGGATCCTTCTTCTAATGGTCACCCTGCACCGTCTTGCACCTGGCTTGGAAATCTTTAACATTAATCTCAATAAGCAAGTCCCAGATTCTTGACGTTTTGGTGTGTTGAGTTCCTACCTTGTTTTCCTGACTTCTTCCTCCCACCATCCTTCACTCCTCCAGGCTAGGCATGTGATGGTCCATGCTTAAAATTTTCTCTCATCCTCAACTGCCCATCTTTCCCCCTTCCCAACTATGAAAAAAATCTTTTTTTTTTTTTAAACAATTTTTAAGGGACACCTCAAGTCCTTTCCCTGCCTCCTATGGTCTATTTCTTCCTTTTCTTGAACTTTTGTAGCATTTAACTACAGTGACTATTCGAAAACTTGCAAGAAAAGTTCATATTCACTAGTTTAAGTGGTTGGATAGAGGAATTAGTGTGTGCAAGGGCCCATGAGAGGTTCAGTCCTTGCCAGACAAAAACAAGTGAGGGAGAGAGTAAATTTCCATTATCCAGTCATCCATGGCTGGGAAATGTACCCCTGGTAGATGGCTTTGGAAACAGGCACCCAGGTGGCTTCTTCACATGGGGCATCATCTGCTGTTTAAGATGTTCCACCTATTTACAGATCCTCTTTTATTGCTTGTGTCAGACATTTCATAACCAACCCACAGAAATAATATCCAAGGTGGAAAGAAATTGACTTTGGAGAAGCATCAAGAAAAATTTTCCCCTGTGGTCACCTTATTTAGCCTTCCGGGAACTGAGTTTCATCTGGAAAGTTTTGCAAGAAGAAATGTTTTCCTTTCCAGGACCTTCAGGATGAATGTGTTGCTCCAAGTTTAAAGGTTAACGATGCATAAAATAAATCCTGCAGAAATGAGCAAGCTTTGCCTTAATATAAAATACAAATAGCATAGCAGTGTGTGTCCCCGTGACCCGTGAGCCAGGAAAAAAGCACTTAGGCTTGGTTCAAACAGAGGAGATGCTAACGGTAGAGCTAAGAAGCTTTGCTTCCTTCCCGCCTTGTCACTCAGACCCAATTCGTTCGTGATCATCACGGCCAACCGGGTGCTGCACTGCAACGCCGACACTCCAGAGGAGATGCACCATTGGATCACACTGCTGCAGAGGTCCAAGGGGGACACCAGGGTGGAAGGCCAGGAGTTCATAGTGAGAGGTGACTACCTGCGATGCTCCCTCCGTGTTTTTATGAAGTCTTATTTTCATTTGCATAGACATTGGCAAGATTTTTTATTTTGGTCAGTTTTTCAAAGTCTTTTGGACTTTCGCCATTTCATTATCAGATAAGAAATGATGGTAGCCGTCTTCTGGCAAATAGGTAGAAACAGAGCCCATCTGTAAGCATGATGCAGGTGGTTGTGTGGCGTTTGGGGTTTCTCTTCCTGCTTTTTGATCTACACTGTGATTTCCCTTTCCAGGATGGTTGCACAAAGAAGTGAAGAACAGCCCGAAGATGTCTTCACTGAAGCTGAAGAAACGGTGGTTTGTACTGACACACAATTCCCTGGATTACTACAAGAGCTCAGAGAAGAACGCCGTGAAACTGGGCACCCTGGTCCTCAACAGCCTCTGCTCGGTTGTCCCCCCAGACGAGAAGATATTTAAGGAGACAGGTAACCAGGCCGTGTGCTTGGGACCAGCCCCAAACTTTGAGCATCAGGTCTTAAAAGGTCTGGGCTTGTTTGAGCAAAGGAATAAGTGTCCCACCCACTGAGCATGCACACTTTATTTGCTCCCAAAAGAAGCCCTTTTCTTGTTGATTTATCTTCTGTCTGTGGTTAGTTGTATGACATTAAGTATAGTAGAGAGATCGTAATCTATGGAGTCGTAAAAACAGTGTTACAAGGACAAGAACAGACTCAGATCATCCTGCAGGAAGCTTTGTTTTTACATACCTGTGCTTTTTGTTACTGTTATTTTCGCCATTATACGATGAGGGTCATATGCAATCCCCAGCGGGTAAATCCTGACTGTCAGTGAACTTAGCCTGGTAGCATAAAAAGCAGACATTGAGCTTAGGGGGGGTTTAGTTTATAGAATTACAAACGTGTTTCTGGAAGATTGTTTATTTTGATTTGTATTGCTAGTTGTGTGTGTGTGTGTGTGTGTGTGTGTGTGTGTGTTTAATAGCATAGTTGCTTCATTCCTGTCAGGTTTGGGTGGTGGTTGGGACAGCCTGTCTCAGAGCACACACACCACCTAGCCTAAGTGTTTTCTTCCAAAGAGACAGACTAAGAAAAGAAAAGGAAGGGGAAGTAAGAAGCAAAGTGAGAAATCTGAAGGAAGCCTTTTCTCTCTTGTTCTAGAGCCCAGAAAGAGACACTAGCTTACACCAATTTTTTTTCATAGCAGAAGTGACAAATTACCTTTCTATACTTAATTCTGGATTTATTGTAGAAAGAATTGTCTTCCCCTCTCAGCTACAAACTCCACAGTGCAAGGGACCCCTGTTTTTTGTTCATCCCTGGAAGCTCAATGCAGGGCAGGCACGTGTCAGAATTCAGAACATTTTTGTTATTGAACAATTACTTTAAAGGGATGAAGGGCAGACACAGCATAGGCTTCTCATGATGCTGAGCTTCTGGGACTCTGGCATGAGAGCATCCCCTTGGCCCCCCGAGGTCAAGGTTGATGTGTGTGTGCCACTGTTGCAGGTTACTGGAATGTCACCGTGTACGGGCGCAAACACTGCTACCGGCTCTACACCAAGCTGCTCAACGAGGCCACCAGGTGGTCCAGTGCCATTCAAAACGTGACCGACACCAAGGCCCCGATTGACACCCCCACCCAGCAGCTGATTCAAGACATCAAGGTAAGACAAGACGAGACCTCCAGGGTGGCTCTGTGCTCACAGATTCTACCCCGGGAACAACAAGACTTCAATATGAGTCCAGCTTAATTTTTATGCTATAATAAAACTAATTGTTTGGTTAATTTGTTGTTGGGGTGCCTGCTTTTAGGAATCGAACTGAGAGTCTAGGTGAAATTTTGTGCTAAATGTGTTCTGTCTCTGGGGAGGTGTTAGAGGCAGCCCCGCCTACTAGGCTCCATGGGCAGGAGGATGTTGGTCTGCAGGTTGGAGTGTGGGATGCCTCCCTCCCCACCCCATGGGGACGTGGTGTTGGGAACCACCTGCCTTGCCACAGGGTTCCCCCCAGCCCCAGTCGAAGACCTTCTAGGAGTGACCCATAATTCCACTCTTACTGTATGGTTTTGAGACCACACCCGTGAACGCATGTGGAACGGTAGAATACTCATGATTTCTGTCTGGCACCTCCAGACTCCCAGAAGCTCCCAAGCGTCTGGATTGGCATTCATCATGTGAAGCTGTGATTTTCTGTTTAGAAAGTTTTAGTTGCTCAGTAAATGTATATTAAATGAGAGATTGAACGATTAAATGGCAGCCACAAGCAAGGATTCTTGCCCTCATTTTCCAGGAATGAAAATGAAGTGCAGAATATTCTGGTTGTGTTGCTCACATAGCTGGTGCATAGCTGGTCAGGCCCTGGTGCAGATCCAAATCAAGGGAATTATTTGGGCTGCTGTTCCTCCCAAGTTTCCCATGTACATGGCAAAGGACAGAGCTGGGGCTGTGACAGAAGATGCTGGAATGATAGTGAGGCAGGTATTTTACTAGTAGACATTAAAGGAAATTAGCTCATTGGATCCAGGAAGCAACTCTGCTTCTTGAGGTGGGAGAGAGTTTAATATCAGCAGTATGTAATTTCCCATCAAATTCAAGTTGGCCTCCGGATTCCATCATGATGTATTTTCTGGTATTTGGAGCTGGTTTCCAGTAAGCCAGTTGTTCCCTGGTGCTCCAGAGCTTTCCATGGAACCCAGAATGCTGGATACAAATATTTTAATTTTTACCCTTGAAAGATGATTTTTTGAAGCTTTCTTTTAAGAAAGGTATAAAAATATCACATATCAGACAGACTTTGTCTTTAAAGCTATATCTTACCTATTTTTATATTTTTATATTTTATACTTATATTTATATAATTAGAATTGATTTGAATTCATACGTTCAAAGAGTAAATAGGATTTTCTAAATATGAAATAATGCTTGTTAAGAAATGAGTCATGTTGGCCGGGTGCAATGGCTCATACCTGTAATCCTAGAACCCTGGGAGGCTGAGGCAGGTGGATTGCTTGAGCTCATGAGTTCGAGATCAGCCTAAGCAAAAACTGAGACCCCATCTCTACTAAAAATAGAAAGACTGAGGCAAGAGGATCGCTTGAGCCCAAGAGTTGGAGGTTGCTGTGAGCTATGATGCCATGGCACTCTACCCAGGGGGACAGCTTGAGACTCTGTCTCCAAAAATAAAAAGAGAGAGAAATAAGTCAGGTTACCTTAAAGAAGTACATAAAAAATTTCTTAAGTAATTAAAAAAAAATGGGGGCTTTCCAGAGGAAGTTATTGACAAACTTTTATAGTGGAAATGAACTTACCATGGTAGAATGATTCATTGCCTTTCCTCTAACTTTTCTGTTTATTTAAAAGTCTAAAAGTTACTTTGGCTTTTTTATATCCCAGATTAACGTTTTAGGAGCATAAACCCATGGTGAAATTCTTTGAGAGGTTCTCTGAAATTTTGAGGGTGGAAGGGCAGGTAGGTGCATGAAAGAAGAGTCTCCCAAACAACTTAGTCACGTGTGGTCAGGGGTAGAGAGAACACAAGAGGACAATTAAAGAGCTAGCAAAATGCGTGTTTTAAATGAATGAGAGATTGACATGGTTTGGCTACAGGGTTGATGTCTATAAAGAAAACTTTAATTTTTTTAAGCCTTATAATCTCAGGAGGGATTTGTAAGTAACTTAGGAAAATATATGTACACGAAATGAAGTGCACGCACCATAAAAAGAATGTACCTTTGTGGTTTGTTATCAAACACGGATTGTGCGTATCTTTTTGTGCTTGAAGTTACTAATTCTACATTCCTCCACCATCATTCCACCAGGCTTAGGGATGTGAGACTTTTGAAAATATTCATACATAGGAAAATACAGTTGATTTTGTTCATTTTGGTGTCGGTTTTTTAATGGTAAGCTTACCTTCTCTCTTGTAATGGCTCCTGTCTTTTCAAGGAGAACTGCCTGAACGCGGACGTGGTGGAGCAGATTTATAAACGGAACCCAATCCTCCGATACACCCATCACCCCCTGCATTCCCCACTCCTGCCCCTGCCGTACGGGGACATCAATCTCAACTGTGAGTCCACCGCCCCAGGGCCTCCTCTGCAGACTGGGGTTTTGTTCTCCCTGTTAAGTCTTTAGCTCTAACATAGTAGCATTTATTTTAACTCAGTGATTCTCTTTGTCATCATGAATAAAGAGAAAAAGATAAAATAGATTCATTTCTGAAGTAGGGATTTTAGAATATGGTTGTAGTCACACAATATTGATTGTTGTAGTAAAAGAAAGGATTTTAAAAGGAAGTCATCAATGACCATGAACTCAGAGTAGCCTTTACAATATGGAACAACCTAAATAATTTTGCTTTCCAAATATGGAAACTATTTGGCCACAGACTAGTTTCTAAGTAAGCTTTTTATGTAGTAAAAGGTTCAAGTGTATGATGAAACAGGGTCTGCATTTTTAGAGCTTTGTGCAGCTGATTTTAGTGTGTAGGGAATGGTGACACTGTATCATGAAATAGCTATTTTTCCCATTTTTTCTTTCTTTTCATCAACTGCTCGGGTTATACTTTCCCTGAACCCTGTACGTGACTTCTGTGTTTATTCACTTGTCCTAGTACTCAAAGACAAAGGCTACACAACCCTGCAGGATGAAGCCATCAAGATATTCAATTCCCTCCAGCAACTGGAGTCCATGTCCGACCCTATTCCAATAATCCAGGGCATCTTGCAGACAGGGCATGACCTCCGGCCTCTGCGAGATGAGCTTTACTGCCAGCTCATCAAACAGACCAACAAAGTGCCCCACCCCGGCAGCGCGGGCAACCTGTACAGCTGGCAGATCCTGACATGCCTGAGCTGTACCTTCCTGCCAAGCCGGGGCATTCTCAAGTATCTCAAATTTCATCTGAAAAGGTAAAGCATGGGGGAATGTGAGTGAGCTGGGCATGGGTGGGGAGATGGTCTCACTCAGATGAAGAGATTATTGAACAGAAGACACCTCTGGACCAGGTGAGGTGGCTCGTGCCTGTAATCCTAGCACTGTGGGAGGCCAAGGCAAGAGGATTGTTTGAACTCAGAAGTTCAAGACCAGCCTGAACAAGAGCGAGACCCCTGTCTCTACTAACAATAGAAAAATTAGCTGGGCACTGTGGCGGGTGCCTATAGTCCCAGCTATTTGGGAGGCTGAGGCAGAGAAATCTCTTGATCCCAGGAGTCTGAGGATGCTGTGACCTAGCTGATGCCACAGCACTTTAGACAGGCCAACAGAGCAAGACTCTGTCTCACAAGAAAAAAAACAGAAGACACTTTGAATAGGGGCAGGGACCTCCAGCTCCGACTCTTGGGTCACCTGAGTAAGCTTAAGGACATCTTTTTTCCCTTTAAGCCACACAAGGTTATTTCAGGGACCCCAATCCCTTTTAGTGTAACATCTTAATGTGTAGGGCATTGGGCATATTTAATTACCACTACTCTATATAAATCAGGAAAAAAAAAAAAAAAACTTGGATAGGTGTTCCTAATCAAACAGGTGGATATAATCTGGTTCAGATTTTGATTAGCTAGGGAAAGACAATTTTCATTAGCAGATATGAGGCAAATAATTAACAGTGCTGAAGAGGTGAGCTGGCAGTGAAAGTGCCCCCAGTCACACATTAACTCTTTGGGCTTTTTGTTGTTATTATTATTATTTAAACTAAACCTGCACAGACTGAACAGGGCCCTTGCCAGGGAATCACTGGTACTTGCTCTGTTAACCACTGGGGGGCCCAGTGGCTGTGCCAGTCTGCAGAGCTGTGGCACAGCCTGGCTCTCGGCAGCCAGCCCTTCTCAGTCTAGCAAGTAACAGTCAGTGTTTGTCTCCTAGGATACGGGAACAGTTTCCAGGAACCGAAATGGAAAAATATGCCCTCTTCATCTATGAAGCTCTTAAGAAAACCAAATGCAGAGAGTTTGTGCCTTCCCGAGATGAAATAGAAGCTCTGATCCACAGGCAGGAAATGACGTCCACGGTGTATTGCCACGGCGGCGGGTCCTGCAAGATCACCATCAACTCCCACACCACAGCCGGGGAGGTGAGGGTGGCTTCTGCTGCTGGCCCTGTCCGATGCATTACTGCTGACCTGCCCCAGTCAGGAGCTGAGCTTCACTCGACGGGCTGCATGCAGGGTTGTAATTTACATAGTACAGATGCTCAGCAAACAAGGACATGGATGTAACCCACAACCAACCAATACATAGAGAGATAGACATATGTATTAAGATGAGTGGAAACACAAAGTTAAACTCATGCCAAAATATCTAAGACATAATCTTGCTAATTTGAGAAGCACCCAAGTGTCTAGTGGAGATGGCAGACCTGACTCAGGTGTCCCCACTGTGATAAGAGTTTATTGTATTGCTTCTGCGGCTAAGTATTTCTGTTTCCCACAGGAATGAATATCTAGAATGTTGGGTCAGATGCACATATTTTCTCTTTTAAATTTAAATGTATTGCTGTAAATTAATTGGCAAAAAAAAAAAAAAGGTAGTACAATAAAACCCTCCCAAAAGGCTTCTTACGTAGAGGAAATGTCTACTGTTTCTTTGAGTGAGTGCATGAATTTATCAGATAAAAGACAGGACTTCAGTTCTTCATCTACTTTTCCTGCTAATAGGGCCTTACAAGAAATCAGCCCAGTTTCTTCCCCTAGAGATGAGCAAAATACCCTGTGTTCTTGTTTTGGCAAGGAGGAGGTAAGACTAATTTCCAGAGAACAAGGGAAAAACAGAACCTTTGAAATTGTGGGATGACCATGTATGAGCATTTTAAGGGGCCATTTGGAGTTGAGACTTGTGTCAGCAGCTCCCTCCAGGTTCTGATGAAGGCACGTTCTAGAACCAAGGTGGGGACCACAGCCCGTGGGGCTGAACCCCCCTTGCTGTGTCTTCCAGGTGGTGGAGAAGCTGATCAGAGGCCTTGCCATGGAGGACAGTAGGAACATGTTTGCCTTGTTTGAGTACAATGGACACGTCGACAAAGCCATTGAAAGCCGAACCATCGTAGCTGATGTTTTAGCAAAGTTTGAAAAGTAAGTTCCTTTTCCCTAACAGCGCCAGAAAAGTAAGTAAGAGAAATTAAGAGCAAGGTTGAGGGTATGAACTTCTGTGGCATTTTTGGTGTCATCGTATGTTGGAGTTTTATTTTACCTGTGTTGAAGCATATTTAATGCTAGCATTTCTCTCTGCTAGCAGTTTTTCTTGATTCCTAAGGTTACGGTCTCATGATTTAACTCACAGTGCTCCTTTATTCCCGTTCTTTCTCTCAGTCTCCTATTGTACTCATTATCTTGAAAGTCTTAATTTTTATGTTTCCACTTGGCATTAGCTTTGAAATTGGGCTAATAGACTCAAGCCAATTTATAAACTCTTCAAATACAATATTCGATCTATGGTACCATATCCCTTATGTAGCACAAAAGATGTTCCCCCTTGGTATAAATACAGTCTCCATACAATGGATATTCACGTCAATATTACAAACGTTATTTTAATTTATTTGAGGCTTATAAAGGAAATAAGAAATAGGCTTCTCTTTTTAATTATATAGATTCAGCATAATGGTTAGCTAGTACTAGTTAGACTGGGGGCCCTCAGAAAATACTGGTTAGCACAGTATTTAACACATCTATGGCCACGTGAGTTATATTTAACTCATACTAGTTTTGAGCTCAGGGCCTCGTGAGGCATGTATAACTCACATATCTCTTAACCTAATAAAACATCATGGCCCCAAGAGGAAAAAAATTTATTTTAGTGTGGCTATCAGTGTGTTAACTGAAAGCTGCATGTTTATTTTCTTCCAGACAGATGAGGATGAAAGGGTGTTTTTCACCACTTGTTAGGTCAGATCACCGAGGCATTCCGATAAGCCTTCCTCTTCTCGCTCTGTCTCCCCCCCCCCCCAACTGTCAGCCTGGAGTCTGTGTCCTTAGAGAGAATGTGCCATAGAGAGCTCCTCTCTGGCTTTGCTCTCTGAGTCTGTCCTGACTTCCGTCTGTAGGCTGGCGGCCACATCAGAGGCAGGGGATCTGCCGTGGAAATTCTACTTCAAACTTTACTGCTTCCTGGACACAGACAACGTGCCAAAAGACAGCGTAGAATTCGCTTTCATGTTTGAACAGGTAAAAGGAACTGTTAGAAACAGATTTCTTTGCTGTCCAAAGAAAGTGAAACCTATTAACACACCTTACAAATTACCAGCCAGCCCTTAGATATCAGGAGTGGCTTTAGAAGTCCCAGCAGAAATGAGGCCGCTGCTCTTTTGTTCTTTTGGAGAATGAAACTTCCACACATTTCATGTGAACTTCCATGCTTAGGAACTTTGTAATTGGTGGGAGAGAGACCTAAGGAATATAATACATGACCAGGGTCGGGTAGTATCTATGTGGTGAAGGGGGGCGAGGGTGCAGTTTTCAACAGAGCAGTCAGGGAAGGAGACATTTGAGAGAAACCTTGATGGGGTGGGCAAAGCCATGTGGGCCTCTCATAGCATAGCAGTGCATTGATCTGAAGGCTGCTGACCGCTTTCCCCAGGCCCACGAAGCGGTTATCCACGGCCACCATCCAGCCCCCGAAGAAAACCTACAGGTTCTCGCTGCCCTGCGGCTCCAGTACCTCCAGGGGGATCACACCCTGCACGCCCCCGTCCCACCTCTGGAAGAAGTCTATTCTCTACAGAGACTCAGGGCCCGCATCAGCCAGTCCACCAGAAGCTTCACCCCGTGCGAGCGGCTGGAGAAGAGGCGGACAAGCTTCCTGGAGGGGACGCTGAGACGGAGCTTCCGGACAGGGTCGGCGGTACGACAGAAAGCTGAGGAGGAGCAGATGTTGGACATGTGGATTAAAGAAGAAGTCTGCTCAGCTCGAGCCAGTATCATTGACAAGTGGAAGAAATTTCAGGGAATGAACCAGGAACAGGCCATGGTCAAGTACATGGCCTTGATCAAGGAGTGGCCTGGTTATGGGTCAACACTCTTTGATGTGGAGGTAAGAATGGCTGCTGGATGTTGAGGAGGGCAGGGTGCTGGCGTCTGAGGACATGGATCACAGCCAGGTTCATGTGGAGGGCAGGGAAGATGGAGTGCTTTGCTCTCACCCTCTTTCATTAGAGCCTCCAAAGTTTTACCATTAGCACCCCCATCTCCCATTCTCCTTTGTAGTAAATGTTTCTGCATATTGGGAATGAATGCAAACTTGAGGTGGCATCTATTCTTAAATAACTTTGACTCTTCCTTATGGATGTTATACATCTCATTTTTAAAATGCTGATAAAAATATGCATTTAAAAAAATTTTTTAGAACTATGTATATAGATTAGAAACTTTGGATATATTGTATTTTACTTTTTTGTTTTCCCTCCACAACCATCTATTGGAAGGGAAGAATTTCTATTTCATAATTGGAATTTAGCTATTAACATCAACCATCTATCTATATATATGTATATATATAATATATATCTAAAAAATTTTTAAATTTACATCATTTATTAAAAAGAAATTTTACTAATGGTCTAGATAAGGGTTTGGCTTACTGGACTGTGGTCAAATCTTGCCTGCCTTTTTTTGTAAGTATAATTTTATTGGAACATAGCCAAGCTTGCTCCTTTTCGGGAGTGTCTCATATGCGGCCCATGGCCACTTATGGATAATTTGGATCCTGTGAAGGCAGGTATCATGAAAATTATGCACAAACCTTTTCTTGCTCATCAGCTTTCATTAATGTGTGTGTGTTTAATGTGTGGCTCAAGACAACGTATTCTTATTCTTCCACTGTATAGCAGAAGAAGAAAAAGTTGGACACCCTTGCAGGTGTTTTCTCTGGCTATTTCTTTTTTTTTTTTTTTTTTTTGTAGAGACAGAGTCTCACTGTACCGCCCTCGGGTAGAGTGCCGTGGCGTCACTCGGCTCACAGCAACCTCCAACTCTTGGGCTTACGCAATTCTCTTGCCTCAGCCTCCCGAGCAGCTGGGACTACAGGCGCCCGCCACAACGCCCGGCTATTTTTCTGGGGCAGTTTGGCCGGGGCTAGGTCCGAACCCACCACCCTCGGCATATGGGGCCAGCGCCCTACTCACTGAGCCACAGGCGCTGCCCTTCTCTGGCTATTTCTATGTAGAAACTGCAGAATTGAAAAGTTGTGAAGAGACCATATGGCCTAGTAATCCTAAAATATTTACTATGTTGCCTTGCTGGCCCCTGGTCTAGATTAGCACTATTTTTCTTATTACACAATAATTCAGCATGTTATCTGATTTATTTCTTTTTTTGGTATTTACATGATAACGTTTCTTTATTTCAGATTAATATGAGGCAGAGGCCTTGTTGTGGTTGTGTATCATGCGTGTTGTGCCCATTAGTTTGGAGCACGCCAGTCCCCTCTCCTTCCTCTCCTCCTTCCCCCCACCCCACCCGGCTTGAATTGAATTGGGTTTTTCTCTCGGGTGGGTTTGTAGTAATTCGTCTCCTGGCTTCATATTAGCATTGAGTACTTTGGATACTTGCTTTTCCATTCTTGTGATACTTTACTAAGAAGAATGGGTTTCAACTCCATCCGGGTTAATACAAAAGATGTAAAGTCTCCATCTCATTTTATGGAATTCCATGGTACATACGCCACAGTTTTATCTGATGACTTTAAATTGTCATGTGTAAAAATCTAAATATTGATTACCTACTCTAAGATCCCTTAGTAGCTTTTCATTGAATGCTCTTTTGGGTTTGGTTGGTTGCTTGCTTCAATTACACTTGTTTTTAAGTAAGAAAAAATCAGGCGTTTTATACCTCATACCTCCTTCTCAGCATCCTAATTGATATCCCTCCCATTTATGCTGGTTCAGAGCAGCCCTGTGTTGTCACCCCCTCTGTATGGGCTCTTATTTTCTTCTCTCAGTCTGTAACCAAGGTCATAGTTAAAGGCCCTGTTCCTACTCTGTGGGCAGAAGGTCACTGCTGCTCTTGCAAAGAGGAGCCAGGACTGCTCAGCACAGACTGACGTGGAGTATTTTCCTCCGTGAACCAGATTTTGTATTTGAGGAATAACCATCCCCAAAAAGGACTGGAGGCAGAACTAGACAGAAGAGTAGGCCTAGCCTGGGCTGTGTGGGTTGCTGTGGCGCCTTCGGTAAGCTCCTTGGCCGGCCAGCCTTGTACGTTGCCAGGCCACTTTCCTGTTGCTCATTCAAATGATTAGTTGAATGATGCTGAGCCATGGAGAGTCAAAGTGAGATGATAGCCTTTGCCAATTAGCTTTTTCCAAATGTATGAGATTGATTAACTAGTCAAAAGTCGATCAGGATAGCCAGGGACCTGCCATTCCTCATATTTCCGTCCCTTCCGAGTGTGCACATTGAATGCATTCACCGTTCTGTGCAGAGTGCTCTACTCAAAGCCTGTCTTTTGGTATCTGTGCTGTAAGTTTCTTACTGCTTTGTGATTTACTGTCTTGCCCACCAGTGTAAGGAAGGTGGCTTCCCCCAGGAACTCTGGCTGGGTGTCAGCGCGGACGCTGTCTCTGTCTACAAGCGTGGGGAGGGCCGGCCGTTAGAAGTCTTCCAGTATGAACACATCCTGTCTTTTGGGGCTCCCCTGGCCAACACATACAGGATAATGGTTGACGAGAGGGAACTGCTCTTTGAAACCAGTGAGGTAAGAGGCAAAGTGAGGTAGTCTTTTCATGTGCGGCCTTGGCAGAACAAGAAAAACAACACCCCATTTCTTGATACCTTTGGTCAAGTCCTTCTCTTTGACTGTTTTTCTTTAAAACATGAAAGTACGATGTGGTGGTCCCTCTGCAGGTGCCAGTTAATTCAAAGTCTGATAATGGAAAATTTTTGTGTATACCTTTGCAATGCAGAAATTTGGTTGCATTGGATCAGGGAGTTTCAAATGAAAGGAAGAGAAAGGAAAATGATATAGACGTCCAAGGAGAAGAAGTCTATAGTTGGCAATAAGACCCTGGGGGAGCAAGTTGATGGTTATGACAGATTCGCAGCTGTGAGACTCAGCTCTGGCAGCATCACTGAGAAGGAGGGAGCTGAGGGGCTTGGCCATCCTCGGCATAGCTAATTCTGGATCACAAAATCACACACACTAAGAAAATGTAATAATAATACAAGAAGCCTATTGTGGCCCCTACAAAGGGAGTCACTAACAAGCAAACGTGGTGCATGGAAATGAGCTGCCTATTATCTGATGCAGAGGAGCAAGGAGGGTGTTTGAGATGCTGGGGGGGAGGCCGTGCAGCAGGTTCACCAGGCTGACAGGGGCAGGGCTGGGGGCCTTGACTGGAGGGTCCCCGCTGTGAGGCCATCTGTAAGGAGGGCAGGCCAGAGGGGTGGCAATAATGGTGGCACCATGAGAAGGAACTAGTGGGCAATCTGGCATGAGGAGGTAGCAGGTGTGGAACAGAACTGGGCCTGACAACTGGGGAGCAGGCACAGCTCTCCCAGCCCCTGAAGGCCCCAGTTCTCTATTTCTTCAGCTGCATCCGGCAGGATTGTCTAGTATTAGATGAGCCCGTCTTTAAGGGCTATCCCTGTGGACCATCATTTCACATTGATTTTTAACGGGAATCATAATCCCAGCCCTAATGATACCAACTGACTCTGGAGTCCTTGGGTAGTTTTAGGGTTTGGATTTTTTTTTTTTTAATTTTCTTAGTTTTATTTTGTTAATGTGCAAAATCTGACAATTCGTATCAAGCAAAATTGTCAGTTTTTGTGCAAAAGGACCACCAGGTGGTGTACACCATAGTTGGAAAAGCCACAGTTGCCCCTCTTTCTGAACAGGAATAGGGAAAAGCTGCTAAACTCAGCCTCCTACAAAACTTGGGCTAGCTGCTGGCTGAAAGCTGCTGGCTTTTGCAGAGAGGATGGACAGATGATGTCTTGTTATCAGGCTCACCTTTGACCTACTGGAGCCTCATGACCGTGTGGGTTCTGCTCCCCCCCGCAGGTGGTGGACGTGGCCAAGCTCATGAAAGCGTACATCAGCATGATTGTGAAGAAGCGTTACAGCACCACACGTTCCATCAGCAGCCAGGGCAGCTCCAGGTGAAGGCAGGAGCCAGCACCCTTATTCGCTTTCTGAATGCGCTGCCCTCTGGCCTCCACTGGCTCTGGCTGTTTGAGCCCAGCCAAGAGCATAGCTGCCCGGGCTCTCTAGAAGCCCCTGGTTGGAGAGAGGTGTCTCCAAGGGTCCTTTCGCCTTGCCAATGTCAATGATCCTGTATTAAGCTGTCAACATTAACAGTCTGCAGAATTTCCAAAGCTTTCCTACTCTTAGATGACACATGCCTTAAAAAAGAAGGGGAAAAACCACGCTGCCGCCAAAGCAGCCAGAAGTGCCTTATCTGTGGAGCCTGTACTAATCCACCTGGACTGTGCTACTAAAGGGAGCTGCTTCCCCGCCTGCCTGCGGGGACACGTACAGAGCTTGCAAGGGGGGTGTTATTCATCTATTATGCACTAACCACCCAGCCTGATTTCCCCACATTTGCGGGAAGGTGAGGGGGTGGGGAGGGAAGCTCGAGAGCGCGAGGGGACCGTGTGTTGGAGTCGGGGAGCTGCTGGCAGCCTTCCTCCTGGACATGTATCAACATTTTTCTTTGTTTCATCTTTTAAGTGTACGTGCTTGCCTGTGCACGCATGTGTTCATAAACTCAACACTTTAATCATGGTTTCATGAGCATTAAAAAGCAAAGGGAAAAGGATGTGCAATGGTGTAAACAGTCTGTCTGTATATTTTAATAGTGCAGAGTTACAGTCTCAGTTGTTACTTTCTAAGGTGGTTTTTGTTAACAACCCAGAATCTTGGATTTTCCTGTCTTTGCTGTATTTCGAAAAACACATTTGACTCAGTTTTGTTTTACATGTAGCAAAGTCTGCGATCTGTGTCTGCTGTATTATAAACAGATATGCGGCCTGCAAGGTGACGTATTTATAAACCACTCTTTGACAGCTGGCTCCAGGACTGCTTTTAGAACAATAATGAAGTCATTTTGGAGTCTTTCATGTCTAAAAGATTTAAGTTAAAAAAAATTTTTTCTTTTAAGGTTAACTTGTATCACCCTGGATAGATTACACATATCACCCTATTGACTGTGGGAGAAAGATGCTGCGCTCCTGAAAGATATGACATGGGAGCAAATCTTTAAAGGACTCTGACATAACATGCTGAGGCTTTAATAAAATGCACACATATTTTATCCCAGGTTTATAAATGGTGGTCTGAATAAGACATCTGTAAATAAATCAGCATTTATGATCAGAAGAAAAATAAGCTGTTCTTGGACATTTATTTTTATATGGAAAAGTTGTAAAGACTTGGACCAACTAAGTCTACCCACAGAGAAAAAAGAAATCTGCCTTATCCCTTATGCACAACCATGGGAAGTTGTTGCCTCACAGAAAGTCTGACAATAAAAGATCTTAGCTAACATGGTGTGTTTCCTTTATCAGCGGTGGCCTGGAATACCACAAGATGGGGGGGGGGTGCTTTTGCTTTCGGTATTTTGGTGTTAATGTTTGCAGTTTCAGAGGGTCTAAGTTTTGGTTTTCATGTACCTGCTCACCAGACCTATACCTGTCTCAACTGTTCTTTTAGATACAGAGTATGATTCCAAAAAAGCCGACAAGGTCAGAGGACCGGTAAATGGCACCATTCTGAGAACTTGAAACGTGTCTAAGTCAGGCAGGCTCCTACAGCCTGTGCCCGCTTTTGAAATCCGTGATTCTAGAATCTGCCTGCACCTCCCTGTGGAGCAGAACATACAGGTAGGCAGTCTGGCCTCCGGTTTACCCAGAGGACCAGCCCAGGAGGTGGGGACCTGTAAGGTCCCAAGCCAGGCATCAGCATGACCAAGCACAGTTTTCTTGCAAACACTGATTCCCACCTCTGCTCATGCCAGGAACCTGTGGCCTCCAGGGACCAGAAGGAAGGCGGAGAAAGACTCAGATGTGTTGTCTTTGTTTTCATTTTAGTCCCAGAGAGAATTTGGTAGACATGCCCTGTCCACCGCTCACCGCTCAGGAGGCACTCCCAGGAAGGCCGCCCTCTACCCTCATTAGAGATGAGGAAGCAGGCGACCAAAGGCACAGTGACTGCGCAGTCAGAGCAGCTCGATAGCCAGGACCTCGGTTTGCATGCGAGCTTCTATGTGGCAGTAGCTTTAGTTTCGTTTCAACCTTTTGTTTAGAAATAATTATAGAATCCGAGAGAATCAAAACAGAATGTGCAGGGAGGCCCACACACCCTTCGCTCAGTTTCCCCCAGAGGTAGCGTCATGTCACAGCTGAGCGGGTAGCACTGAGCTGCTCAACCCACAGTCTGCAACAGTTTCACTGGTCTTAAGTGCTCAGGTGTGTGTGACGTCAGTAGCTGTGAGCAAGGTCACTGACATCTAATCGTCCCTGGGTGTCCATGGGGGATGAGTTCCATGACCTCACACCCTGAGTGGTTACCAAAGTCCTCAGATGCTCAAGTCCTTGACAAAATGGCCTGGTATTTGCATGAACCGACACGTCCTCCCTTGTACTTTAAGTCATCTTGACAGGGTGTCCCAAAGACTGCCATACATTGGGAAAATGGGAAATGGTAGCTTAAATGTACCTTCATTTACAAAGTAGTCACTACAAAATCTTACAAAATACTCTGCATGTTGGCCTCTTTGTAAAATTTTTCAGTGACTATTTTATAAATGAAGGTGCATTTAGCTACAATTTCCCATCTTCCGTATGGTGACTTTGGGGTGACTTTGTGACACCCAGTGGATTACTTGTCATACCTGACAGTGTTGATGCTAGGTAACAGCCATTATGCTGTACTTTTTATTAACTTGTAGTTTTCTCTTTTTTTAATTGTCTTTTTTTCCCAAACATTTCGATCTCCAGTTGGATGTAACCCCTGTGGGTAGGAGGGTTGAAGGTAATTTCGAATGTCTGTTTTTACCGAGGAAGGCAGCAGTGTAAACAATGGTATCCCTTCAGACTTAGACAGTCTACTTGTATTTTCATTTCTTTTAATTTTTTTATTCCTTTGGAAAAGATTCCATATCAGTGATTTTTTAAATTCAAGTACTTGAAGTAAAAAATTACTTTTCCTCCCTGCTACGGCTTCCCCAATTTACCCATTTTCTTCCCCCAGAAACAACTGAATACAATACGTGTGTCCCTGTCCTTGTTTCTTAAAAAAAATACATATTTATATATACAAAAGCATAAACTCCTGTACCTTTTTTCTCAGAATAGTATTTTAGCCCTCATTCTACATTAATACCTGTGAAGTTGTGGTTTCTTATTCTTTCCAATGATTACTTAGTACGCAGGACAGATTTGTGAAAAAAAAAAATAGGCCACCTAATTTCTCTCTAAAAATAGTTCAGAAATCTAAGAAGGCAAACAATTATTTAGTTATTAGATTTTTTTTATCAGCACACTAATTTGAGGCCAAAAATGTGTCATAATAAAGTTATGTAATAACTACATCATACATTGGGGTCTTTACTAAATTCTAGACGTATTTGCACTAATTGGGTGTAAGAATAAGTGCTTTAAGGAATGAAAATCCCTGCCCACCAAAAGCTTATACTTTGGTGGACAAAAAGAGGTATGCAAAAGGAGGACAAAACAAAAGTACATAAAACTGAATTTAACCAATATATTCATGGCTGTTTTGTTCAGTTGATCAAAAGAGAAGAGACCTGGTATGCTGCAAAAATGTTGGACCTGGATTCTAGGTTTGATGTTGACATTTTCAAAGTATGTTACTCTTATAGGTCAAGGGTCAGCAAACTACAGTCCAGAGGCCAAATCTAGCCTGCCACCTGCTTTTGTAAATTAAGTTTTATTGGAACAGGTCTATCCCCATGTCCTGGTGCATTGCTTGCCTATGTGTGCATTTGTACCACAATAGCAGAGGTGAGCAGTTGCAACAGAGGCCTCCTAGAAACCTGAAGATACTTACTCTCCAGTCTTTTATAAAAGGAATGTGCTGTTCCCTGTCTTAGGTAATTATAGAAGTATAATATTTCCTTTATAACCAATTACCAGCTATGGTTAGAATTCTGATTCCATGTTTTATGCAAGGAATATAGTCAGTCCTGTTTTGAGATCCTTGCTGTCTGTGCTTCTTGTCCCACATGTATGTGTGTGTATGTATGTGTGTGTGTATTTGTTTTGTTTTGTTTATGAGGCAGTCTTACTCTGTCACTCATGCAGAGCACTGTGGCATCAACCTAGCTCACAGCAACCTCAAACTCCTAGGCTCAAACGATCCTCCTGCCTCAGCCTCCCGAGTAGCTATAGGCACCCACCACAACACCCAGATTATTTTTCTATTTTTAGTAGAGATGGGGTCTTGCTCAGGCTGGTCTCAAATTCCTGAGCTCATAGGAGGACCAGGCTAAGCGCCTCAGCTTTCCCGAGTGCTAGGATTCCAGGTGTGAGCCACTGGACCTGGCTTTGTGCCCTGTTTTGAACGAGTCCACTCCCTCCCTCCCTGCATTACCTTGTCTGCACAAACTGGCTTGGTGTCCCCTCTCATTCTATTTGATCAATCAGCAGATTGATCAAAGCTTCTCCAGGACAGAGATTCTGTTTTGCCTTCACAGGCCCCAAGAAATCCAGCAGCATGCCAATCTGGAACATTTTAGGAGCTCCATTTAGCCATAAATAGTAAGTCATAACCCCAACTTTCAGCAAATTTATTATGGTGATGAAATACATGTGAAAATGCTGAATGACCACACGGGGTGGACCGTGGGCATATCGGGAAGTAGTGTTGCAGGTGCCCGAGGCAGGGAGATTGAGGTGGCTGGGATGGCCAGGGGAGGACTCAAAGTGGAAGGTGGTAGAGGTCCTGAGCTGATCTTGCAATATGCAGGACTTGGGTTGGGGTGAGACGGGATTCCAGGCAGAGGGCTGGGGAGGGAGCACAGTCAGGTGTGGCAGTGGAGGTGCGCTCAGGGCAGGCGTCAGTACAGATGCTGCACTAGGGCCTTTTGTCCTAAAGGTCTGGCTTCCACCCTTGTCCCACCTGCACACATATAGTCTGTTCCCCACGGCCAAATACCCAGTGAGAGAGCTTTATAAAACATAAATCTACATATATCTTTCTCCTATACAAAACTCCTATAACTTCCTTGACCCTGTGTTTTCTGCCCCTTCATGTCACACCTGCCTTGTCTCAAGCCCCTCTCAACCTCACCCCCATTTCAGCCATACTGGCTGTGGCCCAGAAGCCTGGTCTCAGTCATGCTTTTTTTTTTTTTTTTTTTGTAGAGACAGAGTCTCACTTTATTGCCCTCGGTAGAGTGCCAGGGTGTCACACAGCTCACAACAACCTCCAACCTCTGGGCTTAGGCGATTCTCTTGCCTCAGCCTCCCGAGTAGCTGGGACTACAGGCGCCCGCCACAATGCCGGCTATTTTTTGTTGCAGTTTGGCCAGGGCCGGGTTTGAACCCGCCATCCCTTGGTATACGGGGCTGGCGCCCTACTCACTGAGCCACAGGCACCGCCCCGAATTCACTGAGTCCCTGTGTCATCAGTCCCCCAACTTAAAGCAGTGACAAAAGTGACTGTTTCCTGGCGACACTGTGTGTGCTCAGCAAGACAAGAGCGGTAGTGGTAGTGACGTGCTGGTGAATGTTTATCACCTGGCTCTCCGGTGGACAGGACCTGCTTTTAAATATTTGCTGCTTTTCATTGTGCAAACATTCACATCATGGCTAATTTCAATCTCCAAGTTGGCACTACTGAATACAGAGACAGGTCGTGATACCCAGTGGGCTGTGGCCAGCTGGTAGGGTCCAGCCCTTCACACCACTGACAAGATGCAGAATGGAGAGGAGATGGCCTTTATTTCAATTAAGAAAATCACCATTTGCTTATTCGGAAGAAAATGTCTAAATGAAGTGGAAAGAAGACACTTATCAAGCCCTAAACACAGTGTGTGTGGGGGGGGAGGTAAAGTGGGAAAATTTAAGATGTTTTCAAAGTTTAGAATCTGCTCCTATCTTGAGTTTTCCCAGGGACTTCTCTCTTGCAGGTAATAACAGAATTACAGATGATAAGCACTTTGAGAGGTAAACAGGGCCCACTGCCCTTGAGGCATCTAGAGGTGCTGGGTGGGAACCAGTTGCTAGTAGAGTTCTCATTAATCCCTCATGACATCCTGGAGGGAGATCTAATAATTCCTATAAATCTCATCTTAGGGGAATGGTGTTTTATGAGTTTCCTGAAAGACTCAGCATTGAGCAAATGTAATAAGCCCCTTAATAGGAGACGAGACAACCCCAAGAATCACCACCAGATATCTTTATCAAACTGGGAGTAAAAGATAGAAATCTGTGAGACAGTAAGACACTTTGGATGTAGTAAGGGTGTGTGGACCATCTGCATAGGGTTGAAGGGGTCCAGAAAGGAAGAGTTCAATCAGGAAAGTTTTGAAGGGAGGAAAATATTGAATAACAAAATGCAGATTTGTGATGTGTAGAGTACAGGCCAGTGCAGTGGACCCAATGAATGAAGAAAATTGACAAGACAAAAATGAGCAGAACGGGGACTTGTAGAGAAATTCTTTCTTACAAACTGTTATTTCTTTGATCATCACTCTCTGAGGTAACCGGTGGCCTGACTTTCAGGCTTGGGGCCGCATGTGCAGCCACCAGCATCTCATTTCAGCCTAGTTGTAGCCATAATATAGGTCCTACTTACAATCCGTCCTATGGTGAGAATATTGATTTAGAAAGCAATTTATTTAATTTGCTGTAACAGCTTCTCTGTGTAACAAATCACCCCACATTCAGCGGCTAAAGCAGTGGTTCTCAACCTTCCTAATACTGTGAATCTTTAATCCAGTTAAAAGGGGTCGTGACCCAGAGGTTGGGAACCGCTGTGCTAAAGTAACATCCATTTATGTAGCTCATGATTGATTCTACAGGCTGTCAGTTTGAGCAGACTCACCCGGCCCAGCTCACCCTGCTGGGCTCTCCAGTTCGCCTACAGCCGGGTCAGCTTTGTTGGTGTGTCTGAGCTTTGTGGTTTGGGGCCTCTGATGCGGCGCTCGTGTTCTATGTCACGTGTTTTCCTACTCTCCAGTTCACTAACCTTGGCTGGTTCATGGGGCATTTGGCAAAGTCTCAAGAAAACCAGTAAGGGCAGGCAAGGCCTCTGAAAACTTAAACTCAGAACTGGTACACTGTGAATTCCTCTGCATTCTATCGGTCAAAGCAAGACACAGGCCAGGCCATGGGCAAGAGGTGGGGAAATTGACCCCATATCCTGACAGTAGCTGCTGCGAAGTCAACCAGCAAGAGGGCGGAGAATTGTGGCTATTTTTGTAATCTACCACACTTGCTGAAAATCACAAATTATTAATGGTATGGACAGAATTCAGATCCAGGTTCATCTGACTCCGAAATCATCAAACTATACTACATCCACATGCTTTCTATATTTTTCACTGACCATCTTGTAGAGCCACAGTGGCATAATTTTCTACTATACATCATCTCAAATTAGACGTACACTTTTTTTAGAGACAGAGTCTCACTTTATCATCCTCGGTAGAGGGCCATGGCGTTACAGCTCACAGCAACGTCCAGCTCTTGGGCTTAGGCGATTCTCTTGCCTCAGCCTCCCAAGTAGCTGGGCCCACAGGTGCCCACCACAACATCCGGCTATTTTTTTGTTGCAGTTTGGCCGGGGCCGGGTTTGAACCCGCCACCCTCGGTATATGGAGCCAGCGCCCTACTCACTGAGTCACAGGCACTTCCCTAGATGTACACCCTTAGTGTAAATGCACATGTGCTGTATTGCAAAAGGTTGAGGCTGAGGAGGTCCGCACCAGATTCTGACGGATTGAAGAAAAACCCAGGAGCTGAAGGTAACTGCCCTTTATTCAGCTCATGGTGTCAGGTGAACGAGCACAGGAAAATCTATAGGGCCGGGACGTCTGGGAGCCTTATATGGTGACCAGGACAACAACCCAGCACTAATTACATAAGAATGACAAAGGCTATGTTAACCACTGTGATAAAAATGTGTCAAATGGTTTATGAAGTGAGTGTATGATGCCCCATAATCATATCATTGTATACAGTTATGATTTAATAAAAAAATTAAAAAAAAAATAATAAAAATAATTGTTGTTTAAAAAAAAAAAAAAAAGAATGACATCATATTGCTTAATCACAGTTACTAAAGATAACCTGGCACCTGCCTGCCTTGGGGGGGAGGGGGACCGGGAAGAGCCTAATCAACTCACCTTACCTACATGTGCCCACCATAGGATCCTTTTTGTAAGTTTCTGGTCATATTCTTCTCTTGCTGGAAATGACATTTCTCCCTGTTCAGGTTCTCCTCATCCATGATAATCTGGTTCAAGTCTTAATTTCTACACAAAGCTACCTGTGGCAGAGACTTTGGCCATTTTCTCCTTTTACCTTTAGCAATAGAATTTCATGTTTTAGCTTGTAATAAATGCTTGGGCTACAGAACATATGGTCACTTTAAAATAAAACATGTTGCAACTTCTTGATATCTCTCCCATGAAAAAGTGAAGTCTAATTCTTATGAATATGGGCCAACTGTGTAACAATTCCCTTCTAATGAAATGATCCTGCATGACCCACAAGCCTAAGTCCCTGCGTGCTCTTTCACTGGGGACACACGGGCACATATTCTGAGCTGACATGTAAGAAGTCTTAATCGCCTGGAACTGGCATGATAAAAAGACTATTTAAGAAGACCACATAGAGGTTGAGAGCAGGGGCACACGCCTGTGACCCTAGCACTCTTAGCACTCTGAAAGGCCAAGGTGGGAAAAATCCCTTGAGTTCAAGAGTTCAAGACCAGCCTGAGCACAGCGAGACCCCATCTCTACTAAGAATTAAAAAAAAAAAAATAGCCAGGCAGGGTGGCGCACACCTGTAGTCCTAGCTACTCAGGAGGTTGAGGCCAGAGGATTGGTTGAGCCCAGGAGTTTGAGGTTACTGTGAGCTAGCCTGAGGCCATGGCATTCTAGCGTGGGTGACAGAGCCATATAGAGATTGATGTCTGTCATGCCCCAGGTGTGTCACCCTTAGCCATTTCTCTTCCCAACCTCAATCATAAGGTATGTCTGAGAGTCTTCAGATGACTCCAGCCTAGCTGGAGTCCCATGGAGCCTCCCTAGCTTATACTGAGGGGAACAAAGATGAACTCTCCCTACTAACATCTGTCCAAATTGCAGTTTCATGAATTAAATTAATATTGTTTTAAATGACAACTAAGTTTGGGGTTGGTTAGTTTCACAATAGTAGATAACTAGAACATATTTTGGTACTAGATGTGGGGTGCTGCTGTAACAAACCCCCCAAAATGTGGGTTTAGGACTGAGCAGTAAGAAGCAGCTAAATTTAACAGACACGTTAGTGAAGCATAAAGGACTTCAAAGGGGTCATTAGCAGAAGCTTGATGACCTCAAAGCAGTGATTTTGATTTTCAACTGGTGTGCCGTGAGAGGACCTTAGATGTGTCACAAAAAATTTTAAAGATCACAGCTCGGCGCCTGTAGCTTAGTGGTTAGGGTGCTAACCACATGTACCAGCACTGGTGGGTACGAACGTGACCAGGGCCTGCTAAACAACAATGACAAAAATAACAACAACAACAAAAATAGCTGGGTGTTTTGGCAGGTGTCTGTAGTCTCAGCTACTTGGGAGGCTGAGGCAAGAGACTAGCTTAAGCCTAAGAGTTGGAGATTGCTGTGAGCTGTGACACCATGGCACTCGACCAAGAGTGACACAGTGAGACTGTCACAAAAAAATTTAAATATCATTAATTATTTCCAAAAGAATTTCAAAGCACAGTAAGTATATTCTTTTTTTTACTCTCTTTTTTTTTTTTATTTTGATCAACATAATTTAAGTGTGCTGCAGAAGTTTATCCCCAAGTGTGCTGGGGGATAAAAAAGGTTCAAAAACACTGCTCTGGAGAGTTGGTGATGAGAATATAAAGGAAAGCAGGGGAGAAGAAAAGGGTCTTAGTAATTCAATGGCAGAAAGTTTAGCAACACTATTGCCTGTGATAATGTGGAAATAGAAAATATACCTAAAGAACTGAATATTCTAGCTAAGGAGATTGCAGAGAGTGTGTTGAAAAGTACCACCTGGTATCTTTTTGTTGCTTGTAATCCTTGTTCAGATACATGCACTAAAGACAGCATGTATTTTTTTTATAATGATTATTTTTATAAAAAATGATTTCCTATTTTGTCTGATTTTCCATGTTTAAAATGTGGCAATCCTTGCTCAGATACACACATTGGAGACCACCTAGGAAAACAACATAATTTCCATGCCGCTTGCTGGATTCCTTCAGCGTTTTTAAAAACGTATGGATCTTACTCATAAATATATTCCTGCTTGAGAAAGAAAAAAAGAGAGAGAGAAGCTAAAGAAAGATCTGCTAAATAAAAAAGAGCCTGGATTTTCTGGATTGAAGATAAAACTATTTTTTATTTCCAGTGTCTTCAATTGACAAATGATTAGTAACATTAAGAAATGGTTTCTGGAAGATACCAGATTTGTCCCATTGTGGAGACAAGGTAGTCTAAAGATGAATCCATGGGTGTGACTGCAAAACCCTTTGTTAAGTTCTTGAAAAAACTAAGTGGTGGCTCCCACAGATAAAAGTTCTTCTAAGGACCGTAAAGATAGGCCTCTCTGATCCTCTCCATTGCACAATTTGGGCTTCTAAGAATCTTAAGGAATATTCCACAGTATCCTTTCAGGGGACCCAATGTAGAGAAAGACTTGCCTTGAGAATCATAACTCAAGTTTTTGTATAATGGAGTGAATTCCAATAGAGTACACAGTAAACTCAAATTTGTGTTAAGAGAATTATATTGAAACAAAGCTTCCGCAGGCAGGATGCAGGCTAAAAAAAAAAAACCAAAAAACTCATCTAGTACAAATGTGGCTACATTTTTAGAAAACATAAAAGATGACTCAGAGGATATATCCAAGAACCCATAGAGAGGGATTCCCAGATGGTGGAGCTGAGCTCTAACCAAGGAAGTGGCAGTGTGTTGCTCTGGATTTCAGGAACAGGAGAGACCAGGGACTGCCATGTCTTGCCTTTTCCTCCCTTTTGGAGTTAGAGTGTCTACAGCAATTATCATAACGCCAACCTCACTATTGTACATGGAGTGTGGGGGACAGAAAGCTTGTCTCTTTAGTTCACGGATCTTCAGATCCAGAGATTGTTAATGAGCTATTCTGGAGGGACTACATCCAAGTGGCCTCCCCCTCAGGGGAACAAGATTCAGCAACAAGATCCTGAGCCTCGAACTCCAAACCTGATGTCTTCCTTGATGCCACTTGGAATGGGTTGTAGAAGGAAGTGAGTATATTTTGCATAAAGGGGAAATGTAAATAATTTGGACCAGAGCACAAATTGTAGTGGTTGTGAAACAAACCCCCAAATTCTTTGACACTCCTCCCATGAAAAAGCGGAGTCTAATTCTCTTCTCCTTGAATCGGGGGCAGATGTAGTGACTCATTTCTAACAAGGAGATTTCCAAAGCTAAGTGGCAGAAGGCGATACTACAGCTTTGGCTTGTCTCTCCTCTCTCTTGGCACATGTGCTTTTGGAGCCCTAAAGCCCACATGCCGGAGAGACTACTTGGAAAAGCCACGGAGAGCACCATGCCCAAGGAATCCCAGCTTCACCGAATCCCGGCTATTTGTTTTACCAGCATCAACCAGCAGACACTTCAGATGATTCTAGTTCCCGGCCTTGAAGCTGCCTCACCTGATGCCAAGGGGATGGAGCTGTGCTATTCCTCCTGAGGAGGTGCCAGCCGCTTCAGTAAGCCACAAAGAGAAATAAAAGTATGAGAAATGGAAAAGACACCGAATGGTCATTATTCCCAGGGGATATGATGAAGCACCTAATGTCCTGGCTGATCACCTTGGATTTTCTACTAGAATGAGTGAGTGAATGAAGCAAAATCTCTAGATAAAAGGTCGGTATTGTTAAAAAATCTGGGGAAAAATCTGTATTTGTATATAGGAGCAACAAAGAATTATAAAACAAAATCTTAGATAGCAAATGTTTTTTAAAAATGCACTACGAGAAAATGAAAATCTAAAGGAAATGTTGCATCCTCTGATGGCAAAGGCAATGACTTTTCTAGGCTTCGGCCTGAACGACATATAAATCGATCTGCAAAACATGTGAAATGAGAAGGTGAAATTACTATGAAACAAATAGTCTATCATAAAGGCAGAGACGTGTTGGAGGTGGGAGAAAGGAGTAGCACAGCCTGATCCGCTCACGGCCATGCTGTCTCCTCACCAGGGTCCAGAACAATCTTTTAAAGATGAAAATTGGATCAAGGACACAAAATCCTTTACTGGTTTCTCAGCACTATTTAGAATAAAATTGAAACTCCTTGCTGCTGTCTGCTCTCTCCCGCCCCACCTCCCCAGCCTGGACCGCTCTGTGCTCAATTTCTCCTTGTTTCTCGAGTGCTTCAAGCTGGTTCACATGACTGCCTGTGTTACTTCCTTTAGTCTCTGCTCAAAAGTCACGTCTCTGCCTGCCACCCACCCCCATTAAAAAGTCCCCTCACAATGCAATTCCCTGTCTTTTTGCTGCATTCTGTTTTTCTTCGTTGCATGTAACGTGTGTTCAATAGTCATGTTAGCGGCTCTTAAAGAATTCCGTGCTCCTGTGTGTTTTCCCTCCCACATCGGCCCTAGGCTTAGCCATGTGATTTTCTTTGGCTACTGAGATATTAGAAAATGTGGCCCACACAGAGGCCTGGTGCATGCTTGCACGTGAGGGCTTGCCTTCATGGCCCCCAGCTGCCAGGTGAGGAAGGCTGAGCTGAGAGAGCCGCGTGGTAGCAGCACACACAACAGCCAGCAGCCCCAGCCCCTGCCCAGTGTGTGCACAGAGCCATCCCACATCTACCGGCTGGGGCAACTGCATTAACAAACCCAGAAGCACCACACAGACCTCTAAATTTGGCTCATTAGATAAACCTGGCTCCTAAATTCAACATCTAAACTGATATTTTTTCCTCCCTCTCAACTTATCTTTCTCTATTTCATATCTTAGCAAATGGCACCAGAAGATAACCAATCATTTAAAGACAATGTTTAATTTTATGTATCAATTTGGCTAGGCCATGGTGTTTGATCAAACACCTATCTAGATGTTACTGGGAAGGTATGTTTTAGACACGATTGACATTTAAATTAGTGAACTTTGAATAAAGCAGGTTACCCTCCATAAGGGTGAGTGGGCTTCATTCAATCAAGGGAAGACCTTAAGAGAAAAAAATGAACTCCACTGAGGAAAAAGGAATTCTGTCTTCAGACTGCCCTTGAGCTCAAGACTGGAGCATCAATTCCTACTGGAATTTCCAGCCTGCCAGCTACCCTTCAGGTTTTAGGTTTATTCACACCCACAAGTAAGCTGATTCTTTAAAATATAACGTGGGTAAGTTGACCACCCAAGGGACTGTAACATACTGGTCAATATAAGGAGGTGGTCAACATAAGGAACATCCATTGAGTGCATATGGTGCATGTCCAGGCTATGAAAATTAGGTCAACTCGAGGAGCTGGCCAACGTAGGGAGGTGGTCAGCTATGGAGAGTCTACTATGTTTTCTTTTTTTCTCTCTCTTTTCATACATGCCCACCCACACACACGAATAGGGTGTGTTTTCCTGGAGAATCCTAACACGGGGGTTATCTTTTGGTGATCTCGCTCTCTCTCATTGCCTGACATCCACTCAGTGATGATGAGGTCCTATTATTGCAAACCACCCGTCTCCTGTATCCACCCCTTTCTCTGTCTCCATATCCTTTGTTTGGTTTAGGTGCTCAGCATCTCCCACTGGGACTGTTACCAAAGTCTATCAACCAGTCTTGCCACCTTCTTCCAAACCACGTGCCATTTCACCATCAGACTGGTTACTCTGAAGTGAACACCGATCATGTCTCTCACCTCTAAAGTCTTCCTGTGGCTTCCCCTCTCCTGCCAGATACAGCTCTAATGCCTCAGGATGGCATGAAAGCTCCTTCTTATCTCACTAGCCCACATTACATTCCCAGCTCTATTTCTCTTACTCCTCCACAAGTACCCTGCCTTCCAGCCCTATTTAACTTGTTCCCCTGTTTTAACTTGATCGCCAGATACATCATGCTCATTTCATACCTTCAAGCTTTTGCACATTCTGTTCCATTTGCTTGGAATCCCGATTAATTTGTCTTGCAAACCCTCCGACCTTTAATTCAATCCCTGGTTCAGATGTTCTCTTAGTTTTGAATCTGTCCCTGGGTGCTTAGTCATAAGTTTTAGAACACGATAAAAGTTTTTTTCATAAACTTTATGTAATATATTGAAATTAATAAGTTTGCGTTTCCTAAAAGATGATGGATTCTTTGATGGTTGCTGTGTCTCATTCATCACTGGATCCCTAGTCCTCGTGTTTTCCCCATCCCGGCTGCTCAAAAAATGTTTGTCGAGTCCATTTTTATGGGTTAGACTTTGCATCCCTTGAAGGCAGAGACTCTATTGTTGCTTATCTTTGTATGGCTCCTCTCCTTGGCTCTTGTTCATAGTTGAAGCCCAATATAAGAAGTCGAAATTTAAAAGATAAGCTTCAGCTCTCTAGTGAAAACAAAAACATTTCATTTCCTATTGCTACCAGAGATGTCAGTCATCATGGGATTCCCTGCTCAGTGGTGTCACAATGATTTAAAGTCAAGCAAGAATTCATGGAAAAGAGAAATCACTGTCATGGAGGGTCACAGTCTTGGTGAACAGGAAATAGAAGGAAACTATTTGAGAGGGCCGCGCCTGTGGCTCAGTGAGCAGGGCGCCGGCCCCATATGCCGAGGGTGGCGGGTTCAAACCCAGCCCTGGCCAAACTGCAACAAAAAAATAGCCGGGCGTTGTGGTGGGCACCTGTAATCCCAGCTGCTTGGGAGGCTGAGGCAGGAGAATCGCCTAAGCCCAGGAGTTGGAGGTTGCTGTGAGCTGTGTGATGCCACGGCACTCTACCGGGGCAATAAAGTGAAACTCTGTCTCTACAAAAAAAAAAAAAAGTTTATGAGAACTATCTCTATTTCCTAGGCTCTCATTTATCTTCTGAGAAGTGTTTTCTTTTTTTTTGGCTTTGTTTAAAAAATTTTCAAAGCTGCAGAAAAGTTGAAAGAACAATGCTATGAACCCCGGATACCCCCACATACATTCACCAACATCTTGCCGCACCTACTTCCTCTCTCTCTGCGCACGGGTGCACACACTACACACACACACACACACACTCACTTTCCTTTTGTTAAAAGCAGGTGGCTGTCAGCTTGGCATTTCTCCCCGAAATATTGTATCTTGCATCATTCAGATCTAGGACATTCTTTTATATGACCATAACACCGTTATCACAGCTAAAAAAAAAAAAAAATCATTTTGTTAAAAATTCAACAAAATCATCTAACATACAGTCTGGACTCAAAGTTCTTTAATTATCCTCCAAAAGGTCCTTGCTAGCTAGTTTTTGGACCCAGAATCCAATCAACATTCACACTTAGATTTGGCTGTTCTGTGCCTTTACTCTCCCTACAACGCCTCTGTTGTTGGTTCCCACTGTTTGAAGACCCAGACCTACTGACCTGTGGGACGTCCTGCATTCTGGAATCCTCTGACTATTCTGTCAGGATTGATGTCCAGCAAGTTTTGGTATGTGATGTCCCTCCCATGACAATAGATCAGGGGCTCATAAGGTGAGATCATGCCGCCCCCACCCCATTGGCTGTACCAAGTGTAATGGGATGCAAAGTTTTTTTTAATTTTTTTGTAAATTGTAAAGGTGATAAACCAACGGAGTCTACTCTGCAACTACTGCCTATAGGTTCTTTTCACTATATACAGATGTTCCTCAACTTATGATGGTGTATATTCCTATAAACTCAGAGTGAGTTTGAAAAGTTATAACGTAACCATCCATTGTAAATTAGGGACTATCTGCAGTTCTTTTCCTACTAAAGCAAGTCTAGTTTTAAAAAGTTAACAGGGATGGCGCCTGTGGCTCAACAAAGTAGGGCACCGGCCCCATATGTTGGATGTGGTGGGTTCAAACCCAGCCCCGGCCAAAAACTGCAAAAAATAAAATAAAATAAAATAAATAGATTTTAAAAATCAAGGATAAGTGAGAAACATGCTCAAAAAAAATGTTATCTATAGCACTAAATGTTATTGTAAATGTAATACATACATAAAAAAAAGTTAACAGAATATGTTGTCAAGATTCCACACAATGACTTTTATTTTTTGCTGTATTGCTATTCCATTGTGTTATTCCATTCATTCTCTTAAAATTGTTGACTCTTTAACAGAAAATCCAGATTGATGTTCATATACTTTTTCTTATTCATGTCGAATATGTCCAGCAAGTTTTGTTATGTGGTGTCCCTCCCATGACAACAGATCAGGGGTTCATCAGGTCAGGTCACCCCCTGCCCTCCTGATCATGCAGGTGTAATGGGATGCAAATAAGGTGGAGATGGTCAAAACTGTCCAATGCAGGATGGCGCCTGTGGCTCAAAGGAGTAGGGCACCGGCCCATAAGCTGGAGGTGGTGGGTTCAAACCCAGCCCCAGCCAGAAACTGCAAAACAAACAAACAAACAACAACAAACAAAACTGTCCAATGCAAAGGCATGCTTTTGCCTTGTTAATTAATCAGTAACCTGAAAGATTGGGTAAACAGCCTTTCCCTCCACTCTTTCATCCTACTGTGTGTCATATTATTCAGTGATGATCATTGCCTGTGTTGATTATTTATTACATTAAGAGTTACAAAAGAATGCTTTTCTTTTTTTTTTTTAAGAATGCTTTTCTTTTCTTTCTTTTTTTTTTGACAATCTCTGTTTTATTTTTATGTTTATTTTATTTGTTTTTTTTTAGCAATCAGTTTTTATTTTTATTTTTTTGTTGTTGTTTTTTGTTGTTGTTGTTTTGATGCAGAGTCTTACTTTGTTGCTTTTGGTGGAGTGTGATGGCATCACAGCTCACAGCAACCTCAAACTCCTGGGCTCAAGTGATTCTCTTGCCTCAGCCTTCCAAGTAGCTGGGACCACAGGTGCCTACCACAATGCCTGGCTAAGAGTGCTTTTCTAAATCTTAAATTTAGTCCACACATACTAGCTTATAATCTTTTATAAAGCGGAGCTCACTTTTTTCTCTTTCTTTTGAAAATTACTGTGGAGTCATGAATTTTTTTTAACTCAACGCATCTAGTCTTTTACCAGGATTATTCTTTTTGATCCTCAGAGTTTTTCAGATCTGGCCAGTGGGATTCCTTTCAAGCTGGCTTCTGTGTCCTTTCTGACCTGGACTATTAAATAGTCTGTCAATGTGTCTTTGCTTCCGGGCACACAAGATGTTGCTAACTCAGACCTAGCATCAGCCAATTCTCTAAGGATCACTGGCTCTTTTTGGCAGACAATAGTATTCAGAAAGCAAATGCTGGTCCCTAAGTGGGCTTATTGCCATGGGGTGTCATTCATTCTAGGCTTTTCAGTGGGCAGAGCTAGAGTATCAGATCACGTTCTCCTACTTACTGACAGCTTCAATTCAAATCCTACCCCACAGGATTCTTTACCCACCACCTCCATGTCATGTTTTAGCTCTCTTTACTAAACACTCTCACTCGTACCAAGAGCAAGAGGCAAATGACAGTCAGTGATCTGGGCTTGGGACTTCTCTGTGGGTGTCTGGCCTTTTCACGTAGCTTGGTAGCAGAGGAAGGCAGAAAGAAGATTGTATCTCATGTAGCTGGCTGCTGGGGTCTTCTCGCAGTGGGAAAACTTTTACACAGAAAGGAGAGGGAGACCTGTTAGAAGGGATGGAAATTGTCCATTTGGATGTTATGAAAACATCATCCACCTGTGACCTAATTCTTAAGAAACCTACCTATGAACTTTTCACATCAAATCAGTTTTTAAAGATTTTTTAGTGAGGAATAAATTAAGGACAAAACTGCCTTTGAAGTTTTATCCATGCTAATGATATGTTTCCAACAAAAAGCTACTTGGCTCATTACCCCTGGAGCAATGTCCCCTTTAGCAGTTTCCTCTGAACAGAGTTCTCTGTGGAGTGTTACGGTTAAACCACCCCTGTGAGTGAGACACGTAATTCTCTCCTCTCACTTTGCACACTGCAGAGAAGTTTTTTGAAATTCCACTAGAAAAATTTTGTTATTAGTTGCAAGAATTTTCCATGTGTTCCATGCAGTATCTTCAGAGATACTGGGAAAAGTCATTACAAAGTTGTTCCCAAATCCAGATTCCCAGGGAGATAGTCTCCCCCTGGGTCTCAGCTGCAACTGTTTCAAGTACTTTCCACAGCAGTCTTGAGCCTTAGGTATTATTCCTACTTTAAAGATGAGAAAAGCATCAGAGACTCTTGTGTTGTAACATAAAATCACAGAGCTACTATTTTTTGTTGAATTTAAAATGCTTACGACTTTAAGGTACATTCCATTTCCATATATGTTAAATTGTGGGGAAAAAATCAGCGAAACATAGTGGTTAATGGTGGGCCTAGGATCAACTTCAGATCTTCATGACTAAGAAATCCACAATCTTTCCATTCCATCAAGGGTTTATGGAAGAGGGAGCACAGGGCTGCAGAGGGGAGAGCAGGAGCTTGAGGAGGGTGCGAAGACAGGAGACATTTCACAGTGTGGGCCACAGGGCCAATGTGAAAATCTGCTTAGAGGGTAGACTCCGGGAAAACCTCATCTGGTGATTGCCAAGTGTTCAGACTAGGGAGCCGTGAGAAATGTGCCCTTTGGAAAGAGATTGGCCAAACAAGGGCTTTAGAAGGTGGCTGGTGATTAAATAGGTTTGGCGGTTCTAGAAAACTGGGCATATCGTGAGCACCCGGGGGTGGGTCTTCAGACATGCACATGAGTTGGAAGAGGAGTTAAACACTGCTGAAGTTATAAGACACTGCTGAAGTTAAGATGGGCACCGAGCACAGACGCTCACACAGGGACGACAGCCCTGAGACTGGAGGACGAGGGCTGGGTGGGGTGGGGACACCGAAGAGGGGGAGTTCTCAGAGACTGTTGACAGCCTGGAGATAGATGGGGAGCCCGGGTGATTTATCACCCCAACCAGACACTTCTGAGAGAGTGAAGTGCTATTAATAACCACACTGGAGAGCAGGCATCTGCAGGGAATGTCTGGGGCAAACCTGACGTAGGGTGGGTTGTCCAGTGAGACCAGAATCCAACTTCTCCAATCTTTCTTACCTTGGGGACTTCACACTGTTGTAGTTCAGAGAGCAGTGTTGTAAATGCTACTTCTTGTGCAAGGGAAGTCTCTCTGAGATTGTCCCTTTGTCACCCTCCCCCCAGCAGAGGTTGTGGGGAATTAGGAAGCCACACATGCCGTGGGGAAGGAGCAGGCTTTACTGGGAAAACTTACATAAGTCAAGGCTGGGTATGAGGCATCTGATATTCCTCTTAAACACACAGAGAGCAGTGTGCCAGGGCTGGGGTGTTCTCTGGGAACCAGTCGGGTGGACATACCTGGGAAAAGAGCCCCTTCACTGCAGCTCTCTGTCACCTGCCTCTTTTACAGGACAAGAGTAAGAACAACCTTGTTAATGGGAGACCATCTATAGGTATACAAGTGCTAGATGCCGGCAGTTTGCAGAAGTTGTCTAGGAAATCCAACTGCCCAGTAACTGAGGAATTTTGTTACCCAACCAAACTGGGGTCCTCTCCCCCAGTGCAGTAAATCCAGATACTGACATGGAGATTTGCAGGGGGAGAAAAGAACATTTATTGCATGGCACCAGGAGAGGAGAATGGGCAGCTAATGTTTAAGACCCAATTCCCCAGTGGCTTTTGAGCAAGGGTTTTTAAAAGCTAATGTACATTTCAGGAAAGCATAATTGCAGGCAAAATCATAAACCAATATATGGGGGTTCCACACTGGTTTGGCTTCTGGGTCTGGCTCTGACCGCACTGGTCAGAGTGCAGTCCTCGGTACCCCCTTCTCAGAGAGGTCCAGGTGATAACGTTTCCCATATGGTGATCATTTTGGAAAACCACTCAACCACATACGCTATTATCTTTTAGCTGTAAGGACCCCCACCACTCTGTGAAGCAGCTTGCTTGGTCGCCTCTTGTTACTATCATCTTGCTTACCAGGTTGCTCTTTTACTTTTTAGGGCTCGCTAAGTGCAGAGGATTTCCTTTGAGAAAGGAAGATTTTCCCCTTTGTTTCCATGCTTGGGAGGCCCATGAGAGCAGTCCCTTCTCCATCTCAATTTGAAGGCTTTTTGGAAGTTGGTTTTGGAAGGGGAAACATTGAGGCTGTGGGACCCTGGGTTTAAGTGAGTCTCCTCTCCCTGGAGAAAGAAAAAAGGACTTCAGTCCCAGAGAACCTTGTCCAGGCCACCTAGAGTGAGCTCCCATAGCCATTTTTTGGAATATTTTTGCTTGTGACACCAGAGTACCTGGTTCAGGGCCGGGACGGAGGAGTTAGGGTGCACATGGGGCAATGTGATACTGTGATGTACTAAGAAATATGGATTTGCTTATCATCCTCCGGTTCCTGGCACAGAGCTTCTAAAACTCTGGGAATTTCCTGAGTGATAAAGATGAGAGGAGGATCTTTTATTGTTCATAATAAGCCCCTTCAACCATTTGAATTTATGCTATGCTAACGAGGTGACTCTTCAGGGGTCCCCAGATAGTGTGAGGATGTGCTGTTGGCCAGAGAAACCAACCACATGATTAGAGGCCCCAGATCTCTGGGGAGACGGGAAACATGAGGGGCTGAAGACAGAGCCAGTCATCACTGGCCAATGATCTAATCCATCATGCCCATGCAGTGGGACCTCCATCAAAACCCCTTCATGAGGAGCTTTTGGGCATGAACCAATGTACCCTTGTGCCAGGAAAATGGCATGCTCCAGCTCCCCTATGGGGACAGAAGCTCCTGTGTCAAGGACTTCTCAGGACCTTGCCCTCTGTACCTCTCCATCTGAATGTTCATTTGTATCCTTTATAAAATCCTTCATAATAACCTGAAAATGGTAGTAAACTGTTTTCTCTGAGTTCTGTGGACCAGTTCTAGCAAATTATCACACCCGAGGAGGGAGTCATAAGAACCCCTGATTGGTAGCCGGTCAGTCAGCTGTGTGGCAGGCCCAGGACTCGTCATTGGGGTCTGAAGTTGGGGCAGTCTCAGGTGGCTGAGCCTTTAACCCACAGGCTATCTATAGGTAGTTAGTGTCAGAATTGACACCCAGTTGGTGTCCAGAGTATTAGAGAATTGGTCAATGGCATGGAAAAACCCACATATTTGGTCTCAGAAGTGTTGTGAGTAAAAATACTTGAGAGTGTCAAAGGACGAAATTACAACAGATTTAGTTTAGAGATCTTAATTGGCTTTATTTGCAATTCTAGAACCAGGTGACAGTTCATTCCATAAAACAGAATGAGTGTTTCAAGGAGCTGAGCAGGGGAGGGTGGTTTTATAATAAAAGAAGGGCTGGAGAAAGCAGAAACAAAGAAAAAGCAGGAAGATTGGTCATTTCCAAGATACCTTCCTTATAAGGTGGAAACAAGGAAACACAATAGAAAAGTAACTGGTGAACAGTATTTTTTGTTGTAAGGACTGAAGCAGAGGGAACTGTACTGTTGTGTCAAGTACAACTGGCCTGTTTGAGAAATTTGGTTCTCTTTCCTGGTTTCTCAGTAGATCAGGTAACAACTCAGCTTCAGTTTGGTGATGTGGAGCCTTAGCCTGTGTGGCTGCATTTTCATGTCAAGTCCAGTCTGCAGAGATTCATTCCAGAACAGTGGCCTCCTACAATGTTTATGTAACAAGAGGTAGAGAGAAAACATCAATTTTCAATGAATTACTGCAAGCGAATATACTGAATTGCAAACTATAATAAATATAACCCTATTATTTCTTTGATGGTTCAGAAGGCACCTGCATCTCTCCATGCTTACAGCTCCTTTTGAAAACCTCTGGCTGTGCAGCCAACACTGGCTGTGCCACGTGTACATGGCCTGAAAGGACCCAGGTAATGAAGGGGGACTACAAGGCGCAGCCATTAGCACGGCCTAAACAGTCTCCAGATTTTGTGCTTAATTTCTACTGAACTAAAATTAGCAACAGGTGAGAAGTCTAATGCACACTTGGAAGGGTTGTCTGTGGGCTGCCACTTTCAGAGCTATTCCATTGCATTCCACTAATCTAATTTTAGCACAGAAAATACCTAGAGACTGGAGGCCTGATTTGGAGACAATTACATCACAGTTTTGCTTTGATGATGGAAGTCAAGCTGGAGTCCCTGGGACCTCAAGAGACTGCTGTTCAGATTGTGTCACTTCCTGGGTAAAAACAAACAACAACAAAGAAATCTACGAATTTCATGAACTTTCTACTCCCAAAATTGTTTCTAAACTTCTGTGACTGATAATCAAACTTTGTGCTACATGTATTTAAACTTTTTATCCAAAAGTCTTAGAGTTTCTGGTGCAGGGACTCTCAGCTGGTCAGGGCCCTCCACCATATCTGAACCCTGGGGGTTGGTCAATGCCCTCTACCGTACCGGGACTCCTCTCGGGTACACCCTCTACCATGTCTGAACTCTTCTTGGCATGTTCCGTACAGGTCTCTCCATCCACTTGGATCTGTCACTTGTTCAGGACTCCTGTTGGTCTCTGAGCTGCAGACCCATTTTCAGTGACCTAAGTGACATCTCCGAAGATACCCAAAAGCAGATTCATTTTCAAAAATGAAACCCATCAGCTTCCCTCCCAAACTGGCTCCTCCTCCTCCTCTGTCCTAGTGAATGACAAGGGAAAAGTCCCCCCTATGTGTAGCATCTTTCCTCTGCGAGGCTTTATTTAACTCATCCTCCTGTGATGCCTTCCGAAAACAACGCAGGTCACTTCTGCCCTGTACTGCACACCCACCCACGGCTGTCTGTTGCTCTTAGGACAGAGCGGAAACTCCTGACATCACACAGGAGAGGCCTATTGTGATCAGGCTCCTGCTCAAACAATCTGGATCTCTAGCTCAGAACTCCTCCAGTTTCCCTCCGAAGGCCAGGCTCTCTCATCATACCAGAAGCCCATACTTAGCCTTTGGTGAATGTTTAATGACCAGTGAATGAAGAAATGAAATAATGTATGATACAAAAGTGCAATGAGGCATAAAGGGATAGGGAGTGAGAGAGAGGCTGCAGAGGAGGATCAGTGTTTGGTCTGCGGGCTCAGGTGTAACCGATGGCCCCTGGGGAAGGGGCTAGAAGTTAATGTCCTACAGTCATCTTTGCTGATCACATGTATGTGTACCTGTGGGGACATAGATAGGTATCTTCGGGGGATATACTCACACTGAAGTGTGACCTTGGTTCTTACTAAATAACCATTTCTGAAGCCTCTTTTTTGTGTTAGGGACCAACACTCAAACTGGATACCCCAACTGGTGTCTGGGTGGCCACCGTCTTGGTGTGAGGTTATATTCTTCATTTCTGTTAAGCACATCCCTTGCAGAATGCTTGTCAAGCACAGCCTATTCTAGTTTGGATATTTCAGGTTGTAGATGCACAGCAGTCCTTCAACACACACAGAAACAGTGAATTCGTTCTGTGAGCTGGGCACTGGCGAGGACTTGGCTACCAGGTGAGAGGAGGCTGCGACCCTGACACAGGCATCCCTTCCCTTGGCCCTGTGCTGCTCCTGTGGTGTGCTGCTCATATTTCTTGGTACTGAGAGGGAACAGTCTAGTTTCTTGTGGCTTAATGATGAGAAAATAGGGGAAAGTTAGGAATAAAGAACAGACTATGATAAGAAGAGGAAGGTGGAATTGCTTTAGTAAAATTATCAACACACACAAGAAACTATCTGCAAGGCTGATAAACTATACAACATGTAATGTTTTAGGGAAAAGGTTTTAATACTAGGGCATCCCCTCCTCTTTCTAAGGCTTGGCTTGATTTTGCCCTATGAGACCTCCTGTAGCAGGAATTAATTATTCATTATTTTTCTCTCCTGTTACAAGCTTTCTACATAGAAGAGAAGGTGAGTGGCCTCCTTTAAGGGGAGTTCTTTGTCTTTTGACAAATTTCTTTACTGGAGCTGTGTTATTTTCTAAACTTATTTGCTATGACTGTTTTTTCACTGTTCTTTTTTTTTCTCAGACACACCCCCAGTTTCCTCATTTTGCTCAGATATATATTGTCCAATTGTGTAGCTCATTAGTGTTAATCACTCTGCTCCCAATAGATAGCAATAAAAAAATTTCAGAAGAGAATTGTTTAAGTTCTGGAAACTAGGAAACAAAGTTTGTTGCAATGACTGTTAGCATTATTTTTCTGTAGTCTTAGCCTAAGTCTTTGAATAAGTTACTTGAGCATCTTAAAGACCATTAGCGAAAGACAAAAACACCCAGCAGCATTCATCTTTGGCTGTGCCAGCTCCTGTCACATGATTTGTTTGTCAGTAATTATTAGGGTTCAGAGGTGAAAAAGACAGGTTAGAGCAATTAGTCTGGCCTTTTATGCAAAATGATTTGTGTAGCATTTTTTCTCCCTAGTAATTTTAAGAGAGAAAAAGAAAGAATAGACTTTACAACGGCTAGCTGTGGGGGGGGGGGGAGATTTAGCAGGAACAGAGATAGTAAGTGTTGCAAACCACACAGAGCAACTTGGAGGTTGGCTTTTATGTGTCTCAGATGCCAACATCTTTTACTACTTCAATAGATCCTGACAACAATACTTAGAATTCAGGGGGAGTGGGAGGAAAGTGACAACTCTGGGAAACCTGTTTCTGTAAACACATGAACACGGGTCTGGACCACTGGACGCCAGCTTCCTCGTCCCTGCTCTGGGTCCTCCTCTCCTACACAATGTGCTCACAGACACATTTTAGAACATTGCAACCCCTGCTGTTTCAAGTGCCTTACAAAGGCCAAATTACACAATAAAAGCATCATTAATCGTTTTAAAGCTCTCTTCAAGGGCCAAGAGGAAGGACCCACACCTGGGAAAAGGTGGTTTTTCATTAGTGGATAAAAATCCTGAACTGTTTCCAGGTCGCTTTTTCATTTTCTCCTGGATAACTTTCCATTGCACTGTCAGATACTCCCCAAAAGATAAATCAGAAATGCCAGATACTCTGCGTGCCTTCAGGTTAAAAACCAAACCTCCTTCTACTAGTGGACTATTGAAGCCTTGTGAATATATCATACTTGTGTCCTCTCACCCCTGACTGCCAACCCTCACTGTACTGTACCTGCTATGCCATTCCATTTGGAATAGACTCCGTCTATTCCAGGATGCCTCCGAAAACCTCATCCCTCCACTCCTCCCCTGATTTTGGACTCGCAGTTTAAGTAAGGAATCGTTTAGCTCTTATTGATGATTTCCATCACAGCAGTTACCATACTTGTCTCTGGCTCCTCCTAGGACTGGGACTTCCTGCAGTAAGCCATATCCACAGAGCTTAGCAATGCCTAGGGCACATAGTAGGCGCTCGGTAAACGTTTGAATGAACGTTGGGAACACAGTCCCTTGTGGTTCAATAGACACAGAAGTGTGCATGCCTGCAATGAACGCATCATTGCATTTTTTTTTTTTGTAGAGACGGAGTCTCACTGTACCGCCCTTGGTAGAGTGCGGTGGCGTCACAAGGCTCACAGCAACCTCTAACTCTTGGGCTTACGCGATTCTCTTGCCTCAGCCTCCCGAGCAGCTGGGACTACAGGCGCCCGCCACAACGCCCGGCTATTTTTTGTTGTTGTTGCAGTTTGGCCGGGGCTGGGTTTGAACCCGCCACCCTCGGTATATGGGGCCGGTGCCCTACTCACTGAGCCACAGGCGCCGCATCATTGCATTTTTACATATATATGTATATATTTATACACACACACACACACACACACACACACAGAGGTTAGTAATGGCCACCCAGAGCACCATTACAGAACTTTTCCCCAGAGGTTCCTTTGGTGCAAGGTCTTTAATTGCCCTGGAAAGGAACCCATTCATCTCACTCAGGCAGGCTGGTTCCCTGTAACAGGCTATGAGATCCCGATTCCTCTGCGGATATAACATTCTGGGGGAGGGCATTTAATTTTAAAGAAAAAGAAGGTGGGATTAAATAAAATAAAAATTAAAAAATACAAATTCTGAAAAGTAAGCATAAACACCCATTTTCTCCTCTCCCTACACTCACTGCAGAAGCAGGGCCAAAGAAACCCGCATGTAACCTTCTGGCTGCCCTGATGTCTGCGTGTGACACGGAGACCAGAGGCACTCTCAAGTAACCGCTGTCAAAGCCTGCCAGACTTCGCTGGACACAAACGAAGGTCCAGTCTCCGCAGAGGGTCTAGCTACTCAGCTCCCCGCTCACCTGCCCTTTCACAGACCAATATGCATTTCTGAACCACATCACTTAGCCACAAGGAAACCGAGAGTCCGTCTGCCAGAGGAAGCGCCTTTCCCCAGCGCTGCAGCCCGGCTTTTTCTCACGTGTTAAACAAGAGGGCAGACACTCCGTAACTGACCCCAAATGGGTTTTCGTCCTTTTTCAACCCAACATGTTCAGCACGTTATTCTCAGGGCTCCAAAGATCTCTGCTGTGGCTGTGTTGCTGTCCCTACCAGGGCATGGGGTGGGGAGGGGTGTCCCTGAAATCCACTGCCACGGGGAAGTGAAGCCCGTATAACGCCCTCAGAAGGGTGTAGGGCGAGCGCGCAGTGGTCCCGGCTTGAGAACAGGAAAATGTCCAATTTATTTTTGCCGGTAACCCTGCCCCCTTTTAGAAAAGTAACCGAGCAGCAGTTTTCCACTTCGCCCTCCCCGCTGTTGCGAGGGAAAAGGGGGTCATTTTCCTTGTGTCCCTGGAGGAGCCATCCAGGGGGCCCGGGGACACCGCCCCGCTCTCCCCCACCGCGCGCGGATGCAGCCCGGCGGCTCCGCGCCCCGGCCCCGCCCCTGCGCGAACTCGGTCGCACCCACTTCCCGGGGCGGCGCCCCCTCCGCGGCCGGGCAGACGTCACAAGGCACCCAGCGGCCTGCGCCCCGCGGTGCGCGCCCCGCGCCGGGACCGCCGCCACCCGCCGCCCTCTCGGCGCCGCCACCCAGGCGCGCCCGCGCGCGTCCCCGCCGCTGCCCCGCCTGGAAGCGCAGCTGAAGATGGCGAGCTCGGCGCCCTCGGAGCACGCCGAGGAAGGATGCGCGGCTCCCGCCGCCCGGGAACAGGCGCCGCCGCCGCCGCCCGCGGCTTCCCCGGATAAGGAGGAGGACCAGGAAGCTCAGGGAGAGGAGGCGGCGGCTACGGCAGGCCCGGGGCCGCAGGTGGAGGAGGCCGCGGGCCGGGTGGCTGCCGCGGTGACCTGGCTACTCGGGGAGCCGGGGCTGTGGCTGGGCTGCCGCGCTGACGAGCTCCTGAGCTGGAAGAGGCCGCTGCGCAGCTTGTTTGGCTTCATCGGTGCCAACCTGGTGTTCTGGTGAGACCTTGGGCTGGGTGGGGGAGCCCCGGAGGTCAGGTGACCTTGGGGCGCTGGAGGGCGCACGGAGTATGCCCCGGGGGTCCTGTGTGTGTGTGTGTGTGTGTGCGCGCGCGCGCGCGGGGTGTGTGTGTGTGTGTGTGTGGGCGCGCGCGCGCGGGGTGTGTGTGTGTGTGCATGCTGGACATAGCGGGTAAGAAGTGCCAGCCCTGCCCCACTTTCTCGGCCGCCTGTCTGAAACAGGTAGACGCTCACTTCAGCTTTACTCCAGGAGCATGTCGGTGTAAACACACCCTCCGTGTGTGTATCCAGCCTCAGAAGTGAGGTGGTCGGTTGACCGGGGGCACCTGTACCTACAGGTGTCCCCAGCGTGCGTGAAAACTTCTGCCCGCGCTTTGTAAAACTCGCAGGTCTTGACCTGCTCACCCAAGTAAGCCAGAGCAAACGAGCTTGAACTTGTATTCGTTCTTGCACTCCCAGCAGGCATATCTAGACCAGCTTAGGGGCACGGGACTGCGCCGACTTCACCAGCCACCTGAGATGGGCGCTGAATGATTTGTTTTCCTTTCCCCTGGAGAGTTGGGTTTACCGTCTCTGCTCCCTGATGAGAAGACAGGAGGCAAATAAACAGGTGGATTGTGCACTGCACACCGCCCCCCGGGGGGCACTGTGGAAAACAGTTGTATTTTTAGGCGAAGTACAGGAAAAACACAAGAGAATTCTCTCTTAATAGCTCCAGGCCAACAGGTTTGTCTCCAAAAAGCACTCTTCACAGGTGAGAATAGGGGAGTGTCTGGCTCCTTCGTGGAAGGATGTGCCCTGTCCTCTGTTGCCGGTCTGATTGAGGACAGAGGAAAACCTTCTTTGTTTGCTAAGTGTCCTCATCACAAATATGACCCACATAGTGCAAGATAAGCAGAGCTTCAGGAACAGATACCTTGCTGACATGGGTTTCTTACTCTCAAAGTTGAGAAATTAATAAAGGCATAAAGCACATACAACCTGTCACATTCTAGGTTAACCTCAGCAAATGTGAAGGTTTTTCTGCAGATCTGTGCCAGTCCTGATTTTTAACAAATTGTTTCTTGTTGAGGTCTCAGATTATGAATTAACTTTACTTTGGGTCTCTTAGCTACCTGCGTATCTAGAAATTATTCCATAGTCTCTGTCTTGTTAGGAAGTTATGTGAGCACTTAAATGAGGAGAACACATTATATTATGCTAGACTGAGCAACTGTCCAATAGTCTTACAGCTGTGTCTCACTTGTTTTTTCAATGAGTGACATGTTTTTAAAATTTTACTTTTTAATTTAAATTTTTATTTATTTGTTAAAATAACTTATACAGTCTCATGGTATAAGGCTGGGCATGGTGGCTCACACTTGTAATCCTAGCACTGTGAGAGGCCGAGGTGGGTGGATTGCCTAAGCTCACGGGTTCCAGACCAGCCTGAGCAAGAGCAAGACCCCATCTCTAAAAATAGCTGGGTGTTGTGGTGGGTGCATGTAGTCTCAGCTACGTGGGAGGCTGAGGCAAGGAGATCTCTTGAGCCCAAGAGATTGAGGTTGCTGTGAGCTATGACGCCAGAGCACTCTACTAAGGGTGACAAAATGGGACTCTGTCTCAAAAAAAAAAAAAAAAAAGTTTAGGGTGGTGCCTGTGGCTCAACAGAGTAGGGCGCCAGTCCCATATGCTGGAGGTGGCCGGTTCAAACCCAGCCCCGGCCAAAAACTGCAAAAAAACAAAACAAAACATTTGGTGGCACCTGTGGCTCAAAGGGGTAGGGCACTGGCCCCATATGCCAGAGGTGGCAGGTTCAAACCCAGCCCTGGCCAAAAACTGCAAAAAAAAAGTTTAAAGAACAAAAGGGTAAACATTTTCAAAATCTCTTTCTTCTTGCTGGTCTTTGGCCACCCAGTTTCCGCAAAGAGGCAACCAATGTTACTAGTTCCCTGTGTACCTTCTCTGATAGGGCCTACTTTAGCACATACCTAATAGCCTATGCAAACTGTGGAGTATCATATGGGCTAGCCCTCTCTTCCTAGTATATTGTCAGGATCACGTCCTTGTTCTTTTTCAGCTGCATAGAATTCTATTGTACAGATGTTTCAGATTGCCTAACCTGCCTTCTACTGAGGCACTGATGTTGTTTCCAAGGTTTTGCTATTTTAATGTTATTGGCCCTGTACATGCATCATTTTTCATATATGCAAGTATTTTTGTAGGATAAACTCCCAGAAATGGAATTGCTGGGTCAGAGGGGATGTGCATTTGTAATTTGGATGGGCATCACCATATTGCATGTACTTCCTTAGAGTTCTACCAATTTGTACTCCCACCAGTAAAATGTTTAAATGCCTGTTTCACTACACCCTCCCCAAGAGTATTTTATTAATTTTTTTCATTTTGTAAATCTAACAGATGAAAAAGTGTCCCAATATGGCTTTAATTTGCATTTCTCTGAAATTGGGCACTTTTCCTCATGTTCAAGAGCCACTGGAGTTATCTTTTCTCTGCATTGTTTGTAAATAAGCTGTCTAATTTTTTAATTGGGCTATGGATCTTTTATTGGTTTATAGGAACTCTTTTTATATTAGGGACTTTTGCCTGATTTCTGTGAGTTACAAATGTTTTTTGTATATTCTTTAATAATACCTATTGAAAATAATGTTTTACATAAAAGAATTGAAAACCATATTTGGTATTACTCAAGAATGCGTTTTCTGCCCATTTTTTTTTTTTTTTTTTAATAAATGTGATGGAGAACTGACCAGTGGCCAGACATCCCACCTAGGTCTGTTCTTCTCCTTATATGACTTAGCATGTTTGTAGTGTCTTCATTCCATTCATGTATTTTCTTTGAGAAAGATAGTAGTCCTGCTCTTTACATTCTGAAATATCTGTTGCTGCTTTGTGTTATAATCCATTGGAAATGGCTCATTTATTAATTTCATTAAAATTTTGGAGATTTCCCTCTTTTATTTGTTACTTTGGGGTTAAAATGCTCTTCAAGGATGTTAAATTTTTTTTAAACACTGTATTGCTTCTGAAATTATTATTATTATTTTGAGATAGAGTCTCACTTCATCACCCTGGGTAGAGAACCCTGGCATCATAGCTCACAGCAACCTTAAACTCTTGGGTTCAAGCGATCCTCTTGCCTCAGCCTCCCAAGTAGCTGGGGCTACAGGTGCCTCCCACAACACCCAGCTATTTTTAGAGATGAGATTTTGCTCTTGCTCAGGCTGGTCTTAAACTCCTGACTTCAAGTGATCCACCCGCCCTCCCAGAGTGCTAGGATTACAGGCATGAGCCACCGTGCCCTTTTAAATTATGTGATGCATGAACATTTTCTGTCCCAGAAACTCGAAAGTACTGTATTTTCTGTTAGAAAAATGGTAACAAAAAAAATCAGTATTAAAAATAGAACCCAAATCTATCTTAAGCAATAATATTGCTATTTTCATTTTAATTGGTGTAATTTCATTTTTGTGGAAATAAGCTTTTTAAACATATATTTTTGAACAATTTAGCACCTGTTACTAGCTGTAACACTTAGGATTTTGAGTTTGACTCAACCGTTTCATCATTTATTGTCCATTATCTGTAAGATTTTACTGCTGTGCACTAAAAGGAAAAAACTGAGTCGGCTCATCACAAATGGGCATAACTCAAGGTAGCATGAAGCAAGTGTGCTGGGAGAGTCACTTGATATGGTTTTGATACGGCTTTGGGGGACAGTGGCAGTGTGGATGGAAAAGGCTGTGGAGAGCCTCGTAGGGAGATCACACTAAAAGTAGAATTTGATGCACAGGAATAATTTGGGTAAATGAAGAGCCTTATGGCCCAAAAGAATAAAATGAACCAAATAGCATCTTAAAGGTATGCTTAATATTTCAACCGCAGTGCCATAAACAGATGCAGTGGTGGCAAAAGTTGGGTGAGGAACACAGTGGGGTTGGCTAGTTGGTTTAGAGACACTTTGGGGGATTGTAGTAGCCTTGAATGCTGTGCTACATGTTTGAATCTGTGTTTTATGTGGGCAACAGGGACCAGAAAATGCCTTATGGTAGTGTCCATACATATTTTAATGGATAAGTAAATAGCAGTTTGTTTAATCCTACCATGGGGTGGATACTGTATAAGAGTGAAAATAAACTGTAGCTTTGGCAACAACATGAATTTTATAAATGTAATTTCGGGCAAAAGAAGCACAAAATAATATATCCAGAATGATTAAAAAACACTTTAAAATGTGTAAAACTAAAGAGTATTGATGAAGGGTGTACACATAGGAGATAAAACTACAATGAAAGGCTGGGAGAGGTGGCTCATGCCTATAACCCTAGTACTCTAGGGGGCTAGGAGCAGGGAATCGCTTGAGCCCAGGAGTTGGAGACCAGGCTGAGCAAGAGTGAGACCCTGTCTCTACAAAAAATAGGAAAAATTAGCTGGCTGTGGTAGCTTATGGGTGTAGTCATAGCTACTGAGGAGGCTGGAGCAGCAGAATCATTTGATCCCAGGATTTGGAGATTACATGAGCTATGATGATGTCATTACAGTCTACCCAGGATGACAGAGCAAGACTATGCCTCCCACCCCCCCAAAAAAAAAGAAAAAAAGAGAGTGAGAGAGAATAACTATAAAGAAAATAAAAGACATTCTTGACTTGGATACACACACACACACACACATTCCTATCTGTTCCTCTTCTGTATCTTATGAAAAAATGCTAACAAAGGGATAGTCCCCAAGACCTCAGAGGAGCTTGATTAAATGCAGACCACTTATAGTACCTGCCTCACAAAGTAGGATTTCCACAATTGAAATAGATTGGGTGACAGTTCAATAGTTTTGCGGCTCTGAGGGCCACAGATTATATTATCTCATTCATTTTACCAATGAGGAATTTGTTTTAGAATTTTTTCCCTTAATTTAAAATTTTATTTATTAAAAAACAAAACAAAACACAGCCTTACACTTCAACATTTAAAAGGACAAAGGGTAAATATTTTGAAAATCTCTTTCTCGTGCCTGTCCCTGACTACCCAGTTTCCTGTCAGAGGCAACTGACGTTACAGTTGTAAGCACATCCGGAAATAGAATGAACCCAATGAAATAGAAAATGTCGGGTTTATTTTTGTTTTTAAAGAATCAGCTTTCTGTGGTTTACTCTCAATAAAATGCCTATACTGTAAGCGTACTTTCTAGTGAATATACCTGTGTAACTACAATGGCAGTCAGGATCTAGAATATTCCATCACCCCAGGAGGTTTCTTAGCATTTCTTTCCAATCAGTATCTGCTCCTTGGGACTGATCTTTTTCTATCTCTGTGGAGTAGATTTGTCTTCCCTAAGGTTTCATATAAATAATATCATGTAGTATGAAGTCTTTTGCGTCTGGCTTTGTTTATTCACCAGACCTTTTTGAGACCTTTCATCCTTGCTGTGCATATCAGGTATTTGTTTCTTTTTATTGCCATTTCAGAGATATACCAGAATTTGTTTATTCATTGGCTACCTGATGTTCAGGTGGGTGGTTTCCGTGTTTGATTATTACGGATAAAGTTATTGGAAAAATTCAAGTACCAGTGTTTGTATGAAGTGTCTGTTGGTGATGGAAGCAGTAGCTCTGACGCATGTTTTGTCTGGCTACATGTTGGTTGCCTGGGATAGGCAAGTTAGTTAATGGAGCAGAACGCCTATATTTTAAGTCTTCTTGCTGGTCATAATACTGAAATGTAATGGCGTAGAAAACAGCTGCTCTGTTGGGACATCTACCCCTGCAGCCTAGAAAGCCACTGTGATGTGATTTGGTTTTGAACCCACAGTGGGAGACCGCGACGTTTAGAAACCTCTCTGCATAGGCCTTATCCCACAGTGTATCTGCCATTATAAGGCCATGACATCACTTTCTGTTTGTATAAGTAGTAACACTGTAAGAAAGTGGTTTGCTCCAGGTGACTGCACAGGGCACACCTAGCAGGAGACCTGAGGCACTCTGACTTTCTGGGCATCTCAGGCTGGGCCCCAGCAGCATCTGGAGCACTATCTGTAGAGTGGTGTTGGAAGTTTGTAGGTTCCAACTTCCAAACTGGTGTCATGTGCCCCTTCTCTGCCAGCTTGCATTAGAGCTGTGTCCCTCAAAGTGTGGTCCTGGACACTTGTCACCAGTATCACCTAGGAGCTTTCTCAGAGGCCCACATTCATGGTCCTCTCCCACGCCTACTGAATAGAATCTCTGGAAGTGGGGTCATGACATCAGGGTGATACACACGTTCATGGTTGAGAGCCACTGTGTCTGAGCACTTTCTGGACTTGAGACCTCTCTCCTCCACATGGCAGCATTTCCATTGTTGGACAACACTAGCTAGTCCGCGTTCTCCTTACATTGAGTTAAGACCATCTCTTGGTTATCCCTGCAACTGCCCCGGATCCAGGTCCCTGCCCAGGACAGTCCATTGTGTGTTACATGATTCATTCTGTTCTTGATTTCTGCTGAATCTTCTGTTCCTTCCCTGGCTGAGAAATCCTGGGTTCTGTCCACCCGCTGTCTTCCTGTGTGGTTTGAAGGCTCTTCTGGTCCTGCTTCAGTTGATGTGGATTCTTCCCTGAGTGTAGCATTCTGGAGATGGTCTGACCGGTGTGGACTTTCTCCCCTCCCCACGGGCAGCAGCCTTCTCGTCACATAGTCTGAGATAGAATTTCATTTCAGTTGATAGTAACTCCCTTTGACAGCCGCTGTGGTTGCTCATTGGTGGACTTTCGTCAAACTGTAACTGCATAGTCGTATACACCCACTATATATATATATATATATATATATAGTTCCCATTTTCACAAGAGGAAACGAGGCCCGTAGAAGTTAATTGAACAACAGAAAGTGACTTTGGACTGCTCACTACAATGTGTGCAGTGATGGAAATATTCTACTTTGCCTTTGTCTGGTATGTCTGCCATTTTTCCTGCCACAGTGTCCCAAGCAGCTTCTTGTGGCTGGTGAGCATATGACATGTGGCTAGTGGACCTCCCAAAGACTTGGGATTATAGGCATGATCCACTGTGCCTGGCCACATTTTTCATTATTACAGAATTAAGCTTAATTATTCCAGCATAAGTGAAACAAATTATATTAGGAGAAGTTTGCTTCTGTGTTAACAGGGATCTTTTTAGTCTGTTAAACAGTCTAGTCCAAGTTCCTTGCCGTATCTCTGCTCCATTTGGAGAGTAAGCAGCAGGGGATAAGTGTCTGTTCCATGCCCAACACGGTGCCGGGTCGAGGGAATACACCAAAAGCCCAGTATCTGAACTTGCCACTGAGAGCCTACCCTCTAGGGGACTTGGCTGGTTCATTGAAATGTTCATGATGGTACATGAAAGTTCTAAATTACATGCTAATGGTCTCTAGGGCTTTTCAGGTTAGGAAAAAGTGGAAATTAGGTTTTTTTGTTTAAGACAGAGTCTCATTCTGTCACCCTGGGTAGAGTGCTGTGGCATCTTCATAGCTCACAGCAACCTCAAACTCTTGGGCTCAAGAGATCCTCTTGAGTAATTGGGACCACAGGCATTGCCATGATACTTGGCTAGTTTTTCTATTTTTAGTAGAGATGGGGGGTCTCACTCTTGTCAGACTGATCTCCAATTCCTGAGCTCAAGCAATCCACCCACCTTTGTCTCCCAGAGTGCTAGGATTATAGGCCTGAGACACTGCGCCGGGCAAGATAGGGGTTTTGGAAAAGTTGATGAAAGCTCTGTGTGATTTATTGTCTGAAAGAAGAGGTATAATTTTAAGAGTGAGGTTAATGTTAAAAGCTTTCCCCGTAGGTCAAACCAAGGGGAAAATGTGGGATGAGGGCTAAATGTTGTCTCGATGGGGAGACTTACCTGGTTCACCCTGAGGGAGTGGAGAATTAATCTTGAGTGCCTAGATCAGCACAGGATCTGAAATGTTGTAGATGTTCAGAAAGTTTTGGTGAACTGAGCTGAACTGGAGAATATTTCCCTGTCATGGATGGGACTAGGTTAAGACAGAGTAGAGGGGAAGTTGAGGTGGGAAACGTGCAGATGGGAGGTGGGAAAGATAAAGCTTTAGGCCAATTTTGAAGAGTTTACTATGGGACTATGCTAAGGAATTTGGATTGTATCAGTAAGTAGTCTCCATTTATTACCCAAATATAAATACCGTTCTATTCCCCCCCTTTCTTTCAAGACCTCCATTAAACAAACGCAACAAGTATTTATTCAGTCTACTATATGCTGACATTGTTCTTAGGTGCTAGGGATAGTTAAGAGATAGTGGACAGTTAAGGTCCCTATTTTCATGAAAGTTGTATATTAGTAGTAAAGTAAGGTCAAGGGACAGAAAGTGGCCACGAGGTGCTGCTTTGCTGGGCTTTACATGAAATGACCTCAAGAAGACAGCTGAAAAGCAAGTGAGGGAATAATACAAGCAGATAACTCTGATGTGGAGCATCCCAGGCAGAGGAAATGGCACTTGCAAAGGCCCTGGGGGTGGGAGTAGGCTTGGGGTGTTTTCAGAATAGCAAGGAGGCTATTGTGGCTGGGCTGGGTAAGCTGGGGGAGGTAGCATTAGTTCAGCTCAGAATTTCAGGCCATGACTGTGCCAGATTCTGCTTGTCACTTCCTGTTGGGCTCTCTGGATGAGTTAGGGGAGCAAAATCCCAGGGCCAGGGATCAGTGAGGATGCCATTGCAGGACCACACGGTGACATGGGAAGATTGCACTGAGGTGGTGACAGTGGGGATGGGGACCAGGAGAAGGGTTCTGGGTGACTCTGGAGGTAAAATGGAAGGACTGAATGATTGGGTGGGTGGGGGAAGAAAGAGGCAGTGGGCAGATGAGTGGCTGGATAGATGAGGAGCAGCTGGCACCGTCCTCTACCAGTGAGAGGGCCACTGAGGTTGCCGCAGGCGGGGCTCATGGGAGTGGAGGGTGATGTGCTATGTTTGAGGATGTTGAATTGGATGTACCTGTAGCTTATCAAGCAAATTATCCACCTGCATCACTAAAGGGTTGGAGACATAGCTGACAGCGTGGGGGAGTCCCAGCCCAAGGTTGTTCCACAGAAGCCACCTGCAGTGACTGTTAAAGTTTCCTAGCACTGACTTGCAATTGTTCCTTCCTGGCCTTAGTTGAGGCCGGTTCCACAGGAGCCAGGTGGTGTCAAATTGCACTACAAGGGAAAGATTGGCTCTCCCTTCCTCCTTGGTACCATGCTGCGGGACGATGGCTTAGTGCAGGACCGGGCTCCCTCCTCTCTATTGCTGAACCCCTCTGTGATTTGGTTCTCAGGATAGCTCTTGACTTGGCCAACAGGTAGTTTAGGAAATCTTTTCTTTCTGCCGTGGTCTTAATATCTGTATCCACCCAAAATAGATATGTTGAAGTCTCGTCACCCAGCAAGAGTATTAAGAGGTGGAGTAGGGGGTGGGAGGGATGGTAGGGGATAGTAGGGAGACCACAACTATGGAGCACATTGCAAGCATAATTTGGATCTATCATGTGTAGAACACAAATGTCCTAATGCTATAATTGGGTAAATGAGGTGAAAACTATGCTGATTAGTATGATGTAAGCACTCCAATTTGTACAAATAATCAACACACTGAAATTGGCATAAATGTATTTATGATCTATGTACAAAAGACTTAATAAAAAAAAAAAGAGGTGGAGTGTTAGAAGGTGATTAGGGCATGACGGAGGAGGCCTTATAAATGGGATGGGCACCCTCATAAAACAGCCCACAGGAAGCTTATTCACTCTTTCCACCATGCGGGGACACAGCTAGAAGATGCCATCTGTGAAGCAGACAGTGAGTCCTCACCAGATGCTAAGCCTGCTGGTGCCCTGATCATGGGCTTCACAACCCCCAGAATTGTAAGAAATATGTTTCTGTTACTTTAAAAGCCACCCAGTTTATTGTGTTTTTGTTATAGCAACCCAAACAGACTAAGACACCCTCTCTCTAATGCCTGCCTTTCACCTTCAATGACATACCCTGTTTTGAATGTCAGAAGCTGCATTTCAGTTGTGTATCTGCAGACCTCTGTAGTTGACCACCTCCCTACACTGACCACCTCCTTAAGTTGCCCTCATTTTCATGGACCTGACATGCACCACATGTACGTATCAGCACAGTAGGCCTAGTTCCTTCTGTTGACCACCTCTGTATATTGACCAGTTTGTTATAGTCCCTTGGGTGGTCAACTTTCAGAGCTGTATTTACAGTCTTTCTCTAATATCCTTGCCGTGTTATTCTCAGTTTGGGTGGATACTCCAGAAGACACTGGAATTTGTGGGGAAGGGGCAGTGGAAAGGGATGGTGGATAACCTGGAGGGTATGATGGCACAAGGCTCTGAGGAAGTGGGGAGTGGGCTGGGAAGTACACCTTTTTCTCTGATCCCTGAAGGATGGATGTGCCCATCGCAGAGACGGTGAGGAGTTAGGCGCTGGCCCAGTGGTGTTGAATTCTCTCTGAAGGAGGCAGATGCTCATCTACCACAGTCGGGGAGGATGAAGCAGGACAGGTTCCCCACAGAGACTGACTGTCGTGCTGATGGGGAAGGACATCAGCAAAGCACAAGTGATGGGGAGGAACACTGGAATGACACTGCTTTTTGTTTGCCCGTTTCTTCTGTGAGCACGTTTTGTATCAGATTCTGGTATCTTCTCCTTTGTCCTCACAAACCAAAAATTTTTTTCAAGTCCCACTTTTTAATAGACTAGTACTAAACTGAGTATTGTGGCCACTCCATACTATATAAGCTTAACAGTAAAATATCTTAGGGGAAATTCCTCATTTGCTAATGATAACCTGAATTCGCGAGGTCCACACGTCAGCACAGATGTGCTCTTAGAAGCTCACAGTTCTTAAGATCCAGCCCGAAGATGTAGGGCTGTGCTCTGTTCTCTGCCGGGTTCAGTTTATTGGGAAAGATTTTTGTCTCAAGGATAAAGACAGCAACACCTCAGTGAAAATGTGTTGGGTGAGGCTCAGGCCCTTCCACATGTTTTTATTTTGACAGGTTGGTGCGTTCCTTTAGTAGCCTGGTGTAATTTCGTCTCTGATCGCTGCAGTGGTTGTTGGTAATGGCAGTGACAGTTTGCTGGGCTCCCACTTAGCTTAGTACTTGGCAGAGATATCTTATTTAAGTCTCACCCCATCGCCCCATGTGGCAGAGGGTTATGTTGAGATTCAAGGCATTTGAGTAACTAGGCCCTGGTTAACCTTGTGTGGCAGAGTAGGGATTCCAACCAGTTTTCTGTGTTTTCCCCAATAAACTAGACTGTAGTGCAGCTGGAGGTTGCAGTATACGATTAGAGCATAATCCTGTATAACTTCTCCCCTCTGCTTCTAGAGGACAAAGTTAATTTACTTCTCAAATTAAAATGTCAGTGGTCTCCCCATCACTTCTTTCTCTTTCTGCCTGGGAAAAAGAGTTAATTTATTTCTCCAAGTAAAATTGGAGGGGTGCATAGCTTCATCCTTGCAGAGGCCTCTATGCCGTGGCCCTTGTTTTCCTTTTTAGGCATTAATTGCCAAGACAGAGTGTGCACTTTGCTGAGTTGTCAAGTGGCCCAGTTCATCATATTTCAGTTCCCGTCTGTGTCTGCCCTTTTGACCTGGAGCTTGGTGCTCTCTGTACAGGTAAGATGTCATGTAGGCTATTGCTGAGTCTTCGCTGATCACTCCCGTGCTTTGTGGTAGAATCTGCTACACGTGGGGAATGTGTGTGGCGTAGGATGCCAGCCTGCGTGGATCCAGAGTTTGGAGAGGTAACAGTGTGTCCCGAAGGGGCACCCCTGCCACACTGGTTGTGGGGTGGGCTGGGGGTGTGGCACCTTCCAGGAAGGAGCCCAAGAGTGTGTCAGCAGGGCTCAGGCCTCCTTAGTCACTTCTCAAAGCTGGTGCTCCGCGTGCAGCTCCTCACCCGGGGCCTGCACCTTCTGTCTCCATGTTCCCTGCTCTTCTCTGTCATTAGGCCCTACTGTCACCTCCTCTTCAAGGTCATCCCAGCTACCCTATCTAGATCTGCTAATTCCAACTATTGTTTATGTTACTCTGTTAGGTCCATATAGACTTTTCTAAATAATATTCTTAAAATGCCTTTCTTGATTTAGCAAATTTTCTCCTTGCTCACCAATTCAGATAAGTTCTTCCCATCCCTATGCTCTATAATTGCACCATTGGTTTTGGTTAAATCCTTATTACTATGTAACTCTCATTCATATACCAGCTAAGCAGAGCACAATGTTTACATTTCCTTTCCTATGCAAGTTTACTTTGCTTTTCCACTTAGCTTTAGAAAAAAATTATCTTTTTAACTTTTTCTTTTTCCTGTTAAAGAAACAGAGGTGTAGGATTAAAATGGACTTAGAACACCCAGTTTGAATTTCAGTTTATTTTCCTTCTGATATGTGGCCAGGCTGTGGTGCCACACCTGGGTCGGCAGCCAGTGGGGCAGGTTGTCCTTGGCACCTACACGTGTGAGGGAGGGTTTTGTCTCTTGAACATGATTTCTTGGTAAGGAAAGTTGTAACTGTCACTAAGGGAGCTCTAAGCCCTGCCATCCTCAGATCAAGCATGTTTTATGTGCCAGTGGCCTGAGTTGGAAGAGCTAGAGTCTGGAGAGGAGAGCAGGAGAGCAGGGCAGTTTGAGAGCAGTGAGGTTGCCCACTGCCAGCCTCCCTCTCACTGAGAGCAGTTTCTTTATGCCTGAGCTTGAGCTGAATTTGAGTGATGCAAATTCTTTTGCTGCTCAGCAGAGTGGCCTCTCTGTTCAATACATGTGAAGGCAAACAGTTGCAATACATCACCTGTACGAGCAATGTGAGCTTTCTGGTTTTTCTACGTTGATAAATAACAGGTCAGCCAGACATGTTATTTCTTGAATAGGTTAAAGTAACAGCTACTATGAACTTTAGCAATTTCTGCTGTCACGAGCTAGTTATCTTTTCTGGTGTCAGGTCTCGGGTTCTTTCTTTTTATTTCCTTTGGAACCATTGCTCTCAATCTTCATCTTTTTCAGAGCCTTTGTCCTCCTGTTTTGGTCTCTGTCTGATGGTCTGCTGGGTTTGCTGTCCACTTAGGACATCTGTGTCATCATCCCTTTCCTTCTCTCCTGAGCTGGAACCTCTGTTACTGGACTCAGAGGTCAGCACCTGAATGGGGTCAGCACCTGAATGGGGTTTCTTCTCCTTGAGAATATTCATGGTAGGTCAGGGTTTTCTTAAGTTTGTTCTGAGTTCTTGATTTCAGTTTGTTTCTCTTCTGTTCCTGAAGAGAAACATACTTTCTTGGCATACTCCTCTGTATTGGGAGAGCATATTGTCTAGCTTGGAGAGAGTACAGAGGAAATACATGTTTTGAGAACTTGCACGCAGAAAATATCTTTATCCCACCCTTGGTGTGGATTGCAAGTTTGGCTTGATTTAGAATCCTGGGCTGGGAGTAGTTGCCCTTGGAAATTTGTAGCATTGTTTCTTTATTTTCTTGCTTGTTTCCAGTGTTGCCTTTGGGCAGGTGGAAGGCTTTCACCTGCCAACACCTGGTCTCTTATAGATGTCCTGTTTTTTTTCCCTAGAAGCTTCCAGGATTTTCCCTTTATCCTTTATATTTTGATATTTCAAATTGATAGACCTCTATTGTTCTTTTTTTTCATTGATTCTGGGTTTCATAAACCTTCTCAGCTAGAAACAGGTCTTTCAGTTCTGGACAATTTTCTTAAAATATTTTTGAAAATAATTTTCTCCTCTCCATTTTCTTTTCATTCTAGAAATCTTGTTGATCAAACATTGAACTTCCTAGATTTTCTTAGCTTAAAAAATTAGTTATTTCTTAGATAAGTAGTCTATATTAATTTCAGAAAAATGAGGCAATGCAGATTCATACATACAAGTCACTTAACGTACTATACAGAGAAAACCATTGGTCATTAGTTACATATCTTTCAGACTGTAATGACTAATGTTACGTATTTATAAAAATAGATCATACTATATGATGTGTTCAGCTTTTGTTCCTATTTTCATCTTTGTTTTCCATTCTTTTTTCATAAAGATCCTTCTATCTTTTAGTCATCCTGTTGGTTTAAAATTTATGGTCTCACTTTTAGTTCTAAAACCTTTTTTTTCTCATTTTTGATTTTTCCTCTTAGAAGGCACTTCTATTTGTTCTCAGTATTTTTCCTCCTTGATGACAAAAGAGAAGGTAGTTTAAGGTTTTCTTATGTTTACCCCGAGTTCCTTATTTCTGTGTGTTTTGTGCTCTGTTAGATGTTGGAGGCTTTAAATATCTAAGGGGCCCTTAGGTTCCTGTTCCTATTTGACAGGAAAGGACTAAAGCGGAATGGCAGGGGTGAGGTGTGACCACTTCATGGGAGTCGCTGTAGTTCATCAGATGAGGATCCACCTCCTTGGGGGCCTGCATGCTGGCATCGCCTGTGGGGGTGGGACAGGGAACAGAAGCCTGACTGCCAGTGCTCTGGGGACTGAGCAAGGGAGGTGGTGAAAATGGGGAGACGGGGACAGGGGATGCCCATTCAAGATGCTGAATGGTGTCAGCTCCCGTGTTCTCAGTGTGGCCCCTCACCCCTGCTCCCTTCAGTGCTGGTACCCCCAATGCTTTAATTTCTCCAGAGAACACCCCCCCTTTCTCTTACGGTGGATTGGGGGTCCTCTGTCCTTGCCCCTTCAGGGTGGACAGTAAGAGCTGAAGTGCTAACTGTTCATCGTGCGGATTTTCATGCAACCCTCCCGTTCTCACACCTGCCCGCAGCCCCGCCTTCTCCTGGAGCCTTCCGTCCCTATACTTCTCTGGTCTGCAGCGTAGCAGGGACACAGGGTTTTGAGAGGCGTCCCCTCTGCCTTCCTGTACTTCTCGTGTTCTTCTCACTACGCGCTCGGTTATCACTCTTGTTTACTTTCCGCTCCAGACGTCGTGGCTGTGTTGACTGTCGACTCCTTTCCCACCCTCTTTTTACCTCATGCATCCATGTCTTTGTCCCTGGTTTACTCCTGACCCTGCGTGGTTTGGAGACAAAGAAGAGGAAGGTTGTGTTCAGTGTGCCATGCTGGCCACTGGTCCGTCCTTCCCTCCTGCCTGATGCCTCCAGGTGGTGGAGACCAGTCTGTCTGTCACTTCACCTGTGTGGCAGGTAGTAGGCACTCAGTAAGAGAGTGGGTAAAACTGCAGCGACACGCTGAGCTTTTTAATCCATTTCCTCAGGACTCCCGTGCTGTGGGTCGAAGTAGGTGTTTAAGTCCTGTGCTCACTGCCCTTGAGAAGGATAATTTCTGTGTTTTCCCCATTTTCTTTCCCAAACACTAAAGGTGCAGTCAGGAGAAATCCTACTCAACCCAAGTATAGCACTTCGTAGATTTTAAATTAAAAATTGTCTTGATGATAATTTATTACTGAGTAATACATGTCTGGAGTTTGAAAAGATTATGAAGTAGAATATTCGTAAATGAGGTATGTGTATATTTGGTTCTAGGCAGTCTTGTTAACATGAGAAAGATACTTTATTAAAACATTTTAACTGTAAAAATTTTAAAAGTGAACTAAACCAACAGAGGATAATTTGGTGAATAAAGGTATCAAACTGTAAATCCTAGGTGGCTTCAGCCTGCCTGGATCTGACATTGGACTTTAACTGGCAGTGGACCTGGGGGGCTTGCTGGGGTCCCTCCCTTCTAAATGATGGAAAGAGCAGTTTTGGTCACTCCTATAGCTTTAGACCTATGAACATCTTTCCATCTTGGGAGCGGTAAGTAAACAGCAATTACAGTTTGATGTGATAGTCCTGAGAAATGGGTACCAGGCTGGTCTTTTAAATCTGGAGACCCCCTGGAGGTCATGCTTTTGCAGACTTTTGAATGATGAAAAGAACTGCTTTGGGTGAGTAAAGGTGAGAGAGGTCTTCCAGGCTGACACAGTGGCATGGAGTTACAGGAAGGGGACAGTAGGTGACTTGGTCCTGGTTCTACACACTGAGGACATGTCAGGTAGGAGTCACTATGCTGAACGCTGGGGACAAACACCATGTCTTCCTTCCTCATGAAGCTCACAATCTGGGGAAGAAACTCATGTCAAAGCACCTTTTCAAATATATTGTTACCAAGGTCATGTTGAGGGCATGGAGGGGGGCAGCCACAGTGCTTGGCGGTCACAGAAGACCTAGAATAAGTGATGTTTTAGCTGAGACCTAACTAAAGGGGCAGGAGGAGTTGGCCAGGTTGCTGGGCATGCAGGGAATATAAATTGCTCCAAAGCAAGGGAGCAAAAATCCTGATGGGGGAGTGTGGGGTGAGGGCTGAGGGCTGAGGTACATATGAGAAATCTGTGTGTTTGTGAGAGCCAGGAGGTGGAAGGATGAGGGATGTAGTGAGGCAGGGGACAGAGTGTGACAGGATGGCTTTGTCCTAAGGGCAGTGAGAAGGAGACACCATCTAAGACCCTCCAGAATGACACGGTGACCATGAAGAATAATATTATTCTCAACTAACATATTGAGGGCTTAGCCTGTGCCGATGTTTCAGGCAGTCCACCTGCAGTGTCCCCTACTCCATCTAGGTAACAGTTGCAGGAGGAGGTGAGGGGTAATCACCGCTATTCCCAATGACGCTGATGCCCAGAGATGTGAAATGACTTTCCCAGGAGGTACAGCTCGTGTGGTGGTGGCTGGTCTGTAGCTGGGTAGTCTGATACAGAGTTTGTCCTCATCTCCCTGGTCATTTTGCCGTTCAGTGCCTTTGCCAGCCTGCTTGTTCAGTCTTTTCCCTGAGTCACAGGGTGTAGTTGCATTTCTCTGTAGCTGGGCCAGCTACCGACTGTCCATTTTCCAGTATTTAGGTAAGCAGGGACTCGGCCATGTTTCCATCTTCAGGGGAAAGCTTACAGCATTTCCTTTTGTCTTGTGTACTTCCAAGACCCAGCGTTTGCTTGCCACATAAGAGGCACATGTGGATTTTGTGGGTGTTCTCTAAGACTTGAACACAGGGCTTCTGTGCTGCTCATCTCCAGGACACTCACAGGGACAACAGCATGAGCTGCAGCCAGATCCTGGGGGCTGCCCTGGCTGGATCTTGTGGGCTTTGCTGAGTTTTGCCCTGGGGATGGATGAGTGTCAGGTCAGTAATTGGCTTTTCTTTGTGGGAACTAAAACAAAAGGCGGAGAGAATTCATGCTTTGGTTTTAGCAGCACAACTTTCAGCACAAGTATCCCAACCTGACACTGACCAGTTGAGTGTGCCTGCTGTTTACATTTAGGTTTGGTTTGGAGTTCATTGCTACATAGATGCTTATTTCCTTGTCAACTTCCAAAAAGCCACCCTGGCAGTTTTGTGTGTGTTTTGCAAGTCTGTGGCCCTGAAAGAAATTTGCCCCTGGAGGGGCAGATTTCAGGCCAAGAATCACGTTTAAGTCGTCCTGAGCTGCCCAGTCCCTCAGGACTGACCTGCGTTCAGTAGTTCAGATGCATAATGGAAAGCCGTTACTTCTATGATCAAGTTGCACCAGCTCTGACCTGGTAAACTATAGTCATTGTTTTATAGTGGCTGAGACCTTTCCAAAGAAGGTGTCTGTGTGATGAATTGAGAGGAGAGGAAACCTTTATCCCTAACCTCATTTATAGATGAAGAAACTGAGTCCTGAGGTCCCACAGTAAGCTGGTGACATGACCTTTCTTAGCATCTTCTGGCCCTCTGTGAAAACTACATGTTGCCAATTGTTGGTACAATGAACACGATGAAATTTTAAGAGGGAAGAATAATTGTTTCTAAGTTCCAGAATCAGTGATCATAATTTTCAGGTCAGTAGTTCAATAGAACTTTGCTCAATTAATCCAACCACATCTTTGGTGGAGGGGATATGACAGGTGGCTGTATTGACAAATGTCCCCATGATCTGGCAGGACCCTAAAGAGCTCGAGCTGTGAGATTAAGGCCCTTACTTCAGACTTCACTGTCCCTTCCTGCTACCCTGGCAAATGCACCAAATTTTGTTAAAAGTCACTTTGATCCAAGGAGACAATCAGGAGCTTTCTTCTGCTCTGGGTAGCAATGGCTATGTTTGACCACATCGCCTTGAAAGAAGGTGTTTAACCTTCAGCTAATGAAAATGCAGGCTTCTTTCAAATGATGAGGGCAACTCCATGTCATGGAAAACCTTTCATAGGAGGACTTCTTGGCAGTTGAAATGCATTTACCATTCAAAGGAAACATTTTAACGTGCACCTAACTACAAATTGATACCTAGGTTTGCTAAAACACCATCAAAGCCTCTTAAAACGGACATGGTCACTTCAATACTGTAGTTATATTAGTTATCATAATACAACTAAAGGACTTTTGTTGATTAATAAAATCTGTCTGAAAGAGCTGTTGACCTCTTTTCATTAAGCTTTTTCAAAGCTATTGTGCTAATATAGGGTGTTCACAAACAAAAAGCATACATTCTCTCAGTGCTTTAAAAATTCAACCTTTCTTGTGAAAGGAAATAGGAAAGCAAAATAGAAAAACAAAGACCATTGAAGAACTCCATCAGGATAGCAAGATGTAGTGCTCACGATGTAGTATAAGACTGCACATCACTGGTGCCCTGATAGGGATTTCACCAGGAGTCAGAAGATGGTGGCATGGTTTCTCGTTTGGGCCTCATTGCCTGTGATTTGCATAAAATCTAGATCCATCATTGCTTATGAGGAAATGGCTTGAAAGGGAGCCATTATATAAAACTTCTGCAGCTGAGCTCCTGCAACCTGAATGGCTATATTTGGGGTGTTGACTATCGGATAGCAACCTTATTTGTTCTATTTCTTCATCTTTTTCTAGGAATGAATGTGTATCTTCCCAACATACCTTCTGAATTTAACTTGCAAATATCTTCTGGGTAAATTCAAAACAGTAACTTGCATCCTTATGTCATCTATAAGTTTTTTTTCCTGTAATTTTTAGTGGGAGATTTTCAACCAATTTATTATCATAATTTATAAGAAATTATATGTTAAACTTTTCATCTTTATCCTACAAATGTTATCTTAATATTTAAAGATATGTAACAATGAAATTTCACATTCGACCCATTTTCTAAGTGTGTTAGAATAGATTTTTATTTTTAATTAATTAATTATTTATTTATTTTGAGACAGAGTCTTACTACGTCAGCCTTGGTAGAGTGCTGTAGCATCACAGCTCACAGCAACCTCAAACTCTTGGGCTTAAGCGATTCTTTTGCCTCAGCCTCCCCACTAGCTGGTACTACACCTGGCTATTTTTTGGTTGGAATTGTCATTGTTGTTTTGCAGGCCTGGGCTGGGCTTGAACCTGTCAACTTCGGTGTATGTGGTTGGCGCCCTACTCACTGAGCTATAGGTGCCAAACCTAGAACAGATTTTAAATATAATTGAATGGAAATGGAAAATAAGATTTAAAAATTGCTTTTCTGTTCTTTTTAATTCACTAGTATTAGTGAACAGTAGCTTTCACTTATCAAAATGAAAAATTGGACTTACGGACAAGTTTTGATATATCACTGAATATGGCAGAGAAGTTCAACTTGTTTGTGCATTGCAGCTGTGCGTGACTGAGGCATTTGATTCTGTGCACATGCCAGCTTTCCGCGGTGGTGTTGACCATAGTCTTTGTTGTATGTGGGTTTTGTCTGGTGCAGACAAGTGGTCTCTTAAGTCTTATGAGACTGTGATCCATTACATGTTTGCTGAGGGCTTGTGGCATTCAAGAGTATGGTTATTGGCCAATGAACCATTCTTGGGCTACTATCCTCCCAAAGTCAGTGATGATTCTTGGCTTTTAGTTAGAAGAACTACCAGATGTCTAGAAAGAAGGCCAGACCTACATTGTACTCTGTTGGTGTGGCTTTCGTAAGTCAACACGGTTGCTTAGATCTGATGGAGATAATGTCTGCTACAACTTCTTTAGTGACAAGGCTGCATGGGTGGGCAGACTGCCATCTCCCTTGACTTGACCAGCCACGCCCTTGCAACTTGAGGCATTGCACCATGCCCCTGGGACTGACTTTTAAGCCAGGTCTTATGATAAAGAAGATATCATATTGTTCTAAGCCAGGGGTCCTCAAACTGTGGCCCGCGGGCCACATGAGGCAGTGTGATTGTATTTGTTCCTGTTTTGTTTTTTTTACTTCAAAATCAGATATGTGCAGTGTGCATAGGAATTTGTTCATAGTTTTATTTTTTAAACTATAGTCCGGCCCTCTAACAGTCTGAGGGACAGTGAATTGGCCCCCTGTTTAAAAAGTTTGAGGACGCCTGTTCTAAGCCAAGATCTGAGGGCCATTCCTGTCCTCTGTTTTTTCACAAAAGGTCTTCAGATATGGTATAGACATTTTAATGCTGCCCATACCTTTTTTTTTTTTTTTTTTAATTTGGTAAGCTAATACTCTTATGATAGTGTGCGTTAGGGAGTTCATGATTAATGAATATGTAGATTACATGCGTGGTTAACTAGCTACATTAATTGAATCACTCACCCAACAAGTATTGAATGGGCAGCAACACACAAAAAAGTATTTATTGAGCTCCTACGATTGGCCAGGTGGTGACCTGGTGTTGGAGTGACATTGGCAAACAGGAAAGAATGGGCCCTTCATTCACAAAGCTGTTACTTTGGGCTGGGGAAGGTCAGCCAGACAGGAAGGAAATGAACAAGCAGCCAAACGTACAAGCGGGAATTCAGGGGTGTTATGAAGAAGAAGCACATTACTCTGGGGGAGCAGAGGGGTGACCTAATTTGACTGCATGCTGCCAGGGCACCTGGATCGTTTTCATTGCTGAGCTGTGCTGCCTGTGGCTACCGAGCCTGGGGTGGCGGGTCCAGAGCTCACTGTTGTGCCTTTGCCAAGCTTTTGAAAACAAATGCATTTTTGCCAAAGAACTCACATTTTCATTTCTCCAGATCATCAGTTCTTTTTGGATACAGTGGATTTGAAGTTCTGATGTAGCTGAACACACCACTGGGGTTATTTTAAATAAACAGATTGCTTGACCAGACCCAGAGTATTTCTCTGTCATTGTTTTTACCCCCCTATTCACTTGTCATCTGATTGAAGAATAAGCATAGGATTAAAATGCAGACCCTTATTCCAAGTTCACAGGTCTGATTATGAAATGGAGTACTTTGTGGTTGAACAGAAGCATTTTCTTTGATTGTTCTGGTTTAATGTCAAATGTTACAAGCACAGAAGACTGCCACTCATTTGGAGAGCTTAGGGAGAAACTGCCATCTTTTCTTATGATGTATTCTTCTGGTTACCTGCATTGTTTTTCATGGCTTTGTCTGTCTTGTTTGGAGAGTAAATGTGGTGATGGAAATCTCAGGTGGAATTATCAAGAGAGACATATGTTTTCCGTTGGACTTGGTTAGGGCCAGTGCTAAGGGAGGGCCTTGTCTCCTTTGTTTAATTAGAGAAAATTGTTAGGGCTGTCTGTGCCCCTGGGTACTGCACATGTGTATTCACAGAGGGACCAGTGAACAGCCAGCCTCTTTGGGTAAAGGGAACACCTTCTAGCAAACCCACGGGAATTTTGGAGAGGGTGATAATACTTCCCACCACCACTTCCCTTGTTCTTCTATTTTACAGCTCCTTTTTGGCAAACAGGGAAAAGCATTATAAACAAACATCCCAAGAGATTCACTTTTAACAAATCAGGGTGGTACTGCTGCTGTTCTCAGACCCTGAGGGGTGCCGTCTGGGACATTCACTTAGTTTGTATGTAGGCTTGCTGTGTTTTAGTGATTGAGTCTTTCAAAATGATATGGAAAGTTTCAGTGTGTTAGTTTGTCTTCTCCTGTTGGGTTAAACAAGGTCCCTTTCATCATGAGGTGTCAAGTTTTTACCCTAAAGAGCTCATCTTGGAACCCAATTTGTGGCTGTCTTCTTGCATCTCAACTCATGGCTTGAATTCTTGTGGGTTGAACTTCAACCTGAGTCATCTTCTTTTCCTTGGTCTGTTTTCCCTTTGCTCAATTTCCTTAGTTTTTTTTTTGTTTATTAAATCATAGCTGTGTACCTTGATATGTTTTTCTTTTTACTATTTAGCCTGTGTTATAATAGATATAAGATATAAGATTTAAGCTCTTCAATTGGGTTTTGGACTGAGGTGTCTTAGAAATCAATGATTGCAGAGGTGGGCAAGCGTGTGTGTGCTCACATGGGTGTGCATGTGAGTGTATGTGTGTGTGTGGCCTGGGAGAAGGGGTTTCTGGCAAGAGGTAAACTACCTTCTAGCTGGATAAAGCTAGTTCAATGACTTGGTATTTCTGAGCCTTAGTTTCCTTATTTATACAAAAAGGGGTAATGCCATCACCTTACAGAATAAGTGAGGCCCTGGCACACAGCCAACTCCTTGAGTCAGGCGAGTGCCCTTGTTATGTGGTTTTCCAGAATCACATTTATTCCCCACTTAGTGATGTCTCATTAAATTGTTTATTATGGAAAACGTAAAATTACTGAAGGTTATTTTTAAAAACCTGCAAAATGTGAACCAGGACATTAAAATGTTCTTTCAAATAAAAGTCCCTCTGCAGCGGAAGCAAGCCTAGTTTGTAACCTTGCTTGTACTTCGAGGTCTGGGTTTGAGGACTGTTCTGTGTCGGCGGGAGCATGCGTTCCTGTGCCTCTCTCATCGGCGTGGGTACTGTAACCTGCTTTCATGATGGACACTTCTTGCCCTATCCTCACACACCATTGAGGGATCCTGGAGGTCCCAGGATCAAGGGCTGACAGGCTGGGGAAGAAATTGCCAATTATCAAAAAAGATTCATTCTCATTCCAAGTTCACTGTCAGTTGAGAATGTTCTAGAAACAAGGACTCTAGGGAACTTAAGGAGAGGGATGCATGAGGCGACTTCCAGTCCTCTGTCACACCCAGGCACTCCTACACAGGATGTGCTCTCTCTCTCTTTGTCTGTCTTTTTTCATTTGGCCCGTAGGAAAAAAATCAAAAGGGGTTTTCCTCAGGCAACACAATCTCTGGCTTGAGGTGGTCCTGCCAGTCAAAGTTTAACCGGAATGTGGCCATTGGCATGAGGCCCAGAGTGGACATTCCTGATACTCAGTATTGGTGCCTAAATATTTGTCACCATTTGTGCTGTCTCAGGTTTGGCCAGAGAGTAGCCACAGCTCCCTGTGCGATGATGGGCCATGGTTCTCCTCTTCCAGGCTAGCCTCTAGAAGGACATTCAGTGAATACACTGCAGGCTCCTTTTTTCCCTTAAACTCAAGTTTTGAAAATATCTCCCACCTTGTGTTGGTCAGGACAGCTGCACCCAGAGGGATTATAGTCCCCAGCTTTGAACTCCTTATCCCAGGGCTGCCTTCCATAGGCACAGATAGATGCCCAAGAGTGTCACCACTGAATATGTCCGTGAAAATGGTGATGACAAGAAGTCCCTATCCAGTTTGGGTTTTATATGGTTTCTTCAACATTTTCACATTGAATAAGAAATAAAAGTAGGTGATATTTTCCAGGAACAACTATAGGGTTGCAGACTTAAAGGAAGGTGTGTGTAAGGGGGTTGCTTGCATCCCAAGGGTGCTGTGTTCTCAGACAGAGGCATGTGTGTTCACCGGGCACCCCAGGTCAGCTCTGCTGAGCAAGACAGCTTCACCAGACTGATAAAGCACACTTGACCCCATAGGATGACAAAATTACTAATTCACTTCTCAGTATATTTTATATTTTGGGCTTTTGAAACAAGATAGTTGCTTCTCTGTGTCATGTGTTCATTTTGATCTTACGTAGGATGAACATATAACTTTTTTTCCAAACTAGGTAGGCCAGGATACAATGGCCTTTCTGAGCTAAGTAACCTGCTCGTTCTAATCTACAGTTTGAATTCAGATATTTCAGCCTTGCTCTAGCTCTGTTTACTGAATGTAGCAGCCTGAGAGAATGTTTGCCTTCCTAGCAGGGAGCTGGGAGGAAACAGGATGTGTCCTTAGCATTGTGGCACTGACAGAGCATAACACAGAGCTGGTTAACCTTGACATGAGAGTGACCTTGGAGCTGGCAGTTGAGTGGGCCAGACACTTGGGCTGAATTGTACTCCTCCCAAATTCAAATGTTGAAGTCACAACCGTCAGTGGACCTCAGAATGTGACTGTGTGTTTTTGCAGACAAGATCTCTAAAGAAGCAATCAATGTTAAATGAGGTCATGTGAGTGGACCCTGATCCAATATACTGATGTCCTGATGGGAAGAGAGTGAGACGCTGGAGATCCTCATGCACAGAGGAGAGAGCAGGTGAAGATGCAGGAAGGTGGCCGTCTGTAAGCCCAAGGGAGAGACCTCAGGGAAAATCTAACTGCAGGCCCCTTGATCTTGGGCACTGGCCTCAGGAACTGTGAGAAAATAAATTTCTGGTGTTAAGCCACCCAATCTGTGGTATTTTATTATTAGAAAAACTTGGCGTAAGAGATGTAAAAGGCTTAGCCCTAGTTCTAGAAGTGAGTAATACCGGAGTTTCAGGTTCTTGGTCTCAGCGATCGGAAGAATGAACCCATGGACCACAGGATCAGTGGTAAGTCAGGATTTATTTACAGAAACAAAAATTACAACAACTACGAAAACCAAACCTCCTGGCAGAGAGAACCCAGGAAGGAAACAAGCTCTCCTGCTCCCTTTTCCAGGTCTGTCTTCGGCCTCTCTGCTCAGGGGTTTATATAGTGGCAGGGGGGTTGTTTTGCCAACTCCATGTTGACTTATAGGGCCTGGGTCTTCTTCAGTTATGGCCAGCTGGCCAATGAACTCTCAGGATTTGGAAACTTACATGAAATCCACCAGTCAGAAGTGCACCTCTCCTGTGTCCTCCATGAAATTGACCAGCCAGAAGTGCATGGGGAGGAGAAGGCAAGGCGCCAGGGGAGCCAGTGTCTTCCCTGCAGTTGTCCGCCCCTTTCAGCAAGCTGGTTGCTCCAGCAAGCTGGTTCCTCCATCCGCAGCAGCATCAACATCTCCAGGGCTAAGGTGGCAGGTTGTGGTGCCACCTTGTCCTGCATCATGAGTCCTGTGGTTTCAGACTGGGAGAGCGAAGGTCTGGCCAGTGTGAAATCTCATTGTTGAGTCCAGGTGGGAACCTGGCAAGGAATGATCCATCTATATGTGGGCTGGATTTTGGACAGTGGGTTACTAGTGTATGATCAACATGGGAAGGGATTAGGTAGAACTGGGTGAGCAGACCCCTGGTAGGGCTTCTGGCAAGGTCAGAGTCAGGATGGGCTGGAGAAATAGGCAGAACCACTGAGCATAACCAAGGTGAGAGGGGGTACCACATGGATGCACCTGTGCCAAAGTCTAGTTCTTCGCGTTGTTGGTTTTTTGGAGTGGAGCAGTTGGAGAAACAAGAGGCTTTTCCATAGCAGTGGCAATGTCATCAATCTTAGAATTGCAAAGTGGCTGAATTTCTTTTCTGGGACCCTGGACAGGGTCAGGTGCATTGGAACGGGTTCTTGAACAGACTGTGTTCACAAACTGATGAGTAGCTGACTGCAACTGAATGGGAATTGAAAAGGTAGGAGCTGACGTGGAAATTGCTTTTTCAGTTCTGCTCTTGAGAGCATTCTGTCACTTTAAGATTGATTGCTTTATAAATGGTTTGGGACACCTCGTGGGGGAGGAACACATTTATAAGAGGGACTTTGCCTGACAAATGCATTTAGTGTTACCTGGATCTTTGTACCCTCAATGAATCCCCAACAATAAAAAAAAAAAAAGTGGTGTATAAATTGAGCAGTGGACTTGGCATTAAGAAGACCCAAGTTTATAGTCTGATTCTTTCTATTACAAGCTGCATAATTTTAGACACATTGCCTAACCTAATCTACTTACGAATATATAATTGCCATATATCTAAATCCATCATGTTGTTTAGGAACATTAAATGAGATAGAGATATAGAAATGCCCAGCTTCCTTCTTTTGTGGGTATGCCCAAGGTTCCTTGAATTCATTAGTGTGTGTCTTTCCCCAATGTCCCACCCATCCCAGAGCTGTTCTTTTAGGAGCCTCTTAGGCACCTATCACTTGAGCCCAGTTGCAGTGAACTTAATATTTATGTACCCCCTGTCTATTAATGCATGTTGAAGCCTACTCACCAATATGATAGTATTAGGAGGGGGGCCCTCTGGGAGGTGATTAGGTCATGAGGGTGGCACCCTCATGAATGAGATTAGTGCCCTTATAAAAGAGACGGAGAGAGACCCCTCACCCCTTCTGCCAAGTAAGGACAGAGGAAGTGGGTACTACCTGTGAACCAAAAAGTGTGTTCTCAGTGCACACAAATACTCTGGGGCAGGAAGAGGCCCCAAAGCTCAGTTTGATGCTGAGTTGGGTACATGGATGCTCTGGAACTAGGATTTATGGACTCAGAGAAGGTTGAAAGGGAAATGCCCAGAGGGATCTTTGCAGTCCAGTGGTCCGGAAACCTGACTATTAACAAGAAGAGTCCTGAACCTGCCCTTAGGATTCTGATCTGCCAAGTCCTAGGTGGAGCACAGGAATCCATCACTTTTTAATGTGCTCCAGATAATGCTGATGACAAGGCAGTTTGGGGAAGGGCTTATGTAATCAATGCTTCAACTTAAAGATGAAAATACTGAGGTGGAGAAAGTGAAGGTGTTTCTCCCTGGCTATGCTGGGGCCTCTCTGCTCAGCTTTCTGTGATTAGGGCCTGAAATTCATGTTATAATTTCCCAGGGGAATATACATGGAATATCTCCTTGCCATTTGTGTAAAAATCCAGAGAAACTAACTGGGCTGCCCATGATCACGGCTTCCTGACCTTCATGTGTTTACTCCTTCTTTTCCTCTGTGTAACTCTGGCTACCCTTTTCTCCCCTCTAACTACCGTTCAGTATACTGTAAGGCATGACTTTGATCCAATACTCTCTCTTCTTCAGTAGCTCCTTTCTGTGACTGAATCTGGTCGTATTTAACTGACTGATAACCCAGCTGGAGGGGGCTGCAGGGTTAACTGACCTGTCCAGCTTGGCAGTCTCTTTTATCTGCCAGGGAACAGGTCCTGGCAATACAAGGGGGCAGATATTCAGTGTATACAGAAGGTGAAGTAAGGAGCCTATTGCACTTTCCTGGGTGATGCTGACTTGACTTATCTGTGCTTTTCCCACAATTCCAACATGAGGTGGCAAGATAGACCATGCCCGATTCTGCTTGACCTTGACCTCAACTGGCCTTGGTTCCGCTCCAGCCGTGCCTGTGGCTTCTCCCATTCCATGGGCTCAAGAAGGCAAACAGAACACAAGCTCCCCACGGCTCCTCCACACTGGCTTGTCTGCTTTTCCACCACGCCTTGCTGAGCTGGGCACATTCTCTGAATTCACTGGATTATCACAACCTGTTTCTCCTAGAGCAGGAGTGTTTCCCTCTTGCTGATTTGCTAAGACCCAGCATTTCCCTGCTGATCAGTGTCTTCCAACACTTCTCACCTCCCTGTATAGAAAGAAGCCCACCCCCTTCCCTTGACTTCTTTCCCTCTCTTACCAGGTTTCTAACTCACCTTTTTGGTCATCCCACCTAAGGAAGTACTTCTCTAGAAAAGAACTATCATTTAATCTCTGAGTTATAATTAATTGATATTACTTGATATTGCTTCATTTTATGATGTCTTTCTTCTTTCTAAAACTGTATTTTATTGATTTTAGAGAAATATTATATATCCCCCTTCTCAATACACATACATATTTTAAACAGCTCTGAAAATGGGATGCATACTACATTTGGGAGGATCATTTATTTGATAGTATTTTTTCTTAATGCCATATCATTTATTTTCACATACCAGCTTCAGTCATTACTTTTGCAGAATCTGCATAAAAGGCCAGAAAACATTAAGACCAACTTTTGTTGAAATTTAGAATTTTAGAGGGAGGGGCGGGGAAAAAATGAAATTTAGAATTTTGTGGTATTAAGGTAGATCACTGTCAGTGTGCCTAACTGTAGAGAAGATGGCTGTTTTCTAGAAAAATGTGATGGTCTGGACCTTGAATAATACTTGGTAAATCATTATGCCTTACAAGACCCTGTTTTCTTTTGTGACTAGAGCCATTGTGAAATCATATGCAGCCAGTAGATGTTAAGGACTCTGTTTAGGCTAACTCTTCAGTTATAGGTATTTCAGGAAAGGGACACAAAGCCTCATTTTTGGATCTGTACTTTAAAAGAGTTATAAAGTGAATAATGGAATTTTAACTCCCACATCAGAATTATGAAGGGTTCCAGTGCTTTCATCCATAAGATCTTCATTCTTTGGTGACAAAAAGGATTTATATTTTAGCTGTTGGTACAGAGTTAGTAGAAAGGGAGTTGTACTTTACCTAGAGATGAGTGTTAGGTTTTTTACACACGGGAAGAACTAAATCTTGTCCTTTTTATCCCTTGCCAAACAGGTTTTCTCTTTTCTTTTTTGGGGGGAGGTGATGTGTCCTTTGCTTTGCTTTATAATAAATTTATCCTTTTGAGCCCTTGATTTAGCCTTGCAAAACTCAGCAGGGGATAAACAGAAAATTTTCCTTGTCAAATGGAAACACAACTAGCCAAAAACATTTTCCGTACTCAGACACTGAGTGAACTTCCGCTGATGGTTTGTTCTAGTACCTTTGCCTACTTGTTCATCATGTCACAGTTGTTCACATAGCACAGTAACTGTCCCCACTTTCTGGCCAGCCTGGTCACTTTGTCGTGACTTCCTCCGCTGCTGAGCTTGAGTAGGCACTGGCTTGGAGCAGCCCCGCCCAGAGCTCCACACCCGTATTTTGGAAATGCTTGAATATCAAAAAAGGGAGCACAGAAAGGGAAGATCATAGGTTCCAAGAGTAATTCAGTCCCCAGCTTGTCATTTTCCTTACTGAGCATTGTTGTGGAGTGAGTGTCAGGAGTCACTAAAGCAGATTAGTTTTGATAATGGCAAAAGCCCATACTTCAATATGAAAATTTTCTTTTTAAAGTCATGGAGCATTCAGAAATGGAAACAATCTGGGGATTGCCCAGATGCCGTCTTTTTACCACGAGTAGAGATTGACCCTCACAGCCTTTGAGCCTTCTCTTCTCCTTTCTCTCTGAGCATATGGGTTGGATCTTATTTCTTAGCCCACCCAGCTAAGTAAAGAAAGGCTCATCCCATAAACTATCCCAGCAATCAGTTGCTTGAAGACCAGGTAAAACTTCAAAATAATGTTACCGAATCTAGGAATGGAATAGAAAAAAGAATAGAAGAAATAAAAAGTAAGGAAAAAACAAGTAGACAGATTTAGCTAATGTAGGCTGTTGTAATAACAAGCTAAACATGAGTCAACTGGGTAATGGGATTTTTTTTTTTAAGGCAGTTAACACATTAGGATGTATAAATAGGCCCTAACTCGCTAAAAGAAGGTACACATAGTGATTTCCAAACTATCTTTCTAGTAGCAGCCAAACCACATTGTATGTCTTTAAGACAAATGGGATATGATGCACATATAATATATATATTTATATAGAGCATAGAATTGTTACATGTAATATTTACCTATCATGCCATTATATGTGTATCATGATGCTGCCTTAGTTTCCAATATTTGAAATCTCCTTTATTAGATAAATCTTATGTTCTACGTTAGTAAAAAGAACATGTAACTCTTATAGTAAATGATATTTTAATTTAAAAAGGTGTAATAGTTTTTCTCTTTTCATTCATTCATTCAATCTACAGAAAGATGTGTCTGATGGCTGGAGACTTAGGGACTGATGAAAATGGTGCTTCTGAATTGTCTTGGCTCTGGGATCCATGGAGGTGGATCAGGTCCCCAGGCTAATTTGGATAATGACAAGGGTCAATGGCTTTTTTACTGAATTGAAAACTGTTTTAAGGAGAAGAAAGGCCTTTATTGGTCACTGTGATGAGGCCTCACCTCAGAGATAGAAGGACCTGGCACAGCTCATAGGCCTGGGCTTTAGGACACCTGCACTTGGGAACTTATTCTCTGGTTGTCATCTTGCAATTTTTAATATGTTCTTTTCTGTATTATGTTTTGTAAGTGAAGTGTAGTGGGACATTGGAGCTTGCATGGGCGTCTTCAGCTTCAGCTTGCATTTAGTCCTGCCTCTCTTTGGCCCACCACGCCTGTGTGGGTCCTTGGCCACCCACTCTCTGACACTTGGTGCCTGGCCCTGCCCAGGCTTTCCCTCCCAGACCCACCTTGTGTGACGGCCCAGGACAGTGGCTGACTATCATCAGGGGAGGAAGCTTGTGTTCCACTTTGGCCATCTGTCTCTGGAAGGGCTGAAGCATGAGGGGCTGAGTGCCCTGTGGTTGTACAGCAGGCAGTGGGTATTTGTCCTCCCCTTGGCTAGCAGGGAAGTGTTGCGTTCACTGGGCGAGTAGGCAGGGGCCTCCCTCCTGCCCCAGATCCAGGTCCTCATTGCGCCTGGATTGCTGGTTGCCATATGTTGGGGATCTCCTGTCTGTGTACTGGGGCAACAGTGGAGTGGGGAGGCAGCTGTTGACTTCTCTGGCCCAGGTGAGGTCTCTGCATTTTCACTTTGCCCTGGACCTTGAAGAACATGGCACTCCCTGAGCGTATCCAGGGCCCCCACTTCAGGGTGTGTACTCGGTCGCTGTGCTCTCATCTCCTGGGCATCCTGTGTGTTGACCACAACACCCCCCTGATAATGAAGCACCCTGTGTTGGCCCTTTTTGCCTCCAAATTCCTCCATGGTTACCATGTGTTTCTGTGAAGGAGCAGATCACAAGGTTACCCTTGGGCTCCAACTGTGTCCTATGATATTTTTGTCAGAGTCTAGTGGTGTTTAGTTCTTTTACAGAGAACTATTACAGACCTCCAAGTAATTTTTAGCAGCAGTCAAGCACATCATCATTTGCAGACACTTAGACCTCAGGAATGCCCTAGTTTTCAGCAAAGCATTTAGGAAAAGCTCTTGTTTTGTCTTTGTGAATAAAATGGAGTGATATGAATAAGCACGTAGTGGCAGAGTGGATTGTCTTCTGTGCTTATGAAGTGCTGAATGATATTTCTAGGTCAACTGCTAATGGAGAATGACAGGAATCTAGACTGATCAATGTCTTTGATTAGTAGTGTTGATGAGGACTGAAGTTGTGCAGATATCAAATGTATGGGTGTCCTGAAGCTGGACAGGAGAACAGATGTGATTGATGCCACCATTAAATTGCAGCTTTGAATGATGGGCCGTGTCACACAAGAATAAATTGAACAGGATATACTTGGATCGAAAAATGGCGTCTGATAAATAGAACCCTTGGGATTTTTAACTGCCTGTGAATTCAGCATAAGCTAGCATGCTGATAGAACTGTTAAAAGAAAAAAATGAAAGATTGTCCCAAAACAAGCTGAAAACTTGCAGCCACAGAAAATCCTGCACAAAGATGTTTATAGCAGGTTTATTCATGATTGTCCCCAACTGGGATCAACCAAGATGTTCTTCAATAGGTGAGTAGATACATTTTAGTATAACATACAGTGGGATATTATTCAGTCATCAAACAATATATGCTCTCAAGCTACAGAAACCCCAGAGAAACATTTAGTGCATCTCACTAAGTGTAAGAAACCAAGAGTAAAAGCTGCACACCGTGTGACCCTAACTTCATGACATTCTGGAAAGGGCATCACTATGAAGGCAATGAAAAGATCATGGTTGGCAGAGGCTTGGGAGCAGGAGGGAAGAATAGGTGGGAACAAGGGATTCTTAGGGCAGCTAAAACTATTCTGTAAGACACAGTAATGGTGGATGCATGTCATTATGCCTTTGTCAGAATCCATAGAATGCACTAAAAACGAAAAAATTCAGATTAAAAAAAGAAAAACCCGTAAATTGGGGCCAGTCTTTCCAGCTCTTTTCATATGAGAGTGGGCAGACCAAGAGGCAGAAACTGGTGCCCAGCAGCCGTTTAGCAGAGTGGAGACAGCCGGCTCTGAGCCAGGCTGCCTGGATTCATGTGCTGGTCCTGCTTTTTCCATAGTTTGGGGCTTTGAGCACATTTCTTAACCTCTTTGCCCAACTGTAACATGGGGATGATGGTGGTACTTCCCTCTAGGTCTTGTCAGGAATCAATGAGTGAACACATATAAACCTCTGAGAATAGTGCCTGCACTCCCTGGACTTCAGCTCTGTTATTCGTTCTGGATTTGGTTCTGGAGGGCAGACCTGGCATCCTTGGTGGAGGGAGGCAAAGTCAAGGGCAAACTTTCTAAGGCTTAGGCTCTAGCCTTGTTGCTCCCCACCAGTTCCTTTGTGTATGCTGTTACCCAGACTTTAATGCTTTGTCTCTTTTCCTACCTGGCCAAATCTGACTTCTTTAGGAAGTCAAAGTTTAGATGACCCCTTCTCTCAAGAGAAGGATTATGCATTATCCTTATGCGGTAATCAGCTCTATTTTCTGCTCCCGCAGCATTTTGATTAGTACTGGGGTTAAGGTAGTTCATTCCCTGATTGCTTTGCTGACTTTGCTGGGGCAGGCTGGGGTTTAGTCACCAGTGTTTTCCCAGCAACCAACCCAGTGTCTGAAAGATGCCTGGGAAAGGAATGGAAGCAGAATTTTCCCCTCCTTCTGGTAATAGCCATGGGCGAAAGAGTGAAACTCTGTCTCAAAAATGAACAGACAAAACCCCCCAAAAACCAAAACCAAAAAAATGTATTTGTAAATTTTATATTTTCTATATGCGAAGTACTCCATTATCAAAATAACTAAGGTTGTGTGTCACAGGGACTTGGGAGCCAACTTGAATAAGCTCCCATGGGACACTGGAGGGTCAGGAGGGATGACAGTGTGGACAGAAGCACATCAAATATGGGCAAATTCCTGTCCATAATAATGGGGAACAAGAAGGTGGAGAAAAACCAAGTTAGTTACCTTTAGTGCAGCAGTTCTCAACTTGTGGGTCGCGACCCACAGGAACTATATTCAAGGGCCGTGGCATTGGAAGGTTGAGAACCACTGCTTTAGAGGATGCCAGGATATGGCCTCGTTATCTTGGGAAAAGGCTGGTAAATAAAGGGCGGGATCATGGAATTGAGCCTTTCTTACGAGCTTCCATCCCTCAGGGTAATCAGACATTGATGAGGGCAAGTTTCTGTCTCTAGATGTGATCCAGCTCATACCTGAAGCAGGAATGAAGGGCTTTCACCCCGTGTAGCCTCTGAGGACTCAATCACTAGGCAGTGATCACCTGTGGCTACCATGTCACAAAAACACAGGCACCAGACACCCCGACAGTATGTATGACTTTTGGTGGAAACACGTATCACCACCTATCGTAAGATTTTACAGAAAAAATGAAATCTAACCTAAATCTGATCAAGCCTCTGGATCCAGATGCCGATTTATAATCTACATGAAAGATAGCGGAAAATGTTAAACTAAATCACAAGGGGACCGTGCACGCAAGGCAAACTTTGTTGGACAAATGAGTCTGTCTCTTCTGCAAAAAATTAATAGAATTAAAAAAAAAAAAAAAGGATGGCCAGGGACCTGCCTCATCCAGGAAACTTAAAATAAACATCTACCAATTTCAAAGTATGTCTTTTTCCATCCTGTGTCAGTGTGTGTGTGTGTGTACATGAGTCAAAATGATTAGGGAAGTGTGACCCTTGACAGAATATCTGATGACATTAAGAATTAAAATACTCCTTTAGTATTGTTGTTTGTTTAAAAAGACTATTCTTGGAAAATAAATGGCAATATTTACAGATTAAATTATAAAATGATTGGAATTAGCTCCCAGTAATTTGGTGGTTTTTAGCAGTGGGAATATGCAGTGTAGTAGAAGATACGAGATTGTACATGAAGGTGTAAAGCTGGTTCTTCATTCTCTGGCCTTTCTTTCTGTATATGTTTGAAATTAACCAGAAACAAAAGCTTTTTATAAACTATGTTAATTGTCCAACAACCCATCCTGCTCAAGAATTACATAATACCTATAAAATAAATACATTAGACTTATAAGTATATCTAAGATTTTATTCTTTTCAAACCCCAATCCTATATTAATTAACCAAATATTTTATATATATATATATATTTTTTTTTTTTTTTTTTGAGACAGTGTCTCACACTGTTGTCCTGGGCAGAGTGCCATAGCACCATAGCTCACAGCAACCTCAAACTCTTGGGCTCAAGCAACCCTCTTGTCTCAGCCTGCCATGTAGCTGGGGCTATAGGTGTCCACCACAATGCCTGGCTAGTATTTTATTTTTAGTAGAGATGGGGGTCTCACTCTTGCTCAGGATAATCTCAAACTCCTAAACTCAGGATATCCACCTGACTCAGCTTCCCAAAGTGCTAGGATTATAGGCATGAGCCACCACACCTGACACAACCAGATATTTTAAAGTGGAACCATGAGACAAATGATCTTACTCATAAATAATTAAAATACCAAGTATGCAAAGTCTTTCTTTTTGAATGACATCTTTAAATATCTATATTTCTACAAGTATTTTTTTAACCTTCCATTTTTAATTTACTTTTTTTTTAATTTTGGGACATTAGGAGTATACATGTTTTATTTACATACTTAGTTTTTTGTACAGATTGAGTTAAAGTTACAAGTGTGCCCATTAGCCAGATAGTGTGCCCTGTACTTAGTAGGTGTGAGTTTACCCATCTCTCTCCCCTCCTTCCCTCAGTTTGATTTTCATTGAGATTTACTTCCATCTGTGCACTTGAGTGTTGATCTTTTAGTTCTAACTTGGTATTGAGTACATGTGTTTGTTTCTCTATTCCTGTGATGTGTCACTTACAAGAATGGTCTCCAGTTCCATCTAGGTTGTCACAAAAGATTCTAGATCACCATTTTTTATGGTTGAGTCGTACTCCATAGTATGCATATGGCGCATTTTACTAATCCATCATGTATTGGTGGGCACCTGGGTTGTTTCCACATCTTTGTGATTGTGAATTGTGCTGCTATAAACATTCAAGTGCAGGTGTTTTTTTTATTTATATAAAATTGCCTTTCTTCCTTTTGGGTGTACACCCACCAGTGGGATTGCTGGATCAAATGGTAGGTCTCCTTTAAGTTTTAGGGGTATCTTCAGACAATTTTCCACAGGGGTTGTACTAGTTTGTTTAAGTAGAAATTCTTCATCTTAGGAATTTGTTTCTCAAATGTTTCTATACATCATTTCGAGGCTAAAAAATGGTAAACTACCAAGAATCAATTACATAGTCCCATACAGTCTGGGCAATTGTTGGGGTTGCCTTCTTAGATGACAGAGAATTCTTAATGACCAAGAAGACCTTGGCCAAGATGCCACCTGACCCTTGCCTATGACACAAAGGAAACAGCCATCCCAGTGCTCTTTGGAGTTGCTATGGCATTGACCTCCCAATCAGGTCTGCAGCCAGGTCTGTGGGTCGAAGTCCTGTTATTACTTAATTGTTTCATTCTTCAAAGTTTGTAACTTTCACTAAGAAAATAATCAAGGTAATTTTACTTCTTGAAATAAAGAAAAAGTATTATACTTCAGTTGGTATTATATTTCTTTGTTTTTTAAAAAGATACTTAAATGGCTTTCTGGCTTACTCTGAGGACCCTTAAACTGGAGAGAATTTTCTGTGTCTGCTAGGCCTTTGCCTGCCACTGCACTGAAGGCCGTTCTAAGGGAAAGTACCATTTCCCTCTCATGCGCAGTGAGCCGCACCATGTTGCCACTCATTAGTGGGTAGTGAGTCAGTTTACTGAGTCAGGGCCAGCAGTTAAGTACATCATAGAAGAGAATGGAAAATACCAAAAGGCCCTGTGACTAGCAAGGATAGATAATATTTTTTAAAACTTATTTTATTTATACATATTTGGATGTAAAGGCATTTCTTACTGTGGGTCACTATCCGCATTTTGAAAATGGCCTCTTCCATGTGAGGTGAGGAAAATGGAGAGATATGGACAGCAGCAAGAATTTATCCTGAACTGAGTGTGCGGAGATAGGCCCCAAACAGAACACACGCCCCAGTCTTGGGTAAAATAAGCACAAGGGCCATGAAAACAGAATATGGTAGCTCCTTAGTGGAGGAACAAATTATTGCTAAAGGCATGGATTATGGCATTTTAATAATTTTGTCAATTTTATCTCTCTGTGCTCTGTATGCCATTTATTCCTTTTTGGTAGCATTGTACTTGGCCCCTGTAGCAGTCTGTAAATACCTTTCTAGTGGAAGCAAACACAGTAATTAGACCACTTGTTTGAGAGGACCCGGGGGGAGGAGCCTTGGGGCTAGGAATCTGCATTCCCCAACGTGGCAGTGGTTGTAGACCAGTAATTAAGTGGCTCAAAGGAGTAGGGCACCAGCCCCATATGCCAGAGGTTGCTGGTTCAAACCCAGCCCCGGCCAAAAACTGCAAAAAAAAATAAGAAGTGCTGAATTAGTCTATACACTCATTTTTCTGGTCTAGGCAACACATGCAGTCAGCATTAGAGCAGAGCCAGTGGTTCTCAGCTTTACCCAGCATCTCAGCAGAGCCACTTCCACCAGACACACTGCATAATCTTCTAGGTGATGCCTGACTCTGGCGCTTCTTCTCCACTCATCTCATGCTTTCTGCTGCCCCACCTATTATTATTTAGGATAATAATTTTATCCTAAAATTATTTAGGATAATTTTCCTAAATTATCCACATTTCGTTTTCTTGCCCTATACCTTGGGCTTTCGATGTTGCCTGTAGTATAGGACCAAAAGCCACAGCCTGCCAGGTTCAGGTGCCTCCCCTGTCCGCTGACTCTGACCTTTTGTTCATGTTGTATCCTTTAATTTCATCCATCCTTCCAGACTCTATTGGAGCCCCAGATCTATAAGTCCTTCCCTGCTTTGGAGTTAACCATTCCTCCCTCTGTACTTCTCCTCACTCTTTGCTCACAATGCTATTTCAGCACCTTGGACTTTGTAAGTTGTGCCTGTGTTTGCCTGATGAGAAAGCAAGTTCACAGAAGGCTCATGTGTACTTCTCTATCTAGCTTTGCAACTGGTGTTAAACATTTTTAAAATTAACTTTTCTATGAGTTCTGATTTCATCAGAGTTAATAACAATCAGCAGCTTGGCCAATTAACTTGTGTAAAACAGGAGTTTCAACCTCTGTTCGACATCTAGGTGCAAAGGTTCTGTGACTTCTTTGTGATTTTATTTTATTTTATTTTATTTTTTTTGGTAGAGACAGAGTCTCACTGTACCGCCTTGGTAGAGTGCCGTGGCGTCACACAGCTCACAGCAACCTCTAACTCCTGGGCTTCAGCGATTCTCTTGCCTCAGCCCCCCGAGCAGCTGGGACTACAGGCGCCAAACACAACACCCGGCTATTTTTTTGTTGCAGTTTGGCCGGGGCTGGGTTTGAACCTGCCACTCTCGGCATATGGGGCCGGCGCCCTACTCACTGAGCCACAGGCGCCTCCCTTCTTTGTGATTTTATTCTTTCATAAACCCAACCCAAAAAAAGTAATGCAGGGTTTCTGTGCTATTCATAGCAGAGCATTTTTAGTTTGTTTCTCTCCAGAGAAGAAGTGGACAGGTGGACAAAAGGGGAATGATCTTAAAGAGAAAGAGTTAGCAAATTGGATCCTTAAAACCAGCTGTTTTTAAGAGGTGGGGGTGAGGTATAAAGTGAATAGGGGATAAAAGAAAAACAAGACAGAGGACAGTGAACAAAGGGCATCTGCTGTCCTGGGTCTGTTAGGAAGCTTTGCAGCTCAGCTTTGCTGCCCATCCTGTTTCAGGTCAGTTCCATTCTTCATGTGTTAGCATGTGTTAGCCCTGGGTGCAATATCCATACCCAAGATAGCAAATCTTCTGCTCAAATTAGACGGTAGAGCAGAAAGCCTAGCACAAAAGTGCACATGATTCAAGTACTTTTATTTTGTTGATTTTGATGCCTATTGAATAACTTTCAAGCAGTCACATAGGGGTGATTTTGAAAAGTGAAATCAGTATTCAATGCATTTTTTATTTCTGTGGCAGGAAGTAAGCCTAAGTTTTAAAAAGGATTAAAATCCTCAAATTGAAATAATAATTTGCCTGTTTTGCTGTTTATAGGTTTCTTGCATTGACTCCATGGAGAGTGTATCACCTGATTTCCATCATGATGCTTGGGCGTGTTATTATGCAAATAATAAAGGATATGGTTTTGTCTAGAACAAGAGGTAAGAACACTGAGATTTCATTTTTATGTATATTTAATTTTCTAGATCCTGAATTTCTGATCTTTGAGTAGACAATTAGTATTTTGAACAGGAGCAAAGTAATAGATTATATAGGCATTGACTTGTCTTTTTAAAATATGATAATTTACTTAACTGATATTTCTCTAGTCATCATAATTGCCGGGCAGAGGTTTGTGTATGCTGATTCATTTCTTGACTTTAAATGGTATTTTAAATACCATTATGATGTTTATGTAGACTAGAGTGAAGGTAACAGTTAAGTATTTATTATATGCTACCTGATGAAACTGGGCTTCTGCGAAATGGACTGGTATATAAAATTTTTCTTTGCCCCAGTGAAGAAGAAAACAATTAATTTAGGGTTTAAAAACAAGTAATGGTTAAATAGATTCTAAAAAATGAGTTAATGATGAAAACGTATTAATTTTAAGCATAAAGTTTAGAAGATAGAGCTTGAATTATTTTTAAAATTTGCTTAATTTGCTTTTGAGCGATTTAAGTGTGTTACTGTTCTGAGTCAAGCTTTTCCATACTTGGATGGGCCTCTTCTCCCAGTGTTTGAGTTAGTTTTGGTAACTGGACAAAAACCTTCCTAGGAGTAATTGAACCCTATGAACCTAAATGTGAGAAGGTAAATTTGATCAAAAATACTCCAGAGGAGGTTACAATGAGGCAGATGTACCTCCGAAAAGTGGAGGGATTATTTTGGTTGAGGTCCATGTGTGCTGATGTGCGTAAGAACTGCCCAGCATTCTGGACACGGTGGGGATACTGAGGCCAGCTTTGTGGGCAGCAGCTTGTCTTTCCTAATGGCAGCTCCAGACCAGGGGCATGAGCTGTAATGGGCGTCCTATCCTCTTCTTTCATGGGTCTACTTTAAATGCAGTTTATATTTAAGTCCCTACCATTTTTAAACTAAATTATCATGTTAACCATTTTTAGAAAAATTGTTTTACATGAGTGCGTTTCCAGCTTTGAAGGTAATTCCTTCCCAGTGTTCTGGGAAGATACACACACGTGATTTTGTCCAGATAGTGTTTTATCATGAATCCGTGGATTTAGGTTATATTCTTGTGTGCAATCCTCCTCCCTACCCCTTCACTTTCCATTTTTCTGTTTCCGAGAGCAGATATCTAGCTCCCTAACTTCAGGCCATAGCAGAGCATTGCTCTGATACTCCTCCGCCAAGGATGTGTGAAACCACCTGGAGGTGGTGCCTCTCTGTGCAATAGGGTTTTGTTGAGCAATCCCTGGCGATCACCTTGCCTCAGTCTGATTTGTGACCAGTAGAGGGGAGCCTGTTTAGACTTCGTAATAGTTTGAACCTCTGGTACCTCCTCATGGGACTCTTAGAAGATAAAGCCACCCACATGTTTATTAGCAGCCGTTTTAGCTGAGCAGAGCAAGTTGACTGTAAAGCAGACCGAGCACCTAAGTCTTTTCTGGGTATGTTATATTTGACCGTAGTCGGGACACAAGTTATACGGAATAGACAAATGTGAAAGGCCAAGGATGAAGTTGAAAGACTTCAGAACTGTCCTTTTGTCACTCTTGGCCTCTCACACGGGGATCGTTTCCACTGTGGCTCTGTTGGCTTGATATTCATTACAAATGTGGACATCTCATACTTACAGATTGCAGGAAACCTTCCCATTAAAAAGGTTCAGTCCTCTATAATAATTAAGGTGGTAGAGTTAAAAGAACATTAGCCTAAAGAGTCTGATTCTTGAGATAGTTCACTTCATTTCCTTCCAAATAGACTCTGTGGCTCTTGTTACAAATTGTTGCCAACTTTGCGGCTCAAACCAACAGAAATGTCTTCTCTTATATATCTAGAGGCCAATAGTTCAAAGTCGGCATCACTGGGCCCAAATCCAGGCATTGGCAGGGCTGCACTCCCTCCAAGGCCCTAGGGAAGGACCTGTCTGTCCCTTGCCTCTTTCAGCTCTGATGGCTTATGCTGCGTCATTGCAGACTCTGTCTTTGTGGTCACACTGCCTTGGCTGCTGTGTCTCCCTCTTCTAAGGACAGACTGCATTTGGGACGCCCCCCAGATCATCCAAGATCATTTCCATGTCTCACGTGTCTTGGCCTGATCACATCTGCAGAGATGCTCTTTCTTTCTTTCCTTCCCTTCCTTCCTTCCTTTCTTCTCTCACTTTATTGCCCTCGGTAGAGTGCCATGGCATCACAGCACACAGCAACCTCCAACTCCTGGGCTTAGGCAATTCTCCTGCCTCAGCCTCCCAAGTAGCTGGGACTACAGGCGCCCGCTGCAACGCCCGGCTATTTTTCTGTTCAAACCGGGGCCGGGTTTGAACCCACCACCCTCGGTATATAGGGCCAGTGCCCTACCCACTGAGCCACAGGTGCCACCCCAAAGACACTTTTTCCACATACAATAACATTCACAGATTTCAAGAATTAAGACTTGATATCCTTGTGAGCTACTTACTCAGCCTACTCTTCCATTCGAAACTTTTTGTCTTGTAAAACTGTAGAAACCCTCCTCCTACCACAGGGCTTTAGAAGGGTCAAATAAAGGCATAAAATAAATGCCTTCAGCACAGTGATGGGCTGCTTGCCAGGACCACATGGGGTTTGCTTGTTGATGGTCCGTCTGTGCTGAGCGCCCTTCTGTGTCAAGGCCGCTCCTGGGCACCAGGGCCTGCAGTGGGATCCGGACACAGCCAGCTTCTTTCTGCCCTCACACTCCAGAGGCAGGTCTTTGTTGGAGGCCAGCCTTTCTGTCAGGGTTTTCACTGGGTGACATTGCTCTGAATATAGCATTTCTACTGCATGGAGGCCGGGGGCGGGGTGGGGGGAGAAGAGAAAGGGGAATAATTACTCTACTTTCCCAGACCTCTTTAGTCTCTGACTGAAGAAATACTGGTGCTGGCTTCGTCCTTCTTTACTAAAGTCTTTTGGACAAAGACCCATTTGAGCCCTGCGAATAGTTGGCAGGAGGCTGAATTTGCAGGCCTCTGAGCGTTCCTGCCATGAATTGGTCTCTGCAAGGCACAGTTTGGCCTCAAGTCAGGACCACAGGCAGTTATGGCAATGCCATGGCCTCAGTCAGAACTGCCAGCCGCTCTCATCAGACACCTCAGCACACAGCAGTGACGATGACAATAGGACAGCCTCGCATTCCATCTCTTCAGGCAGCCTGAGGATCTCAGCTTCTCTGCTTCTTGTGTTTTTTGGCTAAAGATATTCAACTTTTATGTTGAAGAGTTTCATTATACCCCTCCCCCCAGTTACCATTTTTTTTTACTCTCTTAATGAAGTTTTAAGTGCACAGTATTATAGACAATACGCTCCTTGTTGTCGAGCAGATTCCTGGAACCATCATTGAAGGCTGGAACTCTGCACACATTGAACAGCCAAGGCTCCCTTTCTCCTTCTTCCAGCCCCTGGCAGCCACTATTTCACTTTCGACTCCCCTGAGTTTGTCCCCAGTTACTGTCTTCTACACCAGAGATTTTCAACCTTTTTTTCAATCTCATGGCACACGTGAACCTGTAGTTAAACTTCCACGGCATACTTAAATTATGTTGATAAAAAAAAAAAGAGTAAAAAAGAATATATGCTTTGAACTTCTTTCAAAAATAACTTACTAAATGATTTTTTAAAATTTTCATGGCTCACTGGTTGAAAATCACTGTTCTATAGCATCTTAGATGCTTAATAGGAAATAGATGGGCAAAAAAAAAAAAAAGGATACCATCTTGGGAGTTAACTTTGTGAAGGCTACAGGAACCCAGTCTCTTATTTTGTGAGCCTCCTGTGCAAACTGCTAGCTGCGAGGGGTCTCTCTCATTGGTGTGCACCTTGAGTGCCTGCTTCCCTGCATGAATCTCTTTGTTTTGGTTCTGAGGAATTCTTCAGTGGGCTGAAAAATCCTTTATCCTTAAACTTTTCCTTAATCATCTTTTCTCTCTCTCTCATTGAAATAAAATCAGTCATTTCTGCCCCTGTCTCTGTTGAAGTTCAACTATTGCCCTCTGTCATGAGAGGAAGGTTCAGTAGGTGGCCCCATGGCTCTCCCAGTCCCGTGTGGAGCATTTGCACCCACTGCCTCTTTATGCCTCCCCTCCTGTGAAATCTCCACTGTCCACTTATGCCCCATCCTTAGCACCCAGTTGCTATTGATTGAAGACCCAGTAGAGATGGTGGCCCATGAACTGTAGACTTTCCAGCACTCTTCTGCCGTTCCAACTTGTACCCCAGAGGCTTGTCTGACAGCTTGGATTTGGTCGCCTACAAGGTAGCCTCATCTTTGACCTGGGCCTTTGGAAGCTCCCTGTTTCTAATATCTACAGAATGGGAGAGTTGGTTCTCAGTGTGCCCTCTGTCTGCTCCTCCCCAGCCTCTCGCTCCTGTTGAACCAGCTCTTTGACCATCAGCTTGACTCTTTTCCTGTTCAGCCTTTTGCCTTTCAGACCGTCCCTCAGTCTTGCCTTTGGCCTGCCTTTCTCCCTCTACACAGCCCCTGCCTGGTCTCAGCTCATCTCATTATGGAGTTGCTGTCCTTACCATTGCAGAGGTCCTTGTTTCCTTACCCATCAACAGTAATGGTTTCTACAATTTTTAATAATAAAAGAAGCAAGCAAACAGACATCCCACAGCATTTCTACTTTCTCCACTCTTGACTTCTTTGTTGTTAGAGAAATGTCAGGTGACGTGACGAGTTGATCCTCTGGAATTTAGTCTTTTCAACTTCCAATTTTAGTTGAGACCTCACTGCTGCTCATAATTCCTTGGGTCCTTTTAAGTTGTTGATTTGTTTTTATATGCCACTTAACTCCAAAATGTTTGAAGCTGCTTACTAGGAACATAAAACACAAAACCGTTGAAAAGAGGTCAAGTAGATAAGTAGGAGTCTAACATAGTGACCATGTTTGAGCAATAGATTTTGTTTATTTATCCTCATGCTTACTGGTAGCTGAGCCAAAAAGAGCAATTGGATTAATTGCACAATTCTAATCGACTGAAAGCAATGAAACAAGCAATTTTGAGAAATTTATTCCTGGAAATAAATGTTAAAAAAGAATTTATAACCTAGATCTTTGAAAGGGGCTATAGAAGAACATAAGGGAACAACACCTTGGGCCTTTTGTCTGATATAAAATGCAGAAATCTTCTCATGGTCATTTCTTATATTGAGTTTCATTAAAGCTGACAGATGGGCGTATAATATCAAAACATATTCTAATAAAAACATTCATTGGAAAATTAAGAAAGCATATGTAATTTAGGTGTATGTATTTTTTCCGTTGATTTCATTTGATCCTAAATATAAGCTTAGAATATCTACAGAATGAATAAATAAACATTTTCTGTTTTTTCCTCAAATAATAGTTGTCTTAGTTTTGTCAGCACCATGTCAAGATTCACCTTAGTGCACTTTGGCCCTTTTTAAGCAGCCACGTTTTCTCTCTTCCCTGAGCTATTCTGGCTTACACCTCTTGCTCAATTCCTCTGCTGCCTAGCTTGGGTCACATCACTCGAGGGCGTATTTTGTCTGCCCCACTGGACAGTAAAATTTCTGAGACAAGGACCAGGTGTTACAGAGCATTGCATCCACCACAGTACCTACCCAAGTGTTTTGTATTTGTAGAATCTCAGTAAATATTTCTGGGCTATTGCTGTATTAGTCATGGTTCTAGAAGTATATAGTATAATTTGATTGTGTCTAGAATTCTAAGTGTTCCACTTTCAATAGCTTGGGATATATTTCTAAGTTGAAAAGTGTCTTAGGAGAAAAATACCTTGGTTTTGTTTCACATTTCACTTCTCATTGCAGGTGCACAGTTGTGGAGGAGTCTCAGTGAAAGGTAGGGAACTTTTCCTTCAATGTTGCGGCTAATGGAGGGCAAGGTGGGGAGAGGACTGAGCCACCAACATGTATCTCTGAACTGATACCTTAGTGACAGGGACCCAAATCCTACATTAATTTACAAGAGTGGGAAAACGAACATCCATATGATCAAACTGAAGACAAGGTTAAAACTGGGACTCATTCTAGGAAATGGTTCGTATTTTGATACAATATTGGGCAACATGAATTTGGGAGGTTTGTAATGTGTGAGGATTTGGAAATGAAGGGAAGAGGGCATTTTCATTTGGGATTTCCTTTTGGAGTTATTTTTGGAGGCATGAGCAACACTGCTATAATGGGGGAAGAACAGGGCTCCACTGGGCCGGGGGAATCTTCTCTGTTGGAATCTTCCCAAAGGGCTGCCCTTGCTTCCAGTTCAGAGGGCTGTGGGGTGAGGGGCCCTTAGGGATGAGGATCATAGCTGCTGACTGACCACTTGTCTGCTCGCCCAGCCAGAGGCAAACATGAGCTCCCTCTTCACGTGACGTCCTTTGTCCGTCCATCCTAGAGGAAGAAAAGAGAGCTGGGCCAGTTGGTTAGGGAACGTCATTCACTCTACCAACTGGGCACATGAGAAGTGGAAAAATAGAGAAAATAGTAGGATTAATATTCCAGTAAAATAATTTTTGTAGGGATTGAGTTTTTAAAATTCTGCCTTAAAAATATATTTGTATTAAAAAGGATGATTGAGGTGTCTGACTTGTATTAAAGTGGGCAGGAATGTGAAATGACTATGCAAAAAAAGACAAAATAATGCCATAAAAGTCCTATGATTTTTACATAATATCTTATATCATGTGCCTTTGGAAGCTGTGCTTGTGGAAATAATGCTTTTTTTTTCAGGTGTAAAGACTAATTTTATGATCACTTTACGACTTTTTGCTAGTTGCTTCATTTTGGATCCCAAATTTTCATGGGAGAATGGGAACTTGCCAGGGGACTCAGGAGAGGATAACATTGGCTATAAGGAGAGAAATCTGGTCCCTGGTGGTGCTCACGGAGGTGGGGGGGCTGCCTGGGAGGGGTGATCTGGCCCCAGGAGCCAGCACCGGATCTGATGGGCATTTGTCTTACCTGGTATTTCTGATCTGTGTCCTGTGAACAAGCAGTTTAAAATTCTCTTTATATTTTATAGAAATTTCCTATAGGAGTGTAAATACAAAGAAAACTCTAAATTGCTCTTTCGAGACAGAGAAGTAGCTATGCATTTGGGAATTGGTTAAAATGTGTTTGGATTTTGCTGTTGTCTGCTTCCACCCTCTTTGGTGTTTTTCTACATTGCCATCTTTCAGGAAAAGCATTTAAATTGAGGATTGAAAGAGAAAGTCTTAGCTGGGAATAACACCTAGGTTACACAGAGTGTTGGAAATCAATAAAGGGCAAAGACAAGGAATTTCATACATAGTTTGTCCAGGATGAATTTCTAGAATTACTGCAAATCACAAATGTGCAGGCAATAACTTTCTTCACTATCAAAGTCTTACCAGTAGTAAAGGGGAGGATTAAGAAAAGAAGGAAAAGCAACCTGGGAACTTAAAACGTGGTTCCTTAACAGAAAATACATTTCTAACTCAGCAGCTGGATAAATAGAGCCAATGAGAAATATGCTTAAAATGTAGATTTCTTTTAAAAACTAATAACGAGAAAGCTTAAATATGTTTACTAAAGTAATTTGTATAATTGGAAACAAATCTCAGCTGTACTATCAATAGTATGATGACACAATTTCTACAATCATGATAAAATGTGTTCAGGAACTCATTTAAAAAAGTTTCCTCTTTTCCAGTATTTTTGTTTATTCAAGAAATAAAGTCTGAGATACATGAGGAAAAGATTTCCTGTCTTAGGCCTTATTGGTAGAAATAAAGATTAATATTTTAACGCTTTTCCATAAAAAGTTCATCTTTTAATAACAAATCTTCATAAATTAATTTAGGAATTAGTAACTTGATAAGGGATAGAAACCAGATAGGGCTGGCAAGGGCTCACATGTTCTTCAGTTCCTTGTATGTTAGAGACATTTACTTAGTTCTTACAGGCTCTGAGGAGCAATTCCTGCCAACAACTAAACCTCAAGACAGAGATTTATGAAGGTGAATAGAAATGGATCTGTCTCTGCTGAGAAATTAAACTGTCCAGTAGATTCGAATCTCACATTAACTGGTGTCTCTCTTCTCCCTGTCAGGTTTTATGTTTTAAAACAGTTTTAGTTTTACAGAGAAGTTGAGAATATAGTACAGAATTCCCCTATAATAATAATAATCCAAAAGGTTAATAATCCAAAAGGTCAGAATCTAGTCTAAAGATGGTTTAAGAGAAAAGTTTGAGGACAGCAGTCCAGAAAACACGGAATTACACAGAAGAGAAGTCAATCTTTCAAAGCGTAGAAGTTTGAGATTCCTTAATAGTATAGGCAAAGTTTAGGGAAGCTTGACAGAATTTCAGACATCTTTTTATATAAGGTTTAATGCATAATTATGATGGTCTGATTCGTCGAGGTTGTCTTTTTCTTTCAGGAAAGGGATATTTAGCATTCTACACTGAAGAGGTGACAGTTGTGGGGGTTATGCCTTCTGGCCTGGCAATGAGACAGGAAAGCAGGCAGTTAATCTCCAGCAAGGATCGGCGATTGGAACGGGGAGGCCGTGTTTGTGTTCTCTTCTCGTCATTTATAGAGTAAGAACAAGGAGGAAGAGAGTTAATCTATAATCTAAGAAGCAGTGGTTATAACTACATGCTACATGGGTCTGATCCCAGTCACATCTCTCTGAAGGCTTAAAGAGTTTTTTCTAATTTCTTTAAATGTTGTTTACTTTCACTCTCCCCTACCCCCCCAAACACACAGATTCCCCATTCATGGTGTCTTACATTGGTGTGGTACATTGGTAACAATCAATGAGGCACTTAGTAATACTTTCGTGTTAAATAAAGGCCATACTTTATTCAGATTTCCTTAGTTCTTATCCAATGTCCTTTTTCTGTTCCCAGATCTCATCTAGAATGCCTCATTACATTTATTCTTCGTGTCTCCTTAGGCTCCTCTTAGCTCTGACAGTTTTTCAGAATTTCTTTCTTTCTTTTTTAAATTGACCCTGATAGTTTTGATGAATATCAGGTACATTGCAGGTATATTAGTCAGGAATATTAGGTACATTGCCCCTTGAAATTTGTCTGACTTTTTTCTCAAGATTAGAATGGGTTATGGGTGTTTGGGGAGAAAGACCACAAGGGTAAGGTGTCATTTTCATGACATCCCATCAAGCTTATGTGCCATCACAGCATGTGATTTTAACCTTGGTCACCTGGCTGAAGTTGTGTGTGTGAGGTTTCTCCAAGTTGGTTCAAATTAAGATCAGAAGGCTATCAGTAAAAAGAGTCAGAGAGAGAAATCTGGAAGTTTGTTGAAGATGCTAGTCACACTCCCACCCTTGGCTTGGCCTGACAGTTTCGGCCCACGGCAGAGATGCTGGGTAAGTGTCTCAGGCTTTCTGTGCCTGCGTTCCCCCATTTGTCAGGTGAGGAAATTGAGGTTTGCTCTCTAACTGGGGTTGGGGGAAGATTAGACCAAGTGATCTTACGTGACTTGCATTTCTAACAAGCGCTTTGTGCTCTCTGATGCAGAGAGACCGTGGTACCACCATCTCCCGTTCTTTCTTGGTGTCCTCGCCATCCATCGTCCTTCCCAGGGCATCTGCAGTTTGGGTGCAAGGATTTCTGCTGTGTGCTTTTTCCTAATACAGAAGCCGTTCTGGGCTGGATGATGACTGCGAAAAAATATTAGCAACTGTGGGGACTTACTTCACTGACAGTTTGGTTTTGTTAATGATACTTGTCTCCTGTGGGCAATTGCTCCTGTGCCTGAGAGAAGGCATATGCTAGTGGAAATAACCTTTCCTAGGAAAAGTCTCATTTACACCAGAATCATCTGTGTCTATATCCAGGTCCAACTAATTTCCATCCTGGTCCTCCCTGCAGCTGGGGATCTTGTTACGTTCACTTCTCTTGGCCTCCGTTTCCTCATCTGCTTAGTGGGAGGTGAGAGTGGATTCTCTCAAATATCCTGTCCAGCCTGAAAAGTCTATTCTGGTGCAATCTGAGGGCATTGCGGGTCTCTTTCTTGTTGTTATCCTTTTACATTTTGGTTTGGTCAGTGATTCTTTCAAAGTGATTTTGTTTATGCCCGCGGGTAACATACTTTCCTATGTTAGTCCATTTCAGTTTCCAACATGTAATACAATTCATCACACTGGCAATGTGAAATTAAAAGACTTATTCTTTGAATTTCTTTGATGATGATTTGGTGCAGTGATTCTTAGCATCTGGCACTGGAAAGTGATTATGTTAACACTGAGAAATTGAAAAAACACTTTATCTTAAGGATGAGGTATGGTAACTGATACACAGGTCCTTAGAGCGGGAGAGAGGTGCTGTTTTGCTCACGTGAGCCTCTCTTGTCCTGTCCACATTCACAGATGCTGAGCTCAGCAACTTCACCTTCTTGTGGTTGGAGCTAGGAATCACCTCCCACCGTCCTTTGGCCCCACATCTGAGATTCTCAGCTTAGTCAGCAAGGGTTAGTTTTTCCTCTTTCCAGCATTGTGCTAGATCAATTTTTGGTTTGTACGAAATCTCAGAATAAGCAAGCCCTCTCTCCCTGTGGCTTTGATTGGTACCTTTGAGCACTATTCACAGCGTTCATTTCACTGTTAGAAAAGTGGATCAAATAGTGGACCATTCGCCACTATTTGTTAAGCTTTTAAATTGAAAAGGAACTGCTTCTTTGCTTTTCTACAACCCTAAAGGCTTATTTCAGAGACCGTTGTTTACTCTTTGAGAAAATGTGCTTTTGTCATCTAAACTTAGCTTAATGTAATTCCTTCAAAATTTAGTGTGAAGATAGTGGTGGATACGTACATTTAGGCGTGTGTATAGTTTCTCTGAACAGTTAAAGAGGAAAGTTCACAAGTGTTATGCTGAACTAGTACGTAATATGAAAGCCAGGGTCTGATTTCTGATGGTGTTACCAACAGTAGAATATAATTATGTGCAATTTACATGTCAATATTTGTGAAACTATGATTCTCAAAGTGTGTGTGTTCTGAGAAGGACTCATGCTTGGCCTATTTTTTTTTTTAAATAAACACAGGCTATAATATCTGTGAGTAGGATTCATACAGGGCCGTCAACTAAACCAAATTAACATCTTTGATGGCTCATTCCTAGTTCTAAATCGAAACCTGATTGATATCAGTCGATATCGATAATATCATAATAGCTTTTCATTTCTGCCTGAAAGTATAGCAGTTGGTTGAATAAAGTCCTCTGTTAACGAATGAAAAAAATATGCACATTACTTTTCTCTGTGTGTGTGTGGGAGACCTTAAAAAAACGTAAGATTGCCATGTTTTTCTAAGTAAGTATAAATTAGGGGAAAAACACTACTTACCATAATAATCATTCAAAATGTCTTTATTTAGGTCTTTAATAGTTGGTACATTGTAACACAGATGAAGGAGTCTGTCTCATCATACATCTAATTTTATTGCTGAGTGCTGATTTAAAAAAAAACGCATTGTGTTCTAAGGTAACTACATTTTGAAACTTGAGCATGATGGCTGAGAGCCGTGGGATCTTCTGATAGATATTCCAGGAATGCAGATCCCTCCAGCAGAGTATTGTCTGAAGGAAGTGGGTCGTGGCTTTCCAAGGATGAAACGAGGCAGTTGCATCTCATGGTCTTACCTTAAGCTGACTTCTGGAGGCAGGTGGGAGGTGGGGGGAGGGGGCACAGAATTAACAGTCAGTCTCTCTAGAGCCAGAAGGGATTAGCAGGAGAGTCCTGCCTTAGCCTTAGCCTGTCTCTCTGTCTCTCTCAAACTTGTAAGAGAACCAGTCATGTGGCCCCAGTTCTTGACATGAAATGCCTTTTTGCTTTTGTGGGCTTCCAGGTAACTACCAATGAAAATGTCCTAGGTGGTTGTATTTTGGGTGGGGGGTAGAGGAGAGCTAGGAACCACTGGTTGTAGAACCCAAGTCCTGCCGAGCTCACAGGCCGAGCCAGAATTAGAGCGTTTAAACAGAGATGTCTGAGAAGTGAAGTCCTTGAGCACAAGGTCATACCACCCTCAAAAGTGAAAACTCATCCACTGTTTTGCTAAATTGTCTCCTCTGATGAATGGAACTTTGTGAGAAAACTGTGTTTATGTTTATGGCTCTTATCATTATTCATGTCAAAATTTCACAGGCAACAACTACAACTGTGAAATACTTCCCTGATGTCTTAGCAGGTTTAATCTCTTTCCTTTTTAAGTATAACAAACATTCTGACTCTGATATTTTGAAATAGTTTTAATTACAATTTTACTTCTTTCTAACACGTCTTAAAGTTGATTCTTTCTTCCTTCCCTTCCCCTTCCTTCCCTTTTCCCTTCCCTTCCCTTCACTTCCCTTTCCTTTCCTTTTTACTTTCCTTTTTCACTTCCCTTTCCTTTCCTTTTTCCTTTTTCCCCTTTCCCCTTCCCCTTCCCGTTGTCTCACTCTACTGCCTAGGCTACAGTGCAGCTGCATCATCATAGCCCACTGCAACCTCAAATGCCTGAGCTCAAGCTATCCTCCTGCCTCAGCTTCCTAAGTAGCTAGGACTACAGGCGCCGATCACCATCTAGCTAATTTTTGTATTTTTTTTAGTAGAGATGGCATCTTGCCATGTTGCTTTAGGCTGGTCTCAAACTCCTGGCCTTGAGTGATCCTCTTGCTTCAGCCTCGCAAAGTGCTAGCATTAGAGGCTTGAGCTACTATGCTTGGCATAAAATTGCCTTTTAATTTGTACTTTGGAAGGGGAAGGGAGGGGGGAGGTTTTGGTGGAGGGAGGGTAATGGGTGGGGCCACATCTATGGTGCATCTTAGAATGGGTACAGGCAATTGCACTAATGTACACAGCTATGATTTAACAATAAAAAAAGATAAAAAAATAATTTGTACTTTGTAAATCTTATAAATCTTTGTAAATCTTGTACAGTAAGATTTGTACCTTGCTAATAAGACATAGTGTTAGCTTTATGTTAAGTCAGAACTACAGACAGCCACATACATCTCAGTGAGTCTTAAAAGGAAAATCTTTCTTTGAAGGATTCATTGGTATCTTAGTCCGTTTTATGTTGCTATAGCAGAATACCTGAGACTGAGTAATTATGCAGAAAGGAAATTTATTTCTTACAGTTCTGGAGGCTGGAAAGTCCAAGGTTGAGGGGCCCACATCTGGCCAGGACGTTCTTGCTGCATCATCCCAGGTGCAAGGTGGAAGGTGGAAGAGCAAGAAAGTGAGAGCACAAGAAAAAGCTGACCTTGTTTTTGTAACAGCTCGTTCTTGGGATAACACCCCCCCCCCCCTCAGATAACAACGTAAATCCATTCATAAAAGCAGAGCCCTCATGGCCTAATCATCTCTTAAGGGTACCACCTCTTAATATTGTCATAATGGCAGTTAAATTTTAGAATGAGTTTTGAAGGAGACCTTCAAATCAGAGTAGCAATTGAATTAAAGGAAAAAATAATTATCTTCATCAGAACAAAAAAAGGCACTTCAATCCAGAAGATCCTGGACATAAGTGTTAAGCACAAGCATATCTGTGCTTAGGGAAGTCTTTGACTGAAGAGATTTGGCCAATGTTCCAGGCAAGCCTGGGAACTAAGCACCACTTTTAAAGTCTGTACCCTTGCCAAAATAACAACCCCAATGGGCCTTTTATTCTTTTTTTCAAAAATAATAATTGAATACAATTCTGTAGTCATATATTGCACAATGGAAAGTCAAAGCCCCTTTCTTCCTCTCCCTGACGAAAGAACAGATCCATTCATTGTGGAACGGATAGCAAGCTCTTACCCAGAGCTGCTGGGTTTTGGTCTAAAAATTTCTCAAAGTTCTACATCCAGATTCCAATCTGTTCATTTTTTAAAAGTTGTGCTTTGAAAATTAGATCCATCAAAGACAAGTATGAAGCAGGGAACTAGAAGCGGGTTTTAAAGCTGTTTTGCTGGAAAATGATATAGAAAATTATGCTTGTTACTTCCTCTTACCTTTAGAGGTATTCCTACCTAAATTTTTTTTTTCCCGAATTTTAAAAAAATTTCATGCTGAACATTTAAGGGTCATTCTTTACTCTCTGGAGAGAACTGTAGTAAGTACATGCTTAGAATGTGAGAACAAGGGAAAAGCCCTCTAGGAAATTGATGTGGATCTCCATGACCACAATAGATGTATTTCTTTGGGGCATTAAAAATAAAACGAAACAGGAGGTACATTTCCTATTCCAACTGCTTCATTGACAAGGGTGGATTTTCAACCAGTTGAAGACTTCCCCAAGCACAGATATGCTTGTAACATGTATGTTTCAACTTGACATAGTTCAGAAAATTGAAAGTAAAGGAAACATTACAGAAGAAAACCAAATTGTTTACAAACCCATTACCCAGCATTAAACTCATTTTCAATTTTTAGTATATTTTCTTCCAGTCTTTTTGTAAAATTGTATGTGTGTGTTCATTCATCCATCCATCCTTTCAATAAATATTCATAAAGTACCTTTTCTTTTTTGTTTTTCTTTGTAACAGAGTTTCACTTAGGCTAGAGTTTGGTGATAGGATAATAGCTTACTGCAGCCTTGAACTCCTGGGCTCAAGTGATGTTTCTGCCTCAGCTTCCCAAGTAGCTGTGATTACAGACATGCATCACCCTACCTGGCTATATTTTTTGTCGAGACGGAGGTCTTGCTATGTTGCCCTGACTCGTCTAAAACTCCTGGGCTTAAGTGATCCTCCTGCCTTGTTTTCCTGAGAAGCTGGACCTACAGGCATGAGTGACCACACCCAGCCTGAGTACTTTTATTTGCCAGACCTTCTAAGTGCTCGTAGAGGGAAAAATAAAACAACTGACAAGCATCCTTGTCTTTATGGAGTTTTATATTCTAGTGAGTGATAATAATGTTAGCTGGTGAACTAAGAGGGTAGGGGGTAGTGAGGGGCTGGGAGGGTCCAATTTGTAGTACGATGTCAGGAAAGACCTGAGTTTTGTGTAATACTTGAGTTTTGAAGAAGAGTTTTGAGCAAGGACTTGAAGGAAGTGAGGTTATGAATTACGTCTAGATGAAGAGTTTCTAGGCAGAGGGAATGGCAGGAGCAGAAACCCTGAGGCAGGAGCTGCGTGTGAGGGATCATTGTTTACAGCAGTAAGTTTTGTTTTGTTTTGTTTTGTTTTTGTGGTTTTTTTGTATCCAAAGTGACTGGAATGAATGGAAAAATTATGTACCCAATGATGATCATGTTGGCGGGGGCAGAGACAAGATGGCTGACTGAAGCCAGCTTTCCACAGAGGCTCCCGTCCAGAAGGAGAGTTAAAGGACAGAAATTTAGCAAGTAACCTGGTAGATTAGAGCTGCACCAAGAGAGAAAGTTGAAGAACGCACATCAGCCCTGCTGAGGCAAGCTGCAACCCCAAGGATACAAACAAGTACAAAATCCATCACCAAGCAGATGGGAGTCCCCTCCCCCATGAGAACGGCTCAGAGTGCCCCACAAACAAACAAGCAGAGTTCAAAGGTCCTCCCACTATATTCCTCAGGAGAGACCCTCTAAAAACTGGACTTACTTCCCCCACTAGGGTGCCATGGTGCTCTCTTGCCAGGCATAAAAATGTATATATTCTCTACCTGGAATTCTGAGCTTCCAGCACTCCCCTCCCCTCTCACTCTGAGGTCTGGAGGCCTGTCCCCCAGGAGTCCAGATTCGTGGGTGATTTCTCAAGGGATGTGAACTGGGCCTGGACTGCAGCTAGTCAGTGCTGATTCTGTGGCACGGGAGTGAGGAGAGGACAGTTGGCTGAGAGGGAACCACGCCAGAGCAGCGGTGCCCTGAGGCGCAGAACAGCAGCTATTTTTGGCAACAATAGGGCTCACCCCCAGGTATTCTGAAGTCATACCCCCTGTCTCTCTGGGCAACCAGAGGAGGCTGGGCATCTTCTCAGGTGGCAACCACCTTGGAACAGATCTGGGACAGAAACACAGGCCCCGTGAGTAAGGGGTTTGCCTGAGGCGGTACCGGCCTGGGTGGAATGCGGGGACTAGAAAAGACACATGCAGAGCTGGGAGATTCCCATGGTGGGGCTGACCCAGAAGACCGCTTTACTGAGCCTAAAATGCACCCGGCCCCCAGGGGATCATCAGCTTAAACAAAGGAGGGCAGGTAGACGCTGGATCTGACAGGTAACCGCGCTGCAAATATAAAACGGTGAGATCGTACAGCAGCACAAACAGGGCCTGGGAACTGAAAACAGCTTCTCTTCTGCAGGGGAATTTAGCAGAGACAGAAACAAATTCCCGCAAAGTTGTTCTGTTCTGTCAGTAACATCAATCAGGGGCGGGGCTGGAACTGAGTGAACCCCCCAGCCTCCATCAAGCGCCCGAGGTTGTCAAGCCTCACATCTGCCTGCTGGATAGAGACAGAGATCAGTGGCCTGGCTGAGCAGACATAGATTTCCTTGTGATTTAGGCAGGTGCAAACCCCTGGAGTAGCTGCTCATTGGAGGCAACTGGGTCACAGCTCTGCGGGGTTATCAATGACTGTGTGTGACAGAGGTGCAAGGTGGGGAAAGAGGCATCAACCTTCCCAGACTAATCTATTTGCTGGGTGGGTCCTCCTGACTTCACGGAGCACCGGAGCAAGTCATATTTGAGTTCTAGTTCCATGTGATCTAGTTGCCAGAGATCTTTTAAACTCTTCCACCTGAGACAGGTGCTGAATGAGACAGTTGATTTGGACCTTTTGAACTGAGCCAGTCCCCCGAGGACTATCCAAGTGGTGCCCTGGTTGTGTGGTTGTAGGAAGATTTGACTTTCCTTTTCCAATTGTTACCTGTTGGGGGCGGGGTGACTTAATTGCTGTTATTTCTCCACAGCTGAGACTTCAACCCAGAGTAACTATTTCACTATGGTTGGACAGAGCCCAGCTGAAAACAAAACAGAACCACTTAGCCCCACCACACCAAACAGGTCCCCAGTTTCTTAGGCTGTAGCACTGTACGGGTCCTCGACAAATCTCCAGGAGAAAATTCAAAATATATAGTATACAAAAGTCAAAAGTAGTGGCAGAATCAGTGGAAAAACTCTGGTAACATGAATAACCAGAATAGATCAGTGCCCCCAAGGAAAGATATGCCAGATGTAACTGAAGATCCCATTCATAAACAGCTGGCTGAGATGTCAGAAATCGAATTCAGAATTTGGATTGCAAACAAGATTAACAGAATGAAGGAAAATTTGGAATTAGAAATTCGAGGAGCAATTCAAAAGTCGGAATTAGAAATTTGAGGAGAAATTCAAAAATTGTCTCAAGAATTCAAAGAATTTAAAGACAAAACCACTAAAGATTTTGACACACTGAAGCAAGAATTTGCAGCCCTCAAATATCTTAAGAATACACTAGAATCCCTCAGTAACAGAGTGGAGCAAGAAGAAGAAAGGGTTTCTGATAATTGAAGACAAAGCTTTTGAACGCTCCCAAACTCTCGAAGAGGAAGAGAAATGGAGAGCAAAAATGGATCATTCTCTCAGAGAGATCTGGGATAATTCGAAGAAGGCTAATATCTGCCTCATTGGAATCCCTGAAAGCGATGAAGTGGCCTCGCAAGGCATAGAGGCCCTTCTCCATGAAATTATGAAAGAGAATTTTCCAGACATGCCAAGAGACTCTGAAATTCAGATAGCAGGCAGTTTCACAAGGGGCACGACTCAGTCTGCATAAGACATCTTCTGGGCATAACATAATTAACTTCACTAAAGTTAATATGAAGGAGAAAATTCTGAAAGCAGCCAGACGTAAGATATCCATTACCTACAAAGGGAAGAATATTAGAATGACTGCAGATCTCTCTGCTGAAACTTTTCAGCCAGAAGAGGGTGGTCATTGACTTTTAATCTCCTAAAACAAAATAACTTTCAACCCCGGTTCCTGTATCCAGCTAAACTGAGTTTCATTTATGATGGAGAAATTAAATACTTTAATGACATTGATATGTTGAAGAAATTTGCCATAACCAAACAAGCTCAGACCTATCTCATGGAGGGTATTCTCAGACCTATCCTCCATAATGATCAGCCCAATCCTCTACCACAAAAGTAAACTCACTCAGAAACTTTTGATCAAACTCCAACTTCCACAGTGGCAAAAGGATTAAAAATGTCCACTGGACTTTCGAAAAACACGATACCCCAAATTTTACCAGACTTATCAAAATTCTCCATTAATGTGAATGGCTTAAACTGTCCTCTAAAGAGGCACAGGTTAGCTGACTGGGTACAAAAACTCAGGCCAGATATTTGCTGCATACAAGAGTCACATCTTACCTTAAAATATAAATATAGACTCAGGGTGAAAGGGTGGTCGTCCGTATTTCAGGCAAAGGGTAACCAGAAAAAAGCAGATGTTGCAATTTTATTGGCAGACACAATAGGCTTTAGACCAGCAAAAGTAAGGAAGGATAAGAATGGTCACATCATATTTTTTAAGGGTAATACTCAATATGATGAGATTTCAATTATTAATATTTATGCAGCCAACCAGAATGCACCTCAATTTATAAGAGAAACTCTAACAGAGCAACTTGATTTCCTCCAGCTCCATAATAGTCAGAGATTTCAACACTCCTTTGGCAGTATTGGATAGATCCTCTAATAAGAAGCTGAGCAAAGAAATTTTAGATTTAAACCTGACCATCCAACATTTGGATTTAGCAGACATGTACAGAACATTTCATCCCAACAAAACTGAATACACATACTTCTCATCAGCCCATGGAACTTACTCCAAAATCGATCACATCTTAGGTCACAAGTCTAACCTCAGTAAATTTAAAGGAATAGAAATTATTTCTTGCATCTTCTCGGACCACCATGGAATAAAAGTTGAACTCAGTAACAAAAGGAATCTGCATACTCATACAAAAACATGGAAGTTAAATAACCTTATGCTGAATGATAGCTGGGTCAGAGATGAGATTAAGAAGGAAATTGCCAAATTTTTGGAACAAAACGACAATGAAGACACGAATTATCAGAACCTCTGGGATACCGCAAAGGTAGTCCTAAGAGGGAAATTTATAGCAATGTAAGCCTTCCTCAAGAGAATGGAAAGAGAGGAAGTTAATAACTTAATGGGACATTTCAAGCAACTGGAAAAGGAAGAACACTCCAACCCCAAACCCAGTAGAATAAAAGAAATTACCAAAATTAGAGCAGAATTAAATAAAATTGAAAACAAAAGAATTATACAACAGATCAATAAATCAAAAAGTTGGTTTTTTGAAAAGGTCAATAAAATAGATAAACCTTTGGCTAACCTAACCAGGAAAAAAAAAAGAGTAAAATCTCTAATCTCATCAAACAGAAACAACAAAGACAAAATAACAACAGACTCCTCAGAAATTCAAAAAATCCTTAATGAATATTACAAGAAACTTTATTCTCAGAAATATGAAAATCTGAAGGAAATTGACCAATACTTGGAAGCACGTCACCATCCAAGACTTAGCCAGAATCAAGTGGAAATGTTGACCAGGCCCATATCAAGTTCTGAAATAGCATCGACCATACGAAATCTCACTAAAAAGAAAAGCCCGGGATCAGATGGCTTCACGTCAGAATTCTACCAAACCTTTAAAGAGGAAGTAGTACCTATATTACTCACCCTGTTCCATAATATAGAAAAAGAAGGAAGACTACCCAACATGTTCTATGAAGCAAACGTTACCCTGATCCCCAAAGCAGGAAATGACTCAACAGGAAAAGAAAATTATAGACCAATGTCACTAATGAATATAAATGCAAAAATATTCAAAAAGATCCTAACAAACAGAATCCAGCAACACATTAAACAAATTATACATCACCACCAAGTCAGTTTTATCCCAGGGTCTCAAGGCTAGTTCAATATACATAAATCTATAAGTATAATTCAGCACATAAACAAATTGAGAAAAACAAAGACCTTACGATTCTCTCAATAGATGCAGAAAAAGCTTTTAATAGTATCCAGCATCCCTTTATGATCAGAACACTTAAGGAAATTGGTATAGAAGGGACGTTTCTTAAACTGATAGAGGCCATCTACAGCAAACTCAAAGCTAATATCGTATTGAATCGAGTTAAATTGAAATCATTTCCACTCAGATCAGGAACCAGAAAAGGCTGCCCATTGTCTCCACTGCACTTTAACATTGTAATGGAAGTTTTAGCCACCACAATTAAGGAAGAAAAGGTGATCAGGGGTATCCGTATAGGGTCAGAAGAGATCAAACTTTCGCTTTTCGCAGATGATATGATTGTATATATGGAAAACACCAGGGATTCTACTACAAAACTCTTAGAATTGATCAAGAAATATAGCAGCATGTCAGGTTACAAAATCAACATTCATAAATCAGTAGCTTTTATATATACCAACAATAGTCAAGCTGAAAAAACAGTTAAAGACTCTATTTCATTCACAGTAGTGCCAAAGAAGATGAAATATTTGGGAGTTTATCTAACAAAGGATGTGAAAGATCTCTATAAAGAGAACTATGAAACTCTGAGAAAACAAATAGCTGAAAATGTTAACAAATGGGAAAACATACCATGCTTGTGGCTGGGAAGAATTAACATTGTTAAAATGTCCATACTACCCAAAGCAATATATAATTTCAATGCAATCCCTATTAAAACTCCACTGTCATACTTTAAAGATCTTGAAAAAACAATACTTCGTTTTATATGGAATCAGAAAAAACCTCAAATAGCCAAGACATTACTCAGAAATAAAAACAAGGCAGGGTGAATCATGCTACCGGACCTTAGACTATACTATAAATCGATAGTGATCAAAACAGCATGGTACTGGCACAAAAACAGAGAGGTAGATGTCTGGAACAGAATAGAGAACCAAGAGATGAACCTAGCTACTTACCGTTATTTGATCTTTGACAGGCCAATTAAGAACATTCAATGTGGAAAAGATTCCCTGTTTAACAAATGATGCTGGGTGAACTGGCTGGCAACCTGTAGAAGACTGAAACTGGACCCACACTTTTCACCATTAAGAAGATAGACTCTACTGGATTAAAGATTTAAACTTAAGACATGAAACTATAAAAATACTAGAAGAGAGTGCAGGGAAAACCCTTGAAGAAATTGGTCTGGGTGAGTATTTTATGAGGAGGATCCCCCGGGCAATGGAAGCAGCTTCAAAAATACACTACTGGGACCTGATCAAACTAAAAAGCTTCTGTACAGCCAAGAACACAGTAAGTAAAGCAGGCAAACAGCCCTCAGAATGGGAGAAAATATTGCAGATTATGTCTCCGACAATAGTTTAATAACCAGACTCCACAGAGAACTCAAACATATAAGCAAGAAAAGAACAAGTGATCCCATCACAGGCTGGGATGGGACTTGAAGAGAATCTTCTCTGAAGAAGACAGACTCATGGCCTACAGACATATGAAAAAATGCTCCTCATCTTTAATCATCAGAGAAATGCAAATCAAAACTACTTTGAGATATCATCTAACTCCAGTAAGGTTAGCCCATATCACAAAATCCCAAGAGCAGAGATGTTGGCATGGATGTGGAGAAAAGGGAACACTTCTACACTGCTGGTGGGAATGCAAATTAATACATTCCTTTTGGAAAGATGTTTGGAGAACACTTAGAGATCTAAAAATAGATCTGCCATTCAATCCTATAATTCCTCTACTAGGTATATACCCAGAAGACCAAAAATCACATCATAACAAAGATATTCATACCAGAATGTTTATTGCAGCCCAATTCATGATTGCTAAGTCATGGAAAAAGCCCAAGTGCCCATCGATCCACGAATGGATTAATAAATTGTGGTATATATACACCATGGAATATTATGCAGCCTTAAAGAAAGATGGAGACTTTACCTCTTTCATGTTTACATGGATGGAGCTGGAACATATTCTTCTTAGTAAAGTATCTCAAGAATGGAAGAAAAAGTATCCAATGTACTCAGCCCTACCCTGAAACTAATTTATAGCTTTCATATGAAAGCTATAAGCCAGTTATAACCTAAGAATATGGGGAAGAGGGAGGGGTGGAGGGGGGAGGGGTGGAGGGAGGGTGACTGGTGGGATTACACCTGCATCTTACAAGAGTACATGTGAAACTTAGTAAATGTAGAGTATAAATGTCTTAACACAATAACTAAGAAAATGCCAGGAAGGCTATGTTAAACAGTGTGATGAAAATGTGTCAAATGGTCTATAAAACCAGTGTATGGTGCCCCATGATCACATTAATGTACACAGCTATGATTTAATAAAAAAAAAATAATGATCATGTTGTAGAAGAATATTTAAGGATGGAGAATGTCATTCTTTATTGCTAGGTTTTTATGAAACATTGTAAATGTAAAGTAAGCACACTTAGGTTTAATGCACAGCATGTCAGTTACGTGTTGGTATGATATAAATGTGATTATCTCCGGTGTGAGAGGAATATAGGTATTCTTAATTTTCTTAAAATTGTTTTTTCTTACTACATTTTTCTCCCATAAGGAACATTAAGAGGGGAAATAAAAAACATCCAGTGGAAGAGTAAGTGTCCCAGCAGGTAGGAAGAATATGAGTTTCTAGCTGCTGTCTGGAGACAGGGTGTGGTTACGAGGACAGAGACTGGCACTGCCCGGTCATGGGAAACTAAGGCCGGAGTCCAAACAAGTATACCAGGCTCCAAGGAGGGACTCCTGGACGGAAATAAGTTAAAGACGTTACAAATTGGGCTCAACCAGTCCAGGTGTCGCTTGACACAAAAGTATCACAGAATTGAGTTGAAAGAAAACATTCGTTTCTAAGGTCAGATGATGTCCCCAAGGAGTGGGATCAAAGGTCATAAATTCTTCCTTTTGAAGGCTCAGAGGCAAGCTCAGAGTTGAGCCTCCAGGAATAGGTGATGTGGCCTAAATGCTTTTGCTTGTGATATAATGACACTCCTTAGAATTTTTCAGGTAATGATTTGGAAACACTGTATAATCCAGAATGAGATTTTCATTTCTAGCTTTATGTTCCTACTTACAGTCTTTAGATAATGTGAACAAAAGTGAACTTGAGAGGATGTCATGTTCTCTTCCCAAACAGCTGTCCCAGGCTTCTATCAGTGGGCAGATCTGTCTGTCTACCTACATATGCTCCCTAGTTATATTTTAGTGATCATATTTCATATATTGAGGAATGTATGTAGTGTGTACATAAGTTTAAAGCATAATGAAATGAATATACAAGAACCCAAGACCCATCCGGGACTGATGCGGTTGCCTCAAGCTCCCCTTCCCGTCCTGCTACCAAAGGCAAGTGTGGTCTTGAGTTTGGTGCTTTTCATTCCATTGCTTTTCCAAAAATAAATAGATAAGACATTAATATATTTAAATACATTAGATACTCATATTTAAATAAAATCCAACTATATGTAAATAAATTCAACTTTTAAATATTGAAATAAAATTTAAATACTTATGTATTTAAATGATCTATACGTATCCCTAAATAAAATTTTTGTTTTTGAGGCCTAGGAAAAAATGGTACTGTGTTTATGTACTTTTCTAGGACTGATGTCTTACCCTAAACATCTGATGAATTATGTTGCTGTTTATAGCTGTGATTCACTCATTTTTTTTCTGGCATTTATAACATTCCATGATGTGGCTATACCATAAATTACTTATCCTATCTGTTTGCACTGGACTTGGGTTTCTGTTTTATTTTGTTTTGTTTTGTTTTCCTACTGCCCACTGTTCCCGTGAGTTTCTGAGTTTACTGTCCAGCAGTACAAAAGATCACAGAAAGGTAATAGGTTACGTTCCCAATGCACAAAGTGAACAGTTTCCAAAGCCACAATATTGTACATCTGAAAGGTTGTGTGGAATCTATACCAGTACGTGGGGTCCTACAACTGTTACAGAACGTTTCAGGCATTCTTTCAAGTTTTCCTTGAGACTGGTGTTCTAGGGCGGCCACCACTAGGGGGTGTGTGAGAGGTGGGACCACTCCCTTTGTCCCAGAAGCTGAGAATAACCTGGCTCCGGCTCAGACCTGGTTGGTGGCTCCAGAGTGTTTTTAGTATCCACACAGTTCTGCAGCCCCAATACCTTAGTATTAATCCATTTACAAAAAGAAAGTCCACTGAAAGGTTACATCTCTACCTGTACCTGTGTGTACATAGACTTATGGATACACATGTTTTATTGTTGTGGGGTAATGAGAAAAATAAATAGGGACTTAAGAAAGTGGTACAAGGTGCATTGATGGAAAATCAGACAGAGACCGTGAGTGGGAAGGAAATTCACAACTGAACGGCATCAATGACCAATGGCTGTGTTTTTCAGTTGAGAAATAAGCTTAGGATTTCCAAGGCCTCTAAGACCATAATGGAACTAGTTCATGACCCTTTTATTGCTTGTTTCAATCCACTGCCTTCTAAAATCTTCTGAATGTTATTTATTGTGTGCTCCCAAAAGTCTTTCCTTCTCCGTGGCCCTTGACTTAGTACTTTTCTTCTCTTGGAAATGAAAACCCTTAAGTAACCTCGAATCATGAATCCCAGAAAATAGCTTAGTTTTTAAGTGATTGTGTAGAAAGAGGATGTATATGAAAAAATGCTCATCATCTTTAATCATCAGAGAAATGCAAATCAAAACTACTTTGAAATATCATCTAACTCCAGTAAGATTAGCCCATATTACAAAATCCCAAGATCAGAGATGTTGGCGTGGATGTGGAGAAAAGGGAACACTTCTGCACTGCTGGTGGGAATGCAAATTAATACATTCCTTTTGGAAAGATGTTTGGAGAACACTAAAAATAGATCTGCCATTCAATCCTATGATTCCTCTACTAGGTATATACCCAGAAGACCGAAAATCACATCATAACAAAGATATTTGTACCAGAATGTTTATTACAGCCCAATTCATAATTGCTAAGTCATGGAAAAAGCCCAAGTGCCCATCGATCCACGAATGGGTTAATAAATTGTGGTATATGTACACCATGGAATATTATGCAGCCTTAAAGAAAGATGGAGACTTTACCTCTTTCATGTTTACATGGATGGAGCTGGAACATATTCTTCTTAGTAAAATATCTCAAGAATGGAAGAAAAAGTATCCAATGTACTCAGCCCTACTATGAAACTAATTTATGGCTTTCACATGAAAGCTATAACCCAGTTATAACCTAAGAATGGGGGAAAGGGGGAGGATGGGCGGAGGGAGGGTGATTGGTGGGATTACACCTGCGGTGCATCTTACAAGGGTACATGTGAAACTTAGTAAATGTAGAATGTAAATGTTTTAACACAGTAACTAAGAAAATGCCAGGAAGGCTATGTTAACCAGTGTGATGAAAATGTGTCAAACGGTCTATAAAACCAGTGTATGGTGCCCATGATCGCATTAATGTACACAGCTATGATTTAATAATAAAAAAATAAATAAATAAAAATAAACAATATTGACAAAATGTTAATTGCTGAAGTTGGCAGTAAAACCTGGGGCTCAATATTGCTATGCTGTGCATTTTGTATATGTTTGAAAGTTTTGTAATAAAATGCTTTATAAAAAAAAAAAAAAGAGGATGTATGTGAGTTACTGACTCCCAGGCATATGTTGAACTGTTGTGTATTGAGGGCAAAAGTCTCTGCTGGTTAGAAGAGTGTCCAAGAGCAGTGGCTGCCAAAGTATGGCCTCAGGACCCTGGTGTGCTTCGGAAAGGCTGAATAATCCTTCTGCCCCCACCAAAGATGTCCATGCCCTAACCCCAGAACCTGGCCTAACATGACAAAAGGACTTTGTAGATGTGATGAAGTTAAGGATCTTGAGATGGGGAGATGGGCCCTGTGTAATCACAGGGTTCTTCAAGAGATAGGCAGGTCAAAGAGGGAAGAAGATGCTGGAGGCTGCAGACTTTGAACGTGGAACATGGCCTACAAGTCCAGGAATGCAGGCAGCCTCTAGTTGCTGGAAGAGGCCAGGAAACAGACTCTCCGTCAGCTTTACTTGAGAGTCTGGTCATCAGAATTGTGTAAGACGTTAAATTTGTGTGGTTTTAAGCCATATAATATGTGGTAATTTATTACAATAGCAACAGGAAATTAATATAGTGTTCTTTATACTGTTAAAGAACCAGCTTTCATTTGAAAATGTTAAGGACAGTTTTCCGACTCACATCTTCATCCCGTGAAGAAATGACGTTTGAACCCAATGTGTGAGAGAAGTGCGTCCTGAAGCCAGGAAGGCTTGAGCGCTTAGGACAGACTGGCAATTCACCAAAGCAAAGGGAAGGGCAGGGAGACAGGGGGTGCTCTGGAAGAATGTTCCCACTGGGCAAGTGTAAGAAGAGGGTTTGAAAAAGGGGCCCATGTGGCCAGGATGGAGGATGGTCCTGGAGGTGCCATGCCTGGAAGCCGTACAGTGTTTCAAGGAGATGGCCATCAACTGGGGTTCTGAGAGCCCTGAGCAAGGTTGCTGGTGTGCATACACATATTTTTAGAGGCCTTTATAAATAGTGCTTTTTTGTTATAGGTGGGAGGGAGAGGGTATTACGAGTAAAACCCCAAATGTAGTGGCTTCATGATGAGCTGTGGCTTGAGAGAATGGAGGAAGGTTGTGTGAAGCACATATGGAAAATAACTGCTGGGTAATGAATGGAGGGAAACAGTGCCCTAGAAAAGAAGCAGCTTGTTTGTTATTGTTGTTATAAAGATTTTTTTTTTTTATTATTGGGGATTCATTGAGGGTACAATAAGCCAGGTTACACTGATTGCAATTGTTAGGTAAAGTCCCTCTTGCAATCATGTCTTGCCCCCATAAAGTGTGACACACACCAAGGCCCCAATAAAGATTTTTTTAAAACGTGATAAAGTACTTGTATAACATTAAATCTACCCTGAGTGACATTTGGTACATTCACAATGCGGTGTAAACATCACCATGGTCTAGTTCCAGAACATTTTTATCACCTCTCAAAGAAACCTGTGACCCTTAAGCAGTCACTTCCCATTTGCCCTTCCCTCCAGACCCTGACATCCATGAGTCCGCTCTCTCTATGGCTTTGTCCTGTTCTGGATCTTTCATGTAAGTTCTGAGAACACTGTAAGCGCTTTCATGTAAGTGAAATCGCTCTGCGCCTTGCAGCTCCGTTCAGCACCTCGTTCCTTTCCGGGGCTGAATCACCTTCTGGTGTTTGGATATACCACATTCTGTTTTGTCTTTGTGATGGACGTTGAGGTTGTTCCCGTCTTCTGGCTGTAGTGACTAGTGAGCAGTTTGGTTTCATTTTCAAAATCCAGATGTGGCCACGCAGGTGGTGGAGAAGAAGAGGGCAGCTAGCCTAGAAGTCTTCTGTCCACCCGACAGCGCCTCCTGCCTGCTGCAGGCCGCTGGGGGAACTGCGGAGAGTGTCTGGTTTGTTGCCAGGGCAGGGTTAGGTCGGGTGCTGGTGATTGGCTTAGCTCATCATGCATGAATCTCTATTGGAAAACTGAAGATTGTGTTAGGGGACTGGGCAGGTGCTGGAGTGTCAGCAGGGAAGCTGAATTCGAGGCACCTCCAGTGGGAAGATCATTGTGTCTAGAGGAGGAACCCAAGAATTTGCCCTTCATTTGTCATTTCAGTTTTGATTTCTTTTAAATTTTTTTTCTGTAGAGGCAGGAGGCTGCAAGAAGGTGGAGACAGAAGGGGGTCAATGTTATTATTTAGGGGGATTTGGTACAAAGAGGAAAAGGTGTGTGGGGTGGCACCTGACTGGGGTGCTTTATTACTCATGTGCTGTTTATTAGTGCTTTTGAAGGCTATTCTTACTTGTGCCTGTTTTTAATACCCGAACAACTGGGAGAGAGGACTTATAATCCTGCAGTCATTTGGCTTGTATTCTTAGAGAGTATTTTTAAACTATAACATTCAGAGCCATCTCGTGTCACTTGAAAGCCCAAGAAATGCTTTCAGCATTTATTTCTCCTGAACCATACGCTTAGGGTTTTGAGTAGTTTTTTCTTTTTACTTCCCCAGTAATCACATTTTCTAGATCTTTTCCTTGATATTTGCTTTGTTTGTGGGGTTCAGTTATTGTTCTTTATTAAGATCAGTGATGATACTTTCAATCATGACTCAGGAGTCATCTGTTGTGCAATGAAAATTGTTGAATTCTAAAGTTTATCAGGCTGAACATCTTCAAATCAGAATTACTGTTTATTTTGAATAAATAAATATTTAAATATTTTAAACATTTAAATATTTTTTTTCCCCCTGAAGCTAAGTTGGAAAGAAATCATCTTGCTTCAAAGGGCTTTTAATGGATGTGTCATGCTTAGAATATATAATAGAGACTCAGTAATGGAGAGAATTTCTAACTGGAGCAGAAACTTGTATTTTTAAATTGAGAAAAGGGTCTAAAGCTGATTTGCGGCCAAAACAGAACGGTCCTAGGTTTTTATGAAACAAGAATAGAGACGCCTGACTTTCTGCAGTCTGTCTTACACATGATCTGTTCAGTGCTAGTGTAGGTGGTTGAGTCGGACCATTTCTTCTTGCCTAATGGAAGGGAGGAAATGGTCCTGGTTTGAGGAATTTGTGCTCTTTGTGTAGGGCATTGGAAAATTAGAGATCGGTTGTAAATTTTGCTTGTTTACCAAGGCAGGAAAGTCCTCCAATGGTTAAAGAATATACAGCTGTCATAAATTAATTTCTTCATGCCAGTTAGAATATGGGGTTGATAATTTAATCACTACCAGGAAAGTGGTTAGCTAAATTATAGAGAGAGCTTTTCCTCTGGATACTGCCAGCTGATTTTTAGAATAGAAAAAAAAGCTCTTCTCCGGCAAGCAAGTGATATAAAGCAATAGAGGGAGTCTGGTGAGAGGGTGGTGAGGCTGCTCCGCTGGGGGGTTGACTCTTCTCCTGCGTCAGCAACATAGCTGGTGCCCACTGCTGGGGCTGTGTGTGACCTCTGGGATTCTCTTTGACTTAGTCTTTTGGGGCTGGTATAACACGGACTGGGAGGCCCAAACAAGAAGTGTTTATTTTACATAGTTCTGAAGGCAGGAAGTCTGAGACAGGGGACAGCATGTTTGGATTCTTGGTGAGGGCACTCTTCCAGGTTTATGAGGGCACTCTTCCAGGTTTACGAGGGCCATTTTCTTATATCCTCATGTGGTAGAGAGAATGCTTTTGTCTCTTTTTCCCCTCATAAGAGCACCACTCCCATGGTGTGTGTTGGGGGGAGCTTCTCTACCTCTGTGACCTCGTTCAAACCCAATCACTTCCCAAAGGTCCACCTCCAAATACCATCACATTGGGCGTTATGGGTTTGCTGTGGTTTGAATGTCCCCTTTGACACTTTGGGGGGACCTTTAAGAAGGGCTTAGGTCGTTAGGGCTGAGCCCTTTGGAATGGATTAATGCCATTATGCCAGGAGTGGGCTCCAGTTGAAATGACAAATTGGCCCCCTGTTTTCTCTATCTGACCCACTTGCTCACCACAGATGCCTTTCCATCGTGAGATAAGGTCACGAAAAAGCCCTCACATAATGTGGCCCCTTGATCTTGGACTCCCCAGCCTCTGTAATGATGTGCGAAAAGAACCCTCTTTTTGAGCGGCACCTGTGGCTCAGTGAGTAGGGCGCCGGCCCCACATACCAAGGGTGGTGGGTTCAAACCTGGCCCTGGCCAAACTGCAACAAAAAAATAGCCGGGCATTGTGGCGGGTGCCTGTAGTCCCAGCTACTCAGGAGACTGAGGCAAGAGAATCACCTAAGCCCAAAAGTTGGAAGTTGCTGTGAGCTGTGACGTCACAGCACTCTATCCAGGGTGACAAAGTAAGACTGTCACAAACAAAACAACAACAACAAACAAAACAGAACTCTCTTCTTTATCAGTTACCCAGGCAGAGAGATTCTATTACAGCAGCAGAAAACTGGTAAAGAATGGCTTCACCATATAAATCTGGGGGAAGGACACAAACATTGAGTCCATAGCACTCTAAGTAGAGAGATTTAATTGAGCTGATACAATTCATGGGATGCAGAGTTGGAGAGAAGGATGATGCTGCAGGTAATCCAAACCTCTGGAAAGGCTCACAGTGAAACAACATCATAAAGATAATCTGCCCTGCCCTCATGTTCCTTGGGAAGGGATTATTTGCTGATGCCTTTAGTTAAATAGTTTTAGCATCTCACAACCCTTTAGATTCGAAGAGGAAATGTTCCTTTTAGACCCTTGCTACGGCCTGTTACTACTGTTGAGCTCTGAGGTCCCTGAATTCAAGAGAAGTTGTAGATACTTTGTCTTAGATCTTAGAGGACTAAGCCATTTTTGGTGTATACTGCCTTTGCTCGTTTATTTTATTTATTTTAAAGTAAACTTATTTCAGGTTAATGTGAAAGTACAAACAACCATGTCAAAATATTTTATTTTGTTAGTTTGTTGTTAGAGTCCCTCTTGTGGTTATGCCCACACCCAAAAGGGGTATCAAACACTCCCACCCCATGCCCTTTCAGCGAGAGCACCCCAACCGCCTCTCACTCCTCCCTTCAACTTGAAATGAGTCTTTCTCCTATGCGGGCATGAATTAGATTGTCTACTGACTTCATATTTCATATTGAGCACACTGAATATTTGCTTTTCCATTCTTATGATGCTTTACTAAGAAGAATGTGTTTCAACTCCATCCAGGGTATGTTCATTTGTTTTTTATTTTTATCTTTCTTTGAGACACAGTCTCACTCTGTTGCCCCAGGCTAGAATGCGGTGACATTATAACTCACAAATGCCTGGGCTCAAGAGATCCTTTTGCCTCAGACTTCCAACTGGCTGGGACTATAGGCTCCTGCCACCATACCTGGCCAGTTTTACTGTTTTTAGTAGACATGGAATCTAGCTCTTACTCAGGCTCGTCTTGAACTCCTGAGCTCAAGCAACAATCTATCTGCCTCAGCCTCCCAGAGTGCTAGGATTACAGGTGTGAGCCACTGCAGATGGCTACTTTTTTTTTTTTTTGAGATAGAGTCTCAAGCTGTCGCCCTGGGTAGAGTGCTGTAGCATCACAGCTCACAGCAACCTCAAACTCTTGGACTGAAGCGATTCTCTTGCCTCAGTAGCTGGGACTACAGGTGCCTGCCACAACGCTGGCTATTTTTTTGTTGCAGTTGTCATTGTTGTTTGGCAGGCCCGGGCTGGATTCGAACCCGCCAGCTCCGGTGTATGTGGCTGCCGCCCTGGCTGCTGAGCTACAAGCACCAAGCCTGCAGATGGCTACTTGAAGTACCTTTTACTAACATTGAATACCAAGTTTAAATACCTTTTACTAACATTAATATTTTATAGATGTTGCTTGAAAATTTTTATCATAATTATTAGTTTTAGCTGGCTTGAATAGCAAGGAATTCAGGCAATATCTTGTTATTTTCTTCTCTTTTAAAACCAGAACACTTTTACCCATTAATGATTTCAGGATATAAAATTGTTGGCATATTTGTATGTGTTCATATATTCTGGGCTAAAGGGCTTTGTAAAACCTGCTGTTAAGTGGCTCTGAACACACCCTTTACCTGTGTATTGATGGAAGGGATTCATTGTTTACACCGAAAGGGGTACTTTGAAGAATCAGACATATTCTTTGGCAAAATCATCCATCTATTTCTGTAGCCTAAATGAATGCTACTGAACTGTGTATTATTTATTTTTGGATGGTAAATTAAATTCCCATGGTTGGTAATGCTCATGGTTGTTCAACACAAGTTAACAGAGCACTAACAATTCTAGGCTCTGCAGGAATGTGACGTGTACTAAAGATGCTCCTTTTATTCTGAAGAAACCAAATTCCCCTGTTTCCTATTCAAGAGTTTATTAGCCATCTGTGCTTTTCTTGGGTAAAACATCTTTTATCTTGGGGCTTATCTCTGAAGTTCTCTTGAATTTCTTGTGATATTTGTAAAGAGAAAAAAATATTTTTCAAGAGAAGTTGTGGAAAAAATTTCTTGTGATACTGAATTTCTTGTGAAATGTGTAAAAACACATTATCAATGTCAATCTTTTTGTTTGTGAATAGAGAAAAAGAGGTGGTGCTTTCCACTTCCTGTGGTCCCCTTACCAGTCTCCAACAGAGCTGTTATTTTGGATTCTTCCTTAAATGTGGGGGCCACCTTCCCTGCAGCGGGCTTTTGCAGTCAGTGGACCCCTTCTTCTGACATTTATAGAACACCTGTTCAGTGTAAGGGAGACGCTGCTGGACACATAGTATAGTACTTCACCTTATGTTAAGATTTTTGTCATATTTCCCTTGATGTTGGAAGATGGGGGAAAGGTCTCAAAAGTCCGAGAGGTGGTAGAAATGGAAGCAGAGATGGACATTGTTGGGCTTCATGGAAACTGTGGAATTCACTTTTCAATTGATTCTAAAGAGATTCCACTGCTCTTTGCTCTACATAAAGAAACAGAGCGTGTGCCACTAGAATAAAAATAGCTGTGAAGTATTACATCATCAGAAAAAGTCTTCATTGGCCCATCAGGCATTGAGGGGAACAAGTCCATGGTTATATTTAGACAGATTCTATTTTGCTCATGGAAATGATAATTTTAATGCAAAGACAAAGGGTGGGGGGGGTGACTGAAGAAGGCCACCACATTTATTTTGTACCTATTGATTACTATTTCAATTGGAATATGGCATTAATTTTTATTTATATTGAATCAGCTTTCTATTTTATTTCTGTATTCCAACACCTGTCATAATTATGAGGTCTCCCATTTAAACTGTAAAAGCACAGGGCAATGTGTTGCTTCTAATGACTTATCCCTCTTCAACAGTTGAATGTTAATTGAACTTGAGCATGTGAAATTTCAATTTCAAGATTTGACAAACAGATATACCAAAGGAATTTATTTCCGTTTTAGTGTTTGTTTCTTCCTCGGCATTTCAACCACTGTGTCTTACCACTTAGCTTTTTGTGCTCTGTGCAGACTGGGCTTGCTTAGTTTCTCTCCTGGAGGGAGAAGGGGTTTTAGCCCAGTGCCTGCATCTTGGTGTGACCCAGTGTGCCATCCTCTCAGGCGTTTCCTTCCTGGCTGCCTGGACTGACTGGGCTCCATGATCCAGAGGAGGAGTCCTGGACAGGAGGAGCCAGGAGCCTAAGGAACGAATTTACCTGTCTTTCCCAGGAAGTTTCTGTGATGACAACGAACAGAAACTCTATCAGCCTAGCAGAAAGAAAGGAGGAATTATGATGTAGGCTCGGGGCATCTCCTGGAAGCTGAGAGCAAGAAATGCAAGGAGCGGGAAGAAGGCGATTACTAGGACTGAGGCAGCTGAACGCCTCCCCAGGATGAGAGGGTGCCGATGGGGAGTTTGGATTAGAGTGAGGGGCACTCAGGAAGGTGGCACCCAGAGGTGGGTGAGGATGATAAACTCTGAATTAACAGCCAGTGTTGGTGTTTAATATCTGCCAGGCGCTGTGCTCAATGCTCCTGCGTATTACCTAGTTTATTCTCAAGACACTTATTCCACAAGGCAAGAATGAGGAGCCCTCAGTAAAAGACAAGGACACCAAAGCTTAATGAAGTAACTTGAGCAGAGTGATGGATTCCTCTCCTGTGTGTCCCCCTCCCGTGCCTGTGGCCTTCCCTGCGATACTCTATGGCGTATGTGTCTTTCTCCAGAACATAGCTTCTTAACTGGTGTTTAGGAAAATAAAGTATGGTTAGAAATTTAAAACAAGAATTCAAAATGTTTTCATCACAGGCCAATAATGGGGAAGCAAACAGAATGTTGGTGTCATTGGTGTTTAGGGAATAAGAGATGGTCAGAGCCCCTGCGGAGACCTGAGCCGGGTGCAGAGAAGCCCAGCCCTGTGGGACTCTGCAGATACTGTAGAGACGAGTTACTCTTTTTGTGCCTGAACTGTGTTTCTTTTCTGTTGTTTAAAGCTTATTTTTAATAGGTTTGCAGATTGCTTTCATCATAAAGGTAGAGTTGTATTTTTAATAATAATTTAAGTAGAGCTCTATCTTATCAGTTGATTGTTTTCTTGGCATAAATTTTTTCTTTACATGTGAAGTATGAAATGTTAGGAGAGAATGTGGCACCAATGGAAGAAACTGGACTTTAAGCAAACCAGTTCAACCCTCTAGGCCTCAGTTGTCCTGTTGGTAAAACAAAGTAGGCTTACACTGTTGGTGGGATTGCAAACTAATACAACCTTTTTGGAAAGAAGTATGAAGAATCCTCAAAGAGCTAAAAGTAGATTTTCCATTTGATCCCTCAATCTCATTACTAGGTATCTACCCACAAGAAAAAATATATATAATTTTACCACAAAGACATTTGCATTAGAATGTTTATCATAGCTCAGTTCATAATCAAAAGATATGGAAACAACCCAAGTGCCCACCAACTCATGAATGGCTTAATAAACTGTGGTGTATGTATACCATGGAAGACTATTCAGCCATAAAGAAAGATGGAGACTTTACATCTTTTGTATTTACCTGGATGGATTAAGAGAACATGCTCCTAAGTGAAGTCATAAGAATGGAAAAGCAAGTATCCAATGTCTTTGATTCTAATATGAAATTTGGAGATGAAAAAATACATGCCCACACAAGTAAAAAACCCAATTAAATTCAAGTGGGGGGAGGAGGAAGAGAGAGGAGGGAGGAATTGGTGTGCTAATGGGTATAAGGAAGGGGTATATGGCACACCTCTTGGGTGAAAGGCTCAACTACAACTTGGACTTTACCTAACAAACACAAACAGTGTAACCTAATGGTTTGTATGCATTTATTAATCTGAAATTAAAAACGAAAATACAAAAAACAAAACAGGCTTATTATAAAGCTATGGTAATCAAAACAGTGTAGTAAATAGATCAGTGGAACAGACTAGAGAGTCCAGAAATAGACTTACATATATATGACAACTAATTAGAAAAATGTTTAAGGGCAGTTCAGTGGTGAAAGGATAGTCTTTTCAATTAATAGTGCGGAAGAATTGAATACTCATGTGAAAATAAGAACTTTGATTCATACTTTGTATTATATATGAAACCTAACTCAAAAGGGAACATAGCCTAAATGTAAACCTAAATCTATAAAACTTCCAGAAGAAATCATAGGAAAGTCTTCACAAACCCAGCTTAGGGAATGCTTTTCTTAGATATAGTACTATAAGGATGATCCATAATGTTGGGTACCAGCTCCAAACTATGCCCTGACTTCCCTCCACCAGGGCTGGTGGAGATGAGAGGATGAGGGAAGAGCTGGGTCGAGGTGAGGTAGCTGACCGCCTTCAAAGTCTGAGGACCAGAGGACAGCCCCTTGTTCTGGGCTAACTCTGTTTTTATTGCATACACCATTGTTCTAATCATCAATCTAATGGACTAAGGCTAACCCTTATGTCATGGTTCTTGCTGGGCTTGCATTTTCTAACTAAACTATTTCTTTAGCTAACTATGTTAATTAGACTGATTTACCTTTTACTGTTATTGCTCTAAGTTATTTATGATCTAAACACAAACAGAGCATGGGACAGGGAACACAGTCCAGGAGCAGGATGTCAAAGCAGACCCCAAGTAGGCCAGGCACACAAATCACAGGAATGGCGATTAACACTCAAGAAGCCTTGTGCTCAGATGGACTGACCCTTCTGACTATACCGAGGTGACAGAAAAAAGGAGATATTTTTCTCCTTATCTAGTCCTGAGAGACCCTTTTTCTCTTAATGAGGTTGAAACATTCTGCATTCCCTAACCCCCCAAAAGCACTCCTCCAGAGAGGGCAGCCCCTACCAGGTGAGCTTTGCTCTCTCCGTGACCTCACAGGGCAGTCAAGCTAGGGGAGTGGTGAAGTTCATGCAAGGTAGTGTCAGCGTCTTAAAGGGCAAGGCTTCCAGGCAGTGCATTTTGCATCAGATTTTGGGTTTCTCTGATCCACTTCTCTCCTGTCCTGTTCCCTTTTGCCCATCTTCTGGAATCATTTTCTTAATTCATTTCCTAACCTACTGACAACAAACAATTGAATATTGGTTTTAAGCTTATTAAATCATTTCTAGCAATACAGGCAAATCAAGATATGACTCTTCCGTCTGATTTCTTTCTTTTTTCTTTCCGTCTGATTTCTTTTCTGAATGTATTTGTCTTCGTTCGTTCTTTGTGAGGTTTTTGTTTCTGGTCCCTGTCTTAAACATGGTTATAGTGGTTACATTTTAAGCCTTTTTAATCTTGTGAAGGCAAAGAGTGGAAGCCTAATGAACACATGTGTATGTGAAAATAAAAATAAATTAAATTAAAAAAAGATATGACTTTTCCCTGAAGTACCCATACGTGCATCTGCACATAAAAAAAAATTGAAAAATTGGACATGATCAAGATGAAAACTTTTGCTCCTTAATAGACATGGATAAGGGAATGAAAAGTCAAGGCATAAATTGGGAGTAAATATTTTTGAGTCATGTATTTGATTTAAAAAACCTTTGTAACCAGGATATATAAAGAACTATATAATTTAATAATAAAACAAACTATCCAATAAAAAAGTTTAAAAGATTTGAATGGACATTTCACCAAAGAAGATAAACACATGAAAAGATGTTCCACATTATTAGTCAGTAAAACTGCAAATTATAACCTCAATGAGATAATACTACACCTATTTGAATGGCCAAAGTGAAAAAAAGACTGGCCATACCAAGGGCTAATGAGGACACAGAGCAATCAGAACTATTATATGTTCCTGGTAGGAATGAGTATCAAATGATCCAACCCTTTCCTAAAACAATTAGGCAGTTCTTTTAAGAAGATAAACACATACCATGCATTTCAAGCACTTCCACTCCTAGGTATTTACCTAAGAGAAGTGAAAGTGTGTCCACACATGAAGGATCATAGCAGCTTTATTTATACTAGCCCCAAACTGTCAACAAGTGGGTAGGTAAATGGTGGTGTATTCATGCAATGGAACACTGCTCAAAAATAAGAAGGAATGAATTATTGCTACCAAGCACCGTGAATGAATCTTAAAATAATTATGGTGGGTGAAAGAAGCCAGAGAAAAGAGTGATTATTGTCTGATTGCATTTGTATGAAATTTTTATTTATTTATTTATTTATTTATTTTTTATTAAATCATAACTGTATACATTGATATGATCATGGGGCATCATACACTCGCTTCATAAACCATTTGACACATTTTTATCACAGTGGTTAACATAGCCTTTCAGGCGTTATCTCAGTTACTGTGCCAAAACATTTACATTCTACATTTACCAAGTTTCGCAAATACCCCTGTAATATGCACCACAGGTGTGTTCCCACCGATCCCCCTAAGTCATGGAAAAAGCCCAAGTGCCCATCGATCCACGAATGGATTAATAAATTGTATGAAATTTTTAAAATGCAAACTAATCTGTATTGAGAAGGCAGAGTAGTCTTTGCCTTGTGAGTGGAGGGTGCAGGGAAGCATTAAAAGCAGAAAACTTTGGGAGGTGTGGAGCTCTTCATTATATTGATTTTGACGATGGATTCATGGCTGCATATATAGGTCAGAAGTTATCAAATAATGTACTTCAGCTATGCACACTACATTGCAGGTTAGTCAGACATCAGGAAAGTGGTTTAAAATAAAGCAGATCGGGCCCAGCCATCAACACTAATGCAGAGGCGAGCACTGTCGTATTAACCAGGAATTTCTTTCTTTTTTTTTTTTTTAATTTTATTTATTTATTTATTTTTATTAAACCATAGCTGTGTACATTAGTATGATGGTGGGGCGCCATACACTTGGTTCATAGATCATTTGACACATTTTCATCACATTAGTTAACATAGCTTTTGTAGCATTTTCTTAGTTATTTTGCTAAGACCTTTACATTCCACATTTACTAGGATTCACATATACCCTTGTAAGATGCACCGCAGGTGTAATCCCATTAATCCCCCTCCTTCCCCCTCCCTCCCCCCTCCCTCCCCTCCCTTTCCCCTTTCTCCCTATTCTTAGGTTGTAACTGGGTTATAGCTTTCATGCGAAGGTCCTACATTAGTTTCATAATAAGGGTGAGTACATTGGGTACTTTTTCTTCCATTCTTGAGACACTTTACTAAGAAGAATATGTTCCAGCTCCATCCATGTAAACATGAAAGAGGTAAAGTCTCCATCTTTCTTTAAGGCTGCATAATATTCCATGGTGTACATATACCACAATTTATTAATCCATTCGTGGATCGATGGGCACTTGGGCTTTTTCCATGACTTAGCAGTTATGAATAGGGCTGCAATGGGAGAAGATATTTGCAGGTTATGTCTCCGACAAAGGTTTAATAACCAGAATCCACAGAGAACTCAAACGCATTAGCAAGAAAAGAACAAGGGATCCAATCGCAGGCTGGGCAAGGGACTTGAAGAAAAACTTCTCTGAAGAAGACAGGCGCACGGCCTTCAGACATATAAAAAAATGCTCATCATCTTTAATCATCAGAGAAATGCAAATCAAAACTACTTTGAGATATCATCTAACTCCAGTGAGACTAGCCTATATCACAAAATCCCAAGACCAGAGATGTTGGCGTGGATGTGGAGAAAAGGGAACACTTTTGCACTGCTGGTGGGAATGCAAATTAATACATTCCTTTTGGAAAGAGGTATGGAGAACACTTAGAGATCTAAAAATAGATCTGCCATTCAATCCTGTAATCCCCCTACTGGGCATATACCCAGAAGACCAAAAATCACACCATAACAAAGATATTTGTATCAGAATATTTATTAACCAAGAATTTCATCAGACCGTGCACAGGTAATTCCAGAGCTAGTTCTGACAAACTCTCATACTGCTGAGGTGTCACTGTCACACGTGCTGTGTGGCACCCATTTCCTTTAGTCAAGATGGTTAAAAGGCTCTTTAGCTTTTGAGAATAATGCATTATTTTAATTGGTTTTAAAAGATGCCTTTTAGATTCCTGGTAGGAGGATGGGTAAGTGAGGATCTGAATTATGAGCTGAGTTTACTCTACAGGGATGGCTTTGGCCTCTGTGTTTGCATGTCTTTAACACAAAAACCAAAAGGGGGTGGGGGTGGTTTGTTGGAGGAAAACAGGTTCTATTGACTCTCTTCTCATTTTCAAAAGCTGGATCACCTGCTGCTGCTGTATGTAAATGAGCTAAATGAGCTATGCAATGCTCTAACTTCCCCTCAGCTGAAAAGGCTGCAGGCAGAAGTCAGGCGGATTTTTTGTTTTTGTACATATTTTCCCTTAGTGCCTTTAAAGCACCTGCCTATTCCAATCTGTAGTGAGAGGAAGTGGAAAAGCAGTTGCCCAGAGCTGCAGAGGCGCCTGCGGTGAAGAAGGTGGGTGGGTGTCTCTTTTGCAGCGGCTGAGAAAAAGTTGTGAATCTTACTTGTGATGGTGATTTCACAAGTGTAAACATCTGTCAAAACTCACCAACTTTTTTGCTTTAAATGGATACAGTTTATTCTCTATAAAAGCTACCTTAATAAAGTTGTTATTTTTCAAACTCCACACCTTTCTGCTCTCTGCCGTAGAACAAAGTGGACCTGCACGCAATTGTTAATAAAATAATTGCATCATTGCCTCCCTGAGTAATTATCCTTAGGAAACAAGACTTAAAACCTCTCTTTTAGTTGTTCAACCATACTCCTATAGATTAGTTGTTATTGTTAAACTCAGATGTTATTTCTTTATGTCTGTATTTTTTTGAATTTTAGATTAATGTGAGAGTACAAACAACCAAATCACAATACTTGAATTTGTTAGTAGTTATGTCCTTTCCCCAAAAGGTGTGCAATGCACCACTATACTGTGCCCATTCAGTGGGAGCACACCAACCCCCACCTTCCCCTCCGCGCAACTTGAAATGAGTCTTCCATGTGGGCATGAATTAGATTGTCTACTGCCTTCATATTAGTATTGAGTACACTGGATATTTGCTTTTCCATTCTTGTGATACTTTACTGAGAAGAATGTGTTTCAATTCCATCCAGGTTAATACAAAAGATGTGATGTCACTCTCTTTTATGGGTGAATAATATTCCATGGTATACATATACTATGTTTGTTAATCTATTCCTGAGTTGATGGGCATTTTGGTTGTCTCCACATCTTGGTAATTGTAAATTGAGCTGCAATTAACAATCCAGCGCATATGTCCTTATGATAAAATGACTTTTTTTCTTCTGAGTTTGCTTAGTAGTGGGGTTTCAGGGCCAAATGAGAACTCTTGAAGATGTTGGCCTAGGGAAAGGTTTTATGAAGAAGACTTCTGTGGCAATTGCAACAGCAACAAAAATCAACAAATGGGACTTAAATTGAAAAGCTTCAGCACAGCTAAGGATACAACAATCGAAGCAGGTAGACAGCCTTCAGAATGGGAAAAGATACTTGCATATTACAAATCTGACAAAGGCTTGTTAACTAGGATGTAGACTATGAATCTGACAAAGGCTTGATCACTAGGCAAGAGACACGAACAGAACCTTCTCTGAGGAAGACAGACAAATATTATATATCTATATTGAAAAAAAAACATGGCTAACAAACATGAAAAAATGCTCATCATCAGAGAAATGCAAATCAAAACCACTCTGAGATGTCACTTATCCCCAGTAAGATTAGCCCACATCACAAAATCCCAAAGTCACAGATGCTGGTATGGATGTGGAAAGAGGGGAACACTTTTACAGTGTTGGTGGGACTACAAACTAATACAACCTCTTTGGAAAGAAGTATGGAGAATTCTCAAAGAACTCAAATTACGTCTGCATTTCTAAGGGCAAAATCAAGTGTGAAATTGAGGCTGTTTCTTTCAGCTCATTGTCTTAGTACATTCTGGCTGCAATAACAATATACCAGAGATTGGGCAATTTTTTATTGCTCACAGTTCTGGGGACTGAGAAGTCCAAAGTCAAGGCACCAGCAGAGTCAATGGTTGGTGAAGGCTGGTTCCTCACAGATGGCTCTGCCTTGCTGTGTCCTCATGTGGCGGCAGGGACAAGGTAGCTCCCTTCAACCTCTTTTACAAGGAGACTAATCCCATTCATGAGGGTTTTGCCTTCCTAATTTAATAGCTTCTCTTAAATCCCATCTTTTTAATACTGTCACATTGGATATTAGGTTCCAGTGTATGAAATTTGGAGGAGCACAAACATAACTCTAACACTGAAAATGGCAAAAAAAGTGAATATTAGTCTTGTCTCCTCCAAGCTGTGAGCTCGGGGGCAGTACAGGGATCAAGGTGGTGGCCCTCCCAGTGCAGGGACCAAGCATAGTTGTGGTGAATAATAAATACTTGGCTTGGCGCCCATAGCTTGGTGGTTAGGGTGCCAGCCATGTACCCTGGGACTGGTGGGTTCAAACCTGGCCTGGGCCTGCTAAACAACAATGACAACTGCAACAAAAAAATAGACAGGCATTGTGATGGGTGCCTGTAGTCTCAGGTACTTGGCAGACTGAGGCAAGAGACTTGCTTGAGCCCAAGAGTTTCAGGTTGCTGTGAGCTGCGATGTCACAGCACTCTACGGAGGGTGACTTGGTGAAACTCTGTCTCAAAAAAAAAAAAAAGATACTTGTTAGTTGACTGAATCCCTGCTCCCTCCACCCCAGTTGGTGTGAATTACCCACAACTGTTCTACTCCCCAAGTCCCATAGTTTACATAGGCACAGCTGAAAAGATGCCTGGGACAAATAAGCCTGTCCTTGAACATGCCTTCACAGGAGGCTTTGTGTCTCCCTTTATGTTGCCTCCTTTATGTGGTCAGGTCCTTGAGAAGCCTCTGGTTGGAGTGAGGGACACCTGTCCTTTCCCGTTTGGTTCTTTGGAGGACGAGCATGCTAAGGCAGGCAGAGCGCCTGGCTCCTGTGTTAATGTGGAATAGTCACACCATTCTCTCTCTCCATCCTGTCCCATTTATAAAATCATCCATTAGTTCCAAGTTACTCATTAACAACTCTATCTTTTCCTGTAAGATTTGATTTTTCTTCCAGTGATGAAATGAATCGTTCACTGGTACATGTGTGAAGTTCCTGAAAAGGACAGAATCCAGGGGCTTGAGATTCTCAGTGTTTAAGATCCTTGCTAATAACTGAATTCATGGTGGAAATGAATCTATTACTTAACACTGGCCTGCTACCTGCAGAAGGCTCCTGGGTGACATTAACCCTCTCTTCCTTCCTGAGCTCTTAGGCAAGCTTCAGGGGTTCTCTCCATAGGCAAGTACATTGTGTCCTTTCCAAGTTTTATCAGTTATTGACTTGACAGTGGCTGTGCTCAAAAAACAAGGCTGATAAAGGTAATTGATTTGCTATTAAGAAATCTACAAGTGCTTCAACTGCATCAGTAGGACAGAGATGATTGCCACAGGAAATAAGACTGCTGTGTCAAATCTGCTTTGTGGGTAAGTTTTAGTTGGGGGATCCAGGCTTAGATTAAGAAATTCACTTTGGATTCCCAGATATCCCTTAAAAAGAGTTCCAAAAGCACCGTTTTTGTTGAATTTACTCACTGTATTCTCATCTGTATTCTCGTCTGTATTCTCATCGGCTGCCAAATGCTTTGTCCTAACCAGAAAGCTCTCAAGAATATCAGTGAGGTAACCACAGCTTTACATTGCAGAATCTTATCAGAGAGTGCACTTTCTTCAGGAAGCCTTCCTACCTGTTCATTTAAAAAATGTCATTCTCTCATTTTCTATGCTGAGGCAACATTTAAAGAGCAAAGTTACTTTAAAACATGTCATTCAATTTAGTCATATTTAATAACTAGAGAATTGGGTACCGGTAATTATTTGACACGGAAGTGTCTGGTGAATAAACTAGAACGGCTTCTGACAAGCGCACAGTCTGCTGTCAGCAGCAGTGAGAGACGGCAGGACCTGGGTGCTGGGATAGTTGGCTTTCCTGGTGGCTGATTGGAAAGGACATCGAGGATTAGATGTAGCAGAGGGTGGAGTAGCTCGTGAGGGCGGCGGGACAGGAGGCTGCACCGGGCAGGATGAGGGGCTGTTTTGACCTTTCCTTGTCTCCTGGCTGGCTCGGTCCTGGCCCTAGATTACGAAACATGTTCTGGAAATTATTTCCAGAGGGCACATGTCCATATGGTGACAGCTTATTTCTGGATTCCTGGTGCAAATGCCTGGACTCTGATGACATGCAGGGGTGTGTTTCATGGCCCATCATCTGATTAGTCACTGAATTCTAAGGACTTTCCCTCTGGCTTCTGGTCAGAGCACATGAGTGCAGAAGCAAAATTAACTTGTTTATTCCTCCAGGCTCTTTTGAACAGGCCATGGAGTCAGACCCTCCCTCCTGCCTTGGGTGTCACCCTTAGTGGAGGTACCTGGCCATCTAGAAGTGAAATATTCTGATTCTTCATAGGGGAAATGGTTTCTAAGGCAGAGTTCTTTGAGGCTTCTTGTAGTGATATGTGATCTTTATGTCCGAAGAGACAATTTGGTCACCTCTGCAAAATCTTGGAATGTAAGGCTGTTCTGTAACAGAATCTTACAAATGACCGTTGGTGTTACTCTTCTGAAGAGAGTGCTTTCATTCTTCCTATATCTAAGGTTATGTCTGCCACCTCCCTCCCCTGCCCCAGCCAGGTACACAATGTCTCAGGAGGTCACTTGTTGCACTGGGAGGTGGGGTCGTCGTGGTGTAGACCAGCGGTTCTCAACCTGTGGGTCGCGACCCCTTTGGGGGGGTCTCCTGCATATCAGATATTTACATTACAGTTCATAACAGTAGCAAAATTACAGAGATGAAGTAGCAATGTAAATAATTTTATGGTTGGGGGTCACCACAACATGAGGAACTGTATTAAAGGTTGTGGCATTAGGAAGGTTGAGAACCCCTGGTATAGACAGATTTGAATTCAGACTCCTCTCTGTCTTACCAGGCTAATCTCTACAACAGGTGTAGTAATGGAAACACCATCACAGAGCTCTGGGGAAGATTAAATGAGAACCTGACTGTCTAGCACTTAATAAAGGGAAACATTTGGGTCATTTTTGTGATCACCACTATTGTCATCTGTTATCTTCTTTTTATTTGAGAAATTAAAAAGCCCCTGATTTAAAACCACTTACATGTTCAGAGCAAGACTCGAGGGGAGCCAGGAGTGAGCACTAATCCTGCAGCTGCCCAAAGCAGTCACATCACACGCTCCTTTTGTCCAAAGCAGGCTCTTCGTTTGTGTCCCCTGAGGGTGATGGCTTGGTCTCCAGAGTCAGAGCCAGGTTCCATCTGCTTTAGCTCTGGCAGGTAGTGTGCGGTGGAGACTTCAGTTTCTGGGTTTTCTCCAAGGCTCAGGGCTGCAATGTACCTCTGGAAATCTTGGTTTGGTTGGAGACCCTGCCTGACTTTGGTGTTTGACCTTGAGGACATCATTTCTCTTGTGCAGGCCACAGCGAATGGACGAAGCTAATCCTAAGTTCCCTCCTCTCCTAAAATCCTTTGGTTCTCGGATCATACTTGAGAATTGAGATAAGTGGGCTTCATTGGTGGCATATTTCCTCCGAAAGCTATGGACCTTGAGTATAAGATGAGGGCTGGCCCAGGCAGGGATGTTACTCTCTGCTTGTGGGTGAAGGCCAGCGTGTCTGGGAATGGCAGCGCGCTGGATGGGGCAGACCTTCTTTCTCCTGCCCACCCCCCATCCTTCCCTTTAAAGAACTGAAGGCTTTGTTGGATCGGTGGCCAAATCCACACTCCACACAGGGCCCATTCCCACTGCCAGGCATCTGGTAGCTGCTGCCCCTGTCGGCAGCTGGCAGTCTCTCTGGGCCCTGGCTGCCTTGGCGCCATCTGCGGGCAGCGGCCAGGAGTCTTTCCCAGTGGGTGCTCCAAGACTCGGCCTGGGGTTTCAAGCCAGCTCCTCCCTCTCTTAACGGGCATGCGACCCTGGGCAAGTCACAAACCCTCAAAGCCTCATTTCTCCTTTTTTAATATGTGGAAAATAGTATTTAATTTGGGAGGTCGTGGTACAGATTAAAGCTCACGGAAAGCTATTGGTGGTTGTCACGGGGCTGGCCCTTGGAAAGCCTTTGAGAACAGCAGAGAGCTCTTTGACACAGCCAGCGCACATGGACCCTCGTCCTTGGAAGGGGAGAGACAGAAAAGGTGGGGTTGGCATGGGGCTGGCCAGAGGAAGAGTAGGGATGGGCAGCTGGTTGTCAGTGAACCTTTGGTGTGACCCACTGCCTGTGGTAAGTAGCTCCTGCCATCTCAGGACTACGGTGGCATAAGACGCGATGCAGAGGTGTCCTTGGTCCCTGAGTGTGTTCTTCCTGTCACCGGGCGCTCTCCTCTGATGGCCCTCAAGCAAATGATATTATTTTAATTTGCCACAATATTCCCACAGGAGTCGAACACGAACTCTGAAGCCCATTCGTTTGTAACACATTCCAACCCTAATTTTAATTTGTAAAAACATGATCTCAGGCATTCATTTACTTTGGTGCCATCAGCACTTTGCTTGGATTTCCGACCTTTCGGCAAACAACCGTCCCACCCCACGATGATTTGTGACTTTTCCATCCGATGCAATTGGACACGTCTGTGGAGTTAGTGTTTCCTAGTGCATTGGACTAGGGAACAAATGTCAGAGTGATGAGAAAATGAAACGGGAGATGTATGTTTGTCTTCTGTCCTTGGGTCTCTTGGTGGCTCCTTGCAGGAGGAGTGAAAAACCGTGTTGAGATGTTGGCATGTCCAGGTCCAGGGCGTGAGCCAGGTTGGCAATTCATGTCTGTGAGTTGATCCGCTCGTACTGACGGACAACCTTGTCGGTCTCGTTGTCCCTGTGGATAGTTGGGTTCTTTATGTTTGCTAAAATAAGGAGTAAGTTTGGGTTTTTTATCAATGCTGTCCAGCATCAGGGCATTTTGTGAGAGCTTCTCTCTGGGAATAAATCAGTGGGCTCCCTGATTTCAGGACCAGCCCGGAACAGGAAGGGTTCTTCCTTTGTGAAAGCTAGCCTAGAAATTCTGGTCCATCCCGGCCCTTATTTGGAAGGTCCATTATAAGCAAGAGAAGTTAAGTGGGTGGGTAGGGAGGCTCCAAAGGACATAAAAGAACTCGCCAGACTCTTGGCTTTGTGTGTTCCTGTGGAGTTTTATATGTGGCAGGTGCACGAGGCAGGGGGTTCTTCTGCACTCTTGTGGCAGCCTGCGTGTAGTGGTTCCAACTCTCATCTTGAGAAGGATTCTCTGTGCACTTGGCATTGCTGAGATCAAGGAGAGAGCTCAAAACTTGCAAGGATTGACTCCAGCCAGACAGTGTAGGAGTGAGCCGACTGAAAATATGTTTGTTTGTATGTTTATAAAACATATACTGTATGCCAAATAAATGTATTTTAAAGGGAGTAGAAAGAACAGGAAAGGTTATACAGGCAATATGGTTTAAAATCTACTTTTTTAGGAGTTGAACTTTCCATAACTACCTCTTGTTCCTCTTAACAAAACAGCTCTTTGAATATTAATTTGTGTTTTCACTTGTTTTATGTCCAGCTTCTCTGCCATCCTAGGAGCTCCATGAGACCGTCTCTTATCTATCTCTGGGTCTCCAGGGCTTTCCTTGGTGCTTGGCAATTAGTAAATGCTCTATAAAAATACTTGAAGAGTGAATGAGTGATCGGCTTCCGTAAAAGAGACCATTATTTAACAGAAGAAGAAAAATGGGAGCAGAGAATGTTTCCTTTGAAAGTTTGGCAGGGATCTATGATCGATGTTGCTATCTCTGGTACAAAGTACAGTTCTGAGGGGGCTTCTACTCTCAGCAAATTAATAAGATAACCATTCTGGGAGTCTCACGTGAAAAATAGTGAAGACTCAGGAAAGGAAGATGGCAGCTGGCTGGAACTGAAGTGTGAATGTTGGTAAGAGCGCAGAAATGCCCGGGCTACCCCTTCTGGTTTATTCACACATTACCACATGATTGCCTCGCCTTGATAAAGTTGACTGAAATAAGCTTGGTAATCTGACCTCTCAGCCCCACTCTATACATCCTCACTCAGCAGAGAGGCTGGACAAGTGCGCAGCTCTCTGCAACTGCAAGGCGATAACCTTGGGGACACCCCCTCAAATCTGCTCACACGGCCCAACTCAGTGGGTAATGCCTATCTCAGTTGTGAGAGTAAGTGTAGACAAGAGTGGTTCTCACACACAATTGAAGTCTTAGCTGCCGTGCACACACTCTGATGCTGGGGGTTTCGTTGTTGGTAAAATGTTCATCCAGGTAAACCAGTGGATGTAGGGAAAGACATTGTTTTTTTTGGTTGCCCAGACACTTTGAAGGCCTTTCCCACGACAGGGAATTTTCTGACTTAGGAGTCCATGACTTTTCAATGGAGGAGCTGAGCTCACTTCCCCAGCCTCCCTTGTAGGTAGTGTGTAAGCACGAAACTCCAGACTCCACCAACCAGATGCATTCTCGCCAGGCTTGCTTAGAACCGTTAATGGAGGAAGCAGGCTCAAGGGGATACATTCTGGCCAGGGTAGTGGTCAGTACGTCCATTTTCCACAACTGCAGTGAGGAAGGTTCCAGAATAAGCAGACTTCAATGAGCTGCACCCCTGCTTCCTTTGGTATTTCTGGTGGAGCTGTTCAGTGGTGTGATTTGAGTAACAGTTGGGACCTGGTCCTCTGGCCTTCTGGAAACTCCCTGGGCTACCTTGTAGTGAATTCCTTCTCTGCTTAAATCAGTCAGCGTAGTCAATCTTATTTACCACCAAGAACCCTCGATGATGTTGTGGGCCATTCACATTCCAGAACCCACAGAGGTGTGAATTATCACTATAATCACTTTGGGACTCCCTGTCAGACCCCTGCTGGTTACCCACAGAACGTTGTCTTCATTCCAGAGCATCAGCTCAGAAAGGCTCAGGCCTGGAGACCTCCAGGTTGGTCTGTTTGTGGATGTGCTTCCTCCCCACTTGAAACTTGGAGCTTCTCCGGGGAGATGAGGAGGGAAGGGGCAGTGGTTAGACTCTTGGGTTAAGCAGTTAAGAGAATCTTAGATAACTCAGAGTTTGGGTTTATCTTATCAATTGCTAAAGTGTGCAAGTCAGTCCTTTGCAAATTCCCTCCATTTCTAAAGTCTAGAATTGAGGATGTACATCTTCCTACAAGGGTTTCCTTCAGATCTTTCCAAAGTGCCACCTGCCATGAACTGACAGCATATGATATAAGTTTATGTTGGTATCTGCATTGGGATATGCCATTTATTTTGTGGGGAATGGTAATTCTTCTAAATTATCTTTCTTCAAAGTTGTTATTGTTTTACATTTCACTATCACTATTATATGCTCTCTGGGACAGGAGTTCTCGTAGTTGATAAACAAAGACACTGAGAAACACTGATGGAACCCAGCCCGCCTTTCTAAGACTAAATTGCGGAGAATTCACACAGTAACCTACATGTGCAGGGAGTTTGTGAAAGTTTCTTGAGGCACACTCTGTAAATACTAAATGGTATCCAGGTAATTGCTTTAGTCTTTCCCTGTATTGTTTTCAGAAGATTCAATGTGAGGTTAACAAAATGGGCAAAAACAAACAGAGAAACCTTCTGAATGTTAGCAAGTAAGAAGAGACCTTGGATGTTCTAGAAAATCGTGTGTTATAGGGAGGACCTCAGTCCCCACAGACCTGAGGGAAATACAAGCTATTAACATTTGATATCATTGGATCTCCGCTGGATATCAGGAGCTGTTGTTTAATCTCAGTGTGTGCCTTCCTGAGCCTGCCTTCCTGTGTCTGTCATTTAAGGAAGGGTCCAGGGCCAAGGAGATGCTGGCCCGGCACCTCCAAGCACCTCTCCCAAGTAATACTGGTGTAGAGGAACCTTGCAATTTGAGGAAGGGTACAGAAACCTTCCTAATTAGTTTCTCCCTGTGAGTGCCATGAAAGACCAGCCAAACTTGGTGATGGCCACAGGCTGACTTGTTACATCAACTCCAGTTTCATGAATGCTTGGTGAGCAGTCACTCCCCTCTTTCCCCCTCCAGCTCTGTCTAGCCACCCCCTTCTCAGGTCCTCAGATGCGTCGGGTGTCTGCTTGCCTCTGCCTGGAATTTGCTCCCCAGCCCAGCACATCTTTAACCTTTAATTTCACCAAGGTGTCCATTCCTTGCAGCTGCCAGACCCCCAAGGCCAGGGCTGTCTCCTGGGCTCATTTTGTGGATTTCCACATCACTCTGTACTTTCTTGTCCTAATAGCTGTTGTCATGTTGCTTTGTAATTGCTTGTTGATTTGTCTATGTTCCCCACTAGACTTAAACTTGGTGATGACAGGGACCATTTCTAAACTCTGCTCTCCCGGTGCCTGGCCTGCAATTGGCAACAATACGTAGTTGTTAAATGAGTCAGTTGTTTAACCAGGCTATGTCATTAATAAGTGTCTATGATGAGTCTAGAACTGTACTGTGAGCAATGAAAGATTCAAAGGAAGAAAAATAGCCCCCAGCTCAGCCATTTATGATCTCTGTGACCTCGGGCAAGATATGTACTTTGCCTCTCTCAACATCATGATCTTTTCCTGTGAAATGAGAAGGAACACCTTCCTCCAGACATTGTAAGGTTTATATAAAACAGTTAACATCAAGAGTAGGGTGCATAGGAAACACACCCTAGCTGCTATGATTATTATCTGTCATCAGGGAGTGAACTGGCCAGCAGGAGTGAGGGACCCAAAATGAAAGATTAAGAAATCTAAGAAATAGTTCCCACCCTGCCTTCCTTTTCCCCTCCTTCCTGACTTCCTTCCATTCTTTAATTCATTCATTCATTTCTTATGTTGAAATTCTGATGAAAGTCGGAGAAAGGAAAGATCACTGTGATTGGAGAAAGTGATAAGAAGCAGATGAGATCAGATCTCTTTATCTCTTGGGCATTTTTGAGAGCAGACACATCAGTGAAACACTCAGCATGCCATGAACTATATTATGTTTTGCCTATGGTTATATTCTCATCCAGTCTACTTAATCCAATTTGGTAATTTACTTAATCCACTTTACATACATATACATTAAATCTTCACAGCAACTATGTGAAGTACTGTTATTATCCCCATTTTAGGGATAAGGAAGCAGGTACAGAGGTTAAGTAACTTGCCCAAGATCACACAGCCAGTAGGTGGTAAAACCAGTGTCAGCCCCCGGGTAGACTGGCTCTGCAAGTCAACTCAGCAGAAATGCCCCTGGGAACACATACACAGTGAGAGGACTGGACTCCAGAGACACTGCCCTTTAGTGGTTGACTGTTTAGGCAAAGGGTTACGATCGCATTGAGCAGTGGAGTGGCCTGTAGCCGGGGTGTGTTTCGCAGAAATGAATGGTGGATTAGAGGTGGGCTTGTAGGATGTGTATCTGGATCAATACCTGAGAAGGGAGGAGGAGAAGTAACAGAGGAGCGAAGGAAAAGTGGGGCTGTAATGCCGCCCTGGCCTCCTGGGCCAGGGAGAATGTTATTGAACAATATGGAGAACAAAGGGCCCAACTCTTTGGACGCAGGTCAACCTACATCAGGCTTTGCCTAGACTTGACTTGCTGCAGATTAAAACAGAGAGTCTGAAAACTAACCTAATGATGACCGTGCAAGATGAACCCAAATGGGAGAGGCTGAGCATACTATTTATGCACCAAAAGGACATCTCACATTAAATTTCACTCTCTACCCTGTTCCCCATAGCACACGGGGTTGGACTGACAAAACACGAAGTAATGCAATTAGAGATGGAAGAAGTTAGGCCAAAACGAGCTGACGGAGCCAAGGACTTAACTGAGGTGCAGCTTGCCATTCAGTGATACAGAGTGACCCTGGTGTGTGTTTGGCGCATGGTGATGATACTCAATCAGATGTCGGTACATGAGAACCGTGTTTCTTATTTGTTAAATTACCACATTAACAGCGAGTGCTGCTGGTTTGATTTGCACCTGATATGATAAGAAGCTAATTATATGATAGGGTGACCCACGTGGCAGGGCACTTTCAGTCCTAGCAACACAATATTTATCTGTACCGAAAACAGTCAAGCTGCTAATTCAAGATGCAATCTTTTCCAGAGACATAGCCAGTGCAATTAAAAACAACTTTCCCCATTCCTCACACTCTGGAGATACTCTCCAGGTCTAGCAAATACAACCATAGCTTATTTTTATTTTTGTCTTTTAAAAATGACTTATGGATGACCTTACTGGTAAGTATTTTTGTATTAAATAGTCTGAATAAAAAATGTGTGATTAATGACAGGACACAGGAACACAGAATCCTAGACTTTGTTTGCATTTGCAGTTTTTAAAACGATTGAATCTTTCTCTTTTATTTGTAGATTTTGTCTGATTATACAAGGAAGACACAGGTGGGAAAATTTTTCAAAATACTTAAAATAAGAATCATAGAGATTATCACTATTAAGATTGGGGACGTATAGTTTCTTTTTTTGTTTGTTTAATCTGTTTCAAAATAAGTAACATTTTTTATAAGTTATATAAAGTGTGTCTGTGTGTGGCGCGGGTGTGTGTGTAACACAGGAGGAGATAAACTGCGGCTTACACTCATTTGCTGTCTCATTCAACAGTAGACTTGAGTATCAGTAAGAGAGACCACATGACCTGCAAAGCCGAAAGCACTATCCAGGCCTTTACAGAGAAGTTTTCCAATCCCTGGTTTCTTGTTTTGTTTTTGAGACAGCCTTACTCTGTCACCGTGGGTGGAGAGCCGTGGCGTCATAGCTCACAACAACCTCAAACTCTCAGGCTCAAGAGATCTTCTTGCCTTAGCCTCCCGAACAGCTGGGACTACAGGCGCCTGCTACGGATACCCGGCTAGTTTTCTCTATTTTTAGTAGAGATGAGGTCTCATGTTTGCTCGGGCTGGTCTCGAACTCCTGAGTTCAGGTGATCCACCTGCCTTGGCCTCCCAGAATACTGGGATTACAGGCATGAGCTACTTTGCTCAGCCCAGTCCCTGTTTTAACATGTCAACGATCCTATGCCATCAGATGCTCTTCAAAACCATACTTTCAAGAAGTGCATGGTGTTCAGGTGAGTGGTTTGAAGTCACACTTGACCTCCCCTTGTCCCTTAGTGCACACAGCCTGTCTGTGGGGAGGGTGTTCCCTCTCGGTTCCGTCTCCACAGCATGTCCTGTGTGCCCTGTTCCTTCTTTTGCCCCTGAAGAAGCTGGTCCCCATGTAGTCAAAAGCTGATCATTTTAGTGACTCCCAGTGCGGTATATGCCCAACACAATGTGACCTTGAACGTGAGGCAACCATGCCCTTTCCATTGCCAAGGTCTAAGTAAAGCTTTTGGCCATCTTGAATATATAGGCTTCCAGAAATATGTATGTAAAGAGTCACTTTTTCTATTAATACTAATTATACTCTCTGTAAATTCACTGCCTGCTAATATAATTATGTTAAGATATATAAAAATTACTTAACTTAGTTTTAAAATGCAGCTTTTCCTGTTCTCTCTGTATCTCTCTGTGTATGCTCTCTCTGTTTATTGAAACAGGGGCCACTTTTTGAGTCTAACATGTTTCCTAGAACAAATTGTCTTCACTAATAAGTTGAGATAGAGAAAGTTAAAAAATTAAAGTCACTGAAATTGTACTAAGCTGTGAACAACTGTTTGGATCCGTGTTCATCACATAGCCACTTACTGTTACTTTCTGAAGAAACTTCTGAAAGCCTATCTATAAGGCCTTTTCACTTGTGAGGCTACACACCCAAAGAATTATGAAATCTGTAATAACCTTTTTTATGTTTAATTATTATTATTGTTCTTATTATGATTTATAACAATTCTATCAGGTAACCTCTCTGACATCTAAGATCCCCTGAACTAGCGTTGACTTTATTTCCATCATTCCTTCTTTCCTGGTACTGTTCTATTCAAAATAAATTGAACGTATAGCCCTGGTTTATGATCGATTTTGTAAGATCACATCACAGTGTCTGACCACACCTTCCTTTTGGAGGATAATTTTGGTAAAGTAGAGCAAAACAGAGAAACTTTGCCTTGAATTCGGATGTGTGAGATGAAATCTCCATTCCACCCAGCTCTGTACAGCGCTGCCCAAGGTGGCCCTGTCGGCCTGGAGGGGCAGCCTGGCTTGGTGGATTGGAGCGCCACCCTGGAGCACGATGGCCTGGGTTCAAATCCCACCTCCCCTGTACACCAGCCCCATGACCTTGCCCAAGGGATATAGGTGCTCTGTCCCCGTGTCTAAGCTCTCCCAAGATTCTGAGTTGGAGAGTGATAAATTTAGTGGGGGGTGTTCTTGGGATCACCAGCAGGGAAGAGAAGAGGAGGAGGCAGCATGGGGCAGAGGGAGAAGCTGAACTGTGATGCCATCCCAACAAAGGCCATGGCTAGTCCCATGCTGAGTTGTCCCAAATCGGACCAGGATGCCACTCTTTTGCACCTCTGTGCTGGTCAGCCACTGGCTGGCCCTGGGAGGAAGCGTGGCATCCGCGAGGCAGTATGCTTCAAGGAGGATGGTACCTGAAGAGGGCTGACGGCTGTGAGGCCTCCTCTGGGGCGCTCCCACAGCTGGCAGAGTTAGTCCTTCATTGCTGGAGTGGGGCTTGGCAGTACATCCCAGGACACACCGTGGAGGTAATCACAGTCCCTTCCTAACAGGGTTGATATTGACGGTTAAATTGATTAATATACGTAGAAATGTCAGAACAGTGTCTGACTCACAGTCACTGAGCTGAGTTCATTAAACAAAAAATCTGGGACCTGACTCTTCTCTTGCTGTCTTCTTAACTACAATACTAGCTTCCTAGGTTCCAGACCCTATTTCTGAAATACGCAGTTTCACTCCTTCCTTGGGACTTCTCTTCTTGGGTTTACATTTTCCCGTGTATTGCACGAGGGAAGCTCTGAGAGTGGTGTCTAAGGCTTTCCCGCTCTGCCCCTGCTCCTAATGGAGGCTTTGACACTGCCAGGAGCTGGTCTTAGGACTCGTTACACCATGTGGGATTGCACAGACTATGCCCCCAGTAAGTATGTGATGATTGAACAAATGAGGCTTGAGATTTTATGGTCTGTTCAACAGCATGCCTGTAGATCAAGATTGATTGGTTATTCTTGGAACCAAAATATTTTTCTACGGAATCACTTTGAACCATTGGATACTTTGAATCATGGAGTGATGGCCCTCATGAACATTGGGAGGTTTCCCCAGTGTGATGGCTAAATTTATGTGTCAACCTGGCCAGGTTATGGTGCCTGGTTGTTTGGTCAAATGCCAGTCTAGATGTAAAGTATTTTATAGATGTGATTAACCTCATTAAATCAGAAGGGTTTGAGTCAAGCATGTTATCCTCCTCAAAGGCCTTAAGTGCAAAGACTGAGATCCCCAGAGAGGAAGGAATTGTGTCTCCAACTTGCCTTCACACTCAAGTTGCGAACTTCTTCCAGGATTTCTAGCACGTTGATCTACCCTGCAGATGTCAGGCTGTCCAGCCCCGTGATCACACGAGCCAGTTCCTCAAAATAAATCTTTCTCTTTCCATCATAGTGGCTCCGTTTTCCTGAAGAACCCTGACTAATACTGCTAAGAACCCAGGGTTTGCTGAGTCTCCACCCCTTATTTTGTCTCAGTTGCTGCCAGTGCCCCTCTGCAGGGCATTGTCTAAGCCTGTTTCCCAGCTGACTTGCCTAAGAAGAGCCTCGCCTTTGCCTGTAGGGTTTGTAATTCTGTGTAGTTGTTGTTTCCCACTGGTGGTAGGGATTGCTTGTCCATCGCACGTGTAGCCAGCTTTGCTTTCATGGGGGACAAGGGGACCCAGTTATCCAAGAGGACATATATAAACATAATGTCCCCACTGGTGCATCTTTCTGCAGATGGTGTGCCAACTTGTCACTGCCTGGCCTCTCACGTGGTTTCTGACACAGCATCTCTCTTTCTCCTCACTTATATTTAGGACTGAGGCTTTCAGTGGCTTGTAATGGGCACAGAGGCTGGTGGGGAGGGGTCTTCAACAGGAGCTTGGGTTCTTCATAGTTTTCAACCCAAGTTCTGATTTCATTATCTCTTTAAAAAAATAATGTAAAACCAAGTTTGATAGAAAAAAATTCACCTGGGTTATAAATAAGCGGCTTGAAAGCAGTGTCTGGCAGTGTGAATCCACCATGAAAATTTATGATGAACTGTGTGTGTGAGGTTGCCATGGTTTGATCTAAAAGTAGGTGCATATAAAGAAGCCAAGTCTCCCTTCTATTTTTAAAGCTTGGGCTTCCTCTAATACTCAAAATAGGAAAGAAAGATGAAAGGTAAGGACTCGTGGCACACAGAGAAAGGAAATCTGGAGTTGGTTGAAGTCTTGGCGATTTTATCAAAGTGACGGAAAAAATTGGAGGGTTATTGTTCGTGGTTTCCTAAGAACACGTTGGGAGTGGTACACGTCCCTCACTGCTCTGAGTGCAGTCAAGGTATCAAGAAGGGTCACCCTGTCTCATGTGTGTTCAGAGGTGGGTGCACACGGGCAGCATAGACATTTGTTACCCTGCTGTGTGAGCTCAACCCACACTTCTGTGCTTGGTCTTGGCGTGGCCTGTTGTCTGGTGCTGACACTAGTGGGAAGAAAGCAAGATGCTCTATGGTGAAGGCCAGCTCATCTGGGCAGGGCTGGGAGAGTTGAGGGGAGCGCTGCTAAGAGGGAAGGGGGCCACTGATGCAGAGAGGTGGCCCTTCCAGATCGCCCAAGGGGTTGGCAGGGCAGAGAGAAAGTAAAAACAAGGTCATACGGAGAATAATTTGAGCAACACAATAAACAATGTAGCACTGGATTATCACCCAAAGTGTAAGGTAAACACATTCATCTTTACAGTCTAAGTAACTGACAACTAAGCAATGGGGTGAGGGGGAGACACGCGTTCATTAGGGAAGGATTGCCAATACTGTGCGTCGATACCCCCAGCTCAAGAGTTAAGAGTTTTGTTGCATGGGCCACCCACCCTCCCTCTGTGAGAGTGGGTTGTATTTAGTGACTTGCTTTCAAAGAACTGAGTGTGGAAAGGGAAAAACAATCGCTTCACGGTGGGAACACCTGGCAGACACTATTTTATCTAAGCGATTGAGTTAACACCACGGGAACCTTGTGAACCCCCTGGCATCATGAGATGGGAAGGACACTTCACCTCGTGGTGAAACCCATACTCAGCCTAATTCAGACAAATCCACATTGAGGGAGAGCTACAAAAAACTCCTCAAAACCGTTAAGTTGTGAAAACTAAGGAAAGACGGAGCAGTTCTCACAGGTCACAGGAGACTGAATAGATGGATGACTGAATGTGGAGTGGTGCCCTGGAGGGATCCTGGAGGGGAAAAAAGATGTTAGTGGAAAAAACTAGCGAAGCACAAAGGGGTTATAGGTTCAGTTCCTGGTAATGCGCCCATGCTGGTTTTGGTTTTGACAGATGTACCGTGGTCATGTAGGATACTAACTCTGGGGAAAATGAAAATGGGGTGGGGGGACACAAGAACTCTCTGGGCTACCTTTGTAACCCTTCTGTAAACCCCCAGACTATTCCAAAATAAAACTTTTGTTGAAATACAAGAAGTTCTTGTACAGCGGAGAGGGGTGCTGCTGGATTCTGGACAAAGTCCCAGAGGAATTGGGGTGGAGGCCACGGATCAGGGATTAACAAAAGCAGAGTCACACTGGACTCGGTTTCTCTTCTCTGGCTCTTCAGGATTCCATTTGGGGTTTGTTTTATTCTATTTTTAAAGCTCATTACTTTTCTGAGTCATTTTGGCCTTTTGCTCACACCTTACAACACCTTCAAGTTGCTGTATCATTTGGAACTCTGAAGCGTCCTGAAGGACATACGGACCACGTTTCAGAGAGGACATGTGATAAACTATGCTTCTTGGAGACATGTTTATCTCCAGAAAGTGATTGAGGCAATAAGGAAGTGACAGCCATTAGATCGGTGGAAGGACCTGCCCTTCCTAAGAAGCAGTTGTGAGGTCTGTTAAGTTGAGGCTGTCTTCTTCCTACTTACCAGATCAGCATGGTGCTCAGCTGTTCTTATAACAAATGCTTCTAAAGGCGCAGGGTCCTCTTCACAGATGCCCAGGGGCTGGGGGCTGTTGGCCTGGGAGTGCACTTCTCCACACCCATGGCCTGGAGGAGAAGTTCCTTCAGTGTCTGAAGGAACTTCAGTGTCTGAGGAGATCACTCATCTCTGTCCAAGGCTCACTCTATCCATAGTGTCACAACATGGTGTATGTGAACGGGAGACCAGAGGAGGTGCTCCCTCAAGGGGAATGTGGAAATAATGATTAAATGACAGGGCTGTCGGGCCGAAAAGTCTCCCTTTCTGCATAATGATTAAATGAGAGGGCTGTCAGGCTGAAAAGTCTACCCTTCCATTTGGCTTCTCCACAGACCACTGGGTAAAGGTATAGCCAAGGAACATTTTATCATTTCCTATTCAAGAAATGAAACAAAATTTAACGTGGACACAAGCAAAATGCAATAAGGAAGATCAACATGTACCCAAAGAATTGCATAAACCGTAGTTAAACAGCAGGTTAATAGATAGACACAGATATACCTAGGTTATAGATAATTGCCCCTGTGTTTTTAAACACAAGAGATGTGGTTTGTTTTGCGTTGGTGTTTGTTTTGCACTTTTCCTTTGAGTCACTCCTGCTTTTATCATCCTTAAAGACCTTTGTCCCTACTGTTTGTGGACTTAGAAAATTTCCACTTCCTTATGTTTGCTGAGAGCAGAGAGAGACCCGCCAGACTTCTTTCGCTGCTGTAGCTGTTTGTTCTAAATTTCTTGGAAGCAAAGATTCTCTGTCAAGGGAATTAACCCCTGAAATACACATACATACTGTGTAGCAGTGGAAGAGAATTTGAAATAAAAAAACCGCAGGTAGGGAGATTATTCAGAACAGGGATGTTTCCTAGAGGGAAGCTTGAGTCACTGGTAATATTGGCCCCCTAGGGAATTTGGTTTCTAGAAGTGTTTAAACTCAGTGGAGGTTTTATGGAATGGGGGAGGCTAAGAAGGAAGAGATAAAGAAATTGTCTTACATCAGAGGGGTAGAAGCTGTGTCTTAAAGACAGAGAAATGCAGAGGTAGGAATGGAACCAGTCCTAGGCGGCCAGCAGGTCTTTTGGCTCTGTTGTGAGGGAGCCACAGCCAGAGTTTGTAGAGACCATGTTGAGTGCAATGAAATGGGTCTCAGTAAACGCAGGTCTGGTGATTCTGGATGACGTGATGCGTGAGGCCTGAGCACCTGCCCTGTTTTCACGCTGTTGCCAGGTCACCTCCTCTTCCTCTCCATGTGTCCTGAGGCTACTCCTATACTCGGAGTTCCCCGCCTTCTGGTTCTTCTTCCCCACCTGCTGTCACCCCACCCTTCCTAGGGTCAAGGTAGACTTTGTATCACGTATACTCAGATGATCATGCACTCCTAAATATCATAACTTAAAAACTTGCGATGCACAATGAAAGTTTATTCAGAAATATATTTGATCAGAAAGTTAGGACATAAAATATGCTTCCACAGAGATCAGCGTGACAAAATCTAGCTGGCACAGGAACGTGTCCTTAGAGGCTCCCTGTTGGAGCTGGGACACTAGGTTGCCAGGCCTGGCCCATGAAACTGCCAGGACGAGGATGGCTGCATTAGCTTGCTTGGGTAATGGCTTGCCATAGATGCTGGGGAGCACATTGTTTCAGTCAGGTAAGAGGTGCTGGAGCACCTCAAAGGTGCAGCAGTCAGTCTTAGAAGGAGCCTCGACTAACTTCTCCCATGGCTAATTATAGAAGCGATCCTGTGGCTACTTACCCCACAGGTGTGGAGACGACCAAGCAATGATGTGTGTTCTCCCCTGCTCTTACGTGCTACGTGCTCTCCTGCTCTTTAACCAGTCCCTCCCCCATTCCCTTAGTACCAAGGTGTTTCTCTTCAGGTGTCTCCTGCAGCTCCCGAATCTTTTCCTGTGCTCCCTGGTAGCCTCCTCCTCTCCCCCTCTCTCTCCTACTATTTTCCGACTCTTCCTTCATATGTCTGTCCTTCCTCACATTCTCTTCCATCCGTATCTTCTGCAAGTCAGTGTCCTCCACTCCTGGCCTTTCACTTCCACTGGGCTGGCTGGACTTCCTGGGCCAGCATCCCTTGGGTGGCTGCCCGCTGCTCTGTCTGGACCATGGCGTTGAGCTTTCCAGATAGGGTTGCTTCCGCAGATGCTTTGGGGAGGCACAGTTCACCCATAACAGGGTCTGGCAGCAGGCGTGGGAAGGACCAGGCAGGGAAGGTGAGAGGCATTTGGTCAAAATGAACGGTCTGTGGCAAAGATGTGGTACCAGTTGCTGGTCCCAACCAAGACCGTAACAGATTATGCGACAGTCAGGGTAGGACATTCCAACACAAATGAACAAAATGGAAGTTCTGACAATTAGGAGTATAGGTGTTTTATTGGGTTACCCTGCAATTCGTGGCCTAGACGGGGACACGGAGGAGTGTAAAAGGGATTTGTTAATAGTTAGACCAGGACAAGAGGAGCAACTGGGGACTGTTCGAGGCTGACTGGGAAATAGCAGGACCACAGTGATATTTCCAGAAAAAGGATAGAAGAGGCTGATAGGAGAGCTGGGGAGGGGGAAACTTCAGAGGCTCAGTGTGCTGGTTAGAGAGTTCTGGATATTTTGGGATGAAAAGAACTTTGAGGAAAACACTTTATGTGCTAAGCTTAAAAAAAGGTAGAAAGATAAAATGGGGAATTGGGGTAAGTCTGATCTAATCATTCCAAGAAGCGACTGAAAAAGTTGCCTGCTGGCTGTCCTGATTATCCAGGCCACTATTTCCAGGTGTATCCAGCACATCTCTGGGTTTGCAAGGACCTGAATCTGGGGCTGCCTCGGGGGATTGAGGCCACAGTTCAGTGCCCTCCCCTGTTTACACCTGAGTCACTCTTGTTGGTTTGGCGGTTGTATCTTTCACATATTAAGGGTTAGAAGAACATAACATTTTGGGGAAAAAAGTTAATATTGCTTTGACAAGTCTTAGTCTGATTCTGCCAGCCAGAAATCCAGGGAGGAGGGTACCATCTCTCCCTCTGTAGGGTGGTTGACGGAGTGTTCACCAGATCATCAGTAACGCATGGCACCATTTCTACCATGGACATGTACGCCTATTTCATGCTTTTAATTTTTTTGTTTATTTGTTTTGTTGTTTGATCTAAGTAGAAAAATGTCTTTGTTTACTTTTTTCCAGAAATACACTGGGTTTAATACCAGTTCCATACTGTTATTCCATTTTCTCACAGTGTATAACACATACCCTGGATGCTTGTAGGAAGCAAATTCTGTGACTTTGGAAGTCTTGGGTAGGATATGGAAGGGAGGAGGAGGAATTCTTATAGTCTTCAGTTGATGGATAGAAGTTTTGCTTCAGTCTCCTTTCTCCCAGTCTTTTACCAGTCAACTCCCCAAAGGCATAAGGCACCCAGGCCAGTCCGGAGGCACCGAGGGAGGCACCTTCAGAATTCTTGAACGAACACCCTATTCTCCTGTGATTTTCTATCCCCTCATCTTATATCTGCCCCCCTGTGGTCCTGTAGAGTAGATTTAATCACTCTTCTGCAGGAGCCCTTTGCATCTTTGAGCAGAGCTATTGTCTTAGTGGGGTTCTGAGTTCTGCTTATGTGAATTGTCACCTTTGTAATCTAATTCTCTATCCTATGTCTTCTCAAGAACACACGCCTTGAAAACAACAACAGCAAACAAACTACTGACTTCTTAGAGGTTGTCGTCAGGCAGGAGAGGGAATCTGGCCTTTTTTCTCACACACTGAGATTGATCTCACCATGTGACCTAAGATGGAAGGCCAGTGTACTTTTTGTTTTAATGGGTTTTGTTTTGTTTTAATGATTGTTGCTTATACTTTGGGGAAAATAGTTAGGGTTAGGTTCAGGTCTGAATAATGAAGTCTCAAAATAATAGTGATACAAACGATATATCTTTCTCTCTTACCTGAAAGTTGGAAGTAAGAGATGTCCAGGGCTGTTGACACCCTCAATACCTGCGGCCTCAGGCTGCTGCTTTTATGGGCTCTGCCATGCTTGACCTCCATTATACAAGTTACCTAATGCCTAAGCTGGCTTCTGGGGATCCATCCATCACATCTGCATCCCAGCCAGCAGGAAAGTGGAAGAGGTAAAGGGGATGCACCAAGTGTCCTTTAAAAAAGGTTCCTAGAGCAACTTAATGTTTCAGCTGACATCCCCTCAATCGTAGAACTAGATCACAAGGCTTCACTTTGCTCCCAAAATGCTGAGAAATACAGTATTTCTTCTGGAAGGCCATGCATACAGCTGGAAACTGAGGTTTCTGTTACTTGACAAAGGTGGGAAGGGATATGAAGACACAACCTGTCTCTATAGCACCTGCATTTGGGCACTAATTGCTAATATTGTCCTGTAATCACCAAGAGCAGGAGGGTCCCTCCAAGTGTCTGAGATGGAAAGTTACAGAGCTTCAATTAAAGCTGCTGTAGAAGACACAGAAAGCAACAAAACAAAACTCAGAGCCAGGATTGTGTGAAGAGGAAAATGGCATTAGGAACACGGACACTTAGCTTTGAAATGGCAGTGATTTCCTTAGGCCATACTATTTGATTAAATTGCAGAGGAAAGCAAAATCTTCATTGAAAGTATATTACTAAAATTAAATGCTCACATACTTTGCAAGAGTGTGAATACAAGAAAATTTAAAACATGGGAGTATCAAGTTCTGTGGGCTTTTCCTGGAATGTGTAAGCTCTGTTGGAGAGAATGATCCTTCAGCCAAGGCATAGTCAGCCTCAAGGACACTTTTGGCTTTTTCACCGGTGGATCCATTAACTTTGCTGGGCTGCATTTCAGCATCTGAAAATCCTGGTGATAGCGTCATTGACCCAATGGGTCTCTCCCACATCTGTATTCTGTGAATCTTTAACTTCTGGATGTTCAGTAGAGATTTCAGGTCAGCAGGGGTGTGGGAACCTTTAGGACCTTAGTCCCAGGAGGATAGAAGATGTCATCTGGGTGAGGAAGAAGCCCCAGGTAGGACCTCAGTGGGAACACTTGCCAATCATGTTGCTATACTCTGGTTTCGTCTGTGTCATCCTCGTGAATTTTAGAAAATCGTGTTTTCCTTTTTTTGTCCTTGGGAGTTTTAGAAGTCACCACAGGTATACCCAAAGGGGTTGGAGCAAGCAATTTTAAAATGCTTGAAGAAAGTACAGATGTTCCTGGACTTACCACAGGGTTACAGTCTGGTAAAACCATCAAAAGTTGAAAATATTGTAAATAGAAAATGTGTTGATGCACCTAACTTACCATACAGCATGGGTAAGCCTCCCCTACCTTAAATCTGCTCTCTAAACATTTGCATTAGCTCTGCGATCCCTGTGGACTGGTGCCGGGCAGGAAGCAAAAAAAGCAAAGCTTCATCTGTATTTACAGCCACTCCCATCACTCACATCACCATGTGAGCTCTGGAACAGATCAGCAATTGCATTAGATTCTCAAAGGAACTCGAACCCTACTGTAAACTGTGCATGTGAGGGACCAGGTTGTGTATCCTTAGGAGAATCTAATGCCTGGTGATCAGAGGTGGAGCTCAGGTGCTGATGCTAATGCTGGGGCTGTCTAGTTGCAGGGAAACAAGCTCAGAGATCCCATTGATCTGCATTGTGGTGTGATGCATAAATTATTTCATTATATACTGCTGTGTAATAGAAATAAAGTGCACAATAAATGTGATAAGGTTGAATCATCCTGAAACCATCCCCCAGCCCCCTACTTCTGTCTGTGGAAAAATTGTCTACCATGAAACCAGTCTCTGATGCTAAAAAGGTCAAGGACCACTGTGTCAGCTTATAGGGGGACAAAATAAATTGGCCACACAGTCTACGGTAGGGTGCCGTTTGTCTACCCTTGTGCTTGTAGGGCTGACTGGGAGCTGGGCGCTTGGCCTGCATCTAGAGGCCGTATCTATCCCACCACATGGCGCTGGCTCGGAAAAGGTCAACATTCAAACTGCAATTTCTACAGAAAGTGTTTTGCTTTCAAACCATTGTAAGTTGAACCATTGTAGTCGGGGACCATCTGTATTGGTAAAAATTTCATGGTAGTAATAAATAATTCATCAGTTACAGCACTAATCAGGTAAATGTCCTGTAACATTGAGAGGCAGGTTTCAGGGATATAGTTGGCTCTTAACCAGCAACTAAGTTCAACCCCAGTCACATTCAGAGAGTCAAGACATAGTAATAGGAGTTCAGGAAGAAAACAAGGTAAAATTCACAGGCTGCAATCGTAGAACTGACAGAGGATTAGCCTTTTGTGCTGTTAGGGTTTAATACAATTGCTGAAATAGTATCACTGATAATATTTTCCATATTTCGACTTTGCAGTTATTTAAAAACCTGGAATTGTACACAGCTATAATTTAATAAAAAAAATAAATAAAAACCTGGAATTTCTAACAATATAGCTCATTGCTTGGCTTCTAAGAGGCTCCCACATACTCTGATCTTCATAACTCAGCTTCTGATTGTTTTCTTTTAAGTTGTGTGTCTAAGTAACTGTACCTATTTAACTTCAGACTTTTCTTTTTTCTTTTTGAAACAGAGTCTTAAGCTGTCACCCTGGGTAGAGTGCCGTGGCATCACAGCTCACAGCAACCTCCAACACTTGGGCTTAAGCGATTCTCTTGCCTCAGTCTCCCAAGCGTCTGTGACTACAGGTGCTCGCCACAACACCTGGCTATTTCTTTTTTTTTTTTGCAGTTTTTGGCCAGGGCTGGGTTTGAGCCCACCACCTCTGGGCCCAGCATCCTCCTTTGAGCCACAGGCGCCGCCCACGCTTGGCTATTTTTTGGTTGTAGTTGTCATTGTTGTTTGGCAAGCCTGGGCTGGATACAAACCTGCCAGCTCCATTGTATGTGTCTGGCGCCCTAGCCGCTGAGCTACAGGTGCTGAGCCTTAACTTTAGACTTTGAAGTATCTAAAATGTTAGGTCTTGTGTGGAATATTAAATCCTTTAAAGAATTGTTTCTAATTGTGACATATATCACAAAATAGCTAATATTATCCAAAAGAAAGCTGATTTCTCTATTATTTGTTTTGATGTTTCACTCCTTTAATGGTACAGAAAAGAACTCTGACAAATCTAAAAGGTAAAACATTAAATAGAGATATAATATCTTGCTAGGATTAGCTGTGACATGTCAATGAAACCCATTTTTTCTATTTAATTTTGAATTAAAGTCATAACTGTACATTTATGGGGTACAATGTGATGATTTGTTATACAATGGAGAATGCTTAAATCAAGCTGATTAGCACAACAATCAGCTCACTTATTTTTTGTGATAAGACATTTAAAATTTATTCTTGGTTATTTTGAAATATACCCTTGCATTGTGCACATTAGGTGAGATCCCACCAATCGCCCTCCCCCTCCTCTCTCCCTTCTTCCTCTCCCTTCCCCCTTGCTAGACTGTATTTGTGTTTTATCATTCGTATGAGTGTGTGTGTTTATATTTTGGTCTCATAATAGTATTGAGTACATTGGATACTAGGTCTAGCTTCTTAATAATTAGACATTGCTTTCTGCTTCCTCTAATATTCCCAGTCCGGGAAAAAAAGGGATTTCAAATTTTTATCTAAAGCTTTCAGGGAATATTCCTAACAGAATCTCAGTAATATTTCTCTGGCCTTTTCCCCCCCTTTCTTTTTAAAGACAATGTCTCTATTCCAGCCCAGGCTGGAGTGGAGGGCAGTGATGTCATCATAGCTCACTGCAGCCTCAAACTGCTAGGCTCGAGTGATCCCCTGAGTAGCTGGGGCTACAGGCATATACTGCTACATGCTGGATAGATTTTTTAATTTTAATTTTATCTTTTTCTGGAGACGGGGTCTTGCTGTGTTTCTCAAGCTCATCTTGAATGCTTGGCCTCAAAATGATCCTACCTCCTCAGCCTCCCAACATGCTGGGATTACAGGTGCGAGCCACCACACCTGCTGGCCATCTCTGGGCCTTTTTGGAGGCAAGCTCTAAAGGTTTTTGTCCTGTGCTTAACTTAGGAACAGGAAGGGAGGGTAGAGGTAGTGGACAACCCCTATGCAGTGACTTGCTAAGGCATGAAAACCCCGCACCGGGCGGCAGGACATCAGGAGCGTTTTGGCCACATGAACACATGGACTTGACATTTGTGCACAGGCTGATTGTGAGCTGAGAAAACCACAGGTCAGAAGAAAGATTTTCTTACAAAACAGTACGCCTGAAAAGCCGATTGTGTATTGGCCTTTGTTTTCATCTTTCTGAGAATGATCATTTTGCCATCAGCCTCTCGATGGGTGGGTGCCTGGTCATGCGGCGGGGAGGGAGAGGAAGAAGAGGAAAAAGAAAGGGCAGCGGGCCTAGGTGAAGTCATCCCAGAAAGGTTACCAGCTGGGCAGGGCACCTTCTCACACAACTGGAGAGAGAGAGAGTGCTGGAAGCTGGGCACTCTTGCTCCCAGCTGCCTGTCACGGTCCTGGGAGCAAGAGGTGATCTATTTATTTTTAGAAGGGAGCAGTCATAATAACCCGGCTCCCAGCTTCATTCAAGGCAGGCAGACTCTTTGGAAGTTTGTAAACACCAACTTTCCGAGTAGGGGAGGAGCACTTTTCTTCCAGAAAGGAAAGAACTTCTTCACTATTGGGATTTTTCCTCTCCTGATATTCAACTTTAGAGCACAAAAGAAACTATTGTTTGGTCTCATTAGCTGTGGGGAGCAGGTGCTCCAGCCTTCTCTGCTATTTTTATTTTTAAAGGGCAGAAATGCCTGAAGGTGAGGACTTCGGACCCGGCAAAAGGTAATTATGATATATATGTACTTACTTTTTCTTGAGTCTGTTTTGTTGGCGAGTTATGTTTTTGAAAGCATTATCACTAATTTAAAAAGTAGTTAAATAAAAAAAATAAGAATATAATTTCTTAATTCCAGAAAACTGAATTTTTCTTTGGCATGAACTTCCTGAAGAGATACAAATAGCTTAATATACTCATAAACAGCTATGCAGATATGTTTTTCTTGATTGAGAAGGTAGTGGTCTGAAGTTATTTTTTAAAAGGTGGTTCTTCATACTTAAAGTAAATTCTACTTGAATTTTTTGATGTTGTATTTTTAACATTAGATGACAGTTGTTAGAAATCTATGCTAGTGAATATTTTTAAAATTGTCTGCATTTTAAAGACTTTTTAAATATTTTTAAAGGTTAAATAATGGACTAACGTAACCAATCTCGATATTTCAGAACTTTTTCTAACCTTTGAAAATATGATCAATTGGGCCCCGTTATGTGTTCCATTAATTGAATCAGTGTTTTTATTTATATCTAATTCTGAGAAGGGGGAGTTAAGAGAGGGTAAAGGAAACTGGTAATGAATTCCTGCTAATTTGAGGATAACTGTGCCCATATTGGAAGTCTTCCTTTAAGCACATTGCTGTTAACAAAACTCAGATGTCTTCATTGGAATTCTAATTGGGATCATTGAAATTTGGATATGGAGAAGTAAAAAGAAAATTATGAAACAAGTAAAAGCAGTCATTGACAATTTTATTGTCAGAGAAAGTGGAAACTGGTAACTCTCTAGGAACAAAAGCACCAAAATATATTTTTGTCATTGTATTAAAGACAAGCATCCATGTTCAGCTATGGCATGTGGGGTATGTTTGTATGGGTGGTGATTATGGTCAGTTGTAATAATGTCCTTAAAAACTAATTTTTTGGGTTTATTAGGTTTCCATTTTTTGCCTTCACAAAATTAAAGAGGCTTAAAATTTAATAACAATAATAATGTTTAAGATAAGACTAGAAACAAAAACCTTGTAAAGAATGAACGAACATAAATACATTCAGAAAAGAAATCAGAGAATTGCTGCATCAAAATATTAAGCAATAATCATAATAATGCAAAGAAAGTAACATGCACATTGTCACATCTAATAAACACATGTATATGTAAACATAAAAATAAAAAAATAAAAAGTAGTTTTTGCTTTAGTTTTCTAGCTTTTATTTTCTTACAAATTCCTTCCCAGTATGTGGACGTTAAATTGAACAATGAAATAACATTCTGCATAAAATGAGACATTAAATCCATTCCTGGAAGATGACATTTATATAAAGTGCCTGGAGAGGGCTATGGATTAACCAACTAGTTAAGAAACTATTTTTAAGAAACGTGAATGTCAGGTTTGATTTGGAGGCGAAGGGTTGATCGCCTTGTGTGTGTGTGTGTGTGTGTGTGTGTGTGTGTATTCTCTCTATGACATTTTAATATTTCTGAAAGCAGAACTTCTCTTTTTCTCTGGGCACCTAGGCATTTCCACCAGCTGTCTATGTGGAATTTTGCACAGAATAGAATTTTTAACAAATACTTACTGAATGAAATGTATTTATAAGCCATTTTACACCTGCAGTTCGCATCCAGGGAGACTGATCATTACACAGATTGAAAAGGAGAAATTGGACAGAAATGTGATGAGGATTGCTTTAATGGTACAGTAGTATCACAATTAGACAGTAACTAATTGTTGATAATAAATACTTTGAACAGTTTGTGATATAAAGTAAATAAATATAAGAATTTTTCTAAGAATGTTTTATTGGTTAAAAAGAATAAACAAATAATGAGAATGTATACACGTATAAATATATATTATATACACGTATACTGATTGCTAGCACCAGGGATTAGGAACCTATGTGACTGAAAAGGGAAACTCACCCTCCTTTGCAGTAGCATATTCTGTTTCCCCCACCCACCTTTTATTTTGATGAGATCAATTTCAGCTCTTAACAGTGGTGGTTTTCTTTTCGATATGTTTTGCTTTACTTCATACATTTGTTTGCTTTTTCTCTATTTGTTCAGAAAGAAAGGGCATCCTGGACTGGGAATGTTTACAGCTAGGCTAGAAATAACGTATCACAATTTAAAGGAAATTTTACTCTTGCTAAATTTGAGATCAGACGTGACTGGGCAAGCCTTTTGGTGCCGTGTCTAAAAGACATGACTGTGGTAAGTCTGCTGACAGAGCCTGCTTGCAGAGCTCGACTGCGGGAGCTTCTACTGAATCTCATGTAGAGGCTTGTTCGTGTTACTTTAGTCTCATTTGGAACTTGGCGACCTGATTGCTCTGTAACTGCCAGTGAGCTAAATCTGAGTTTGGTCTTTGAGAAAATCACTGGGAACCCAGTAATAGGGAGCCTCTGGGTGTTCACAGCAGGCAGCCCACACCAAAGGTCCAGGGCTCCGAGGTACCATTTTAGTCACTAATCGGACAGGAGTGACCAGCTGTTTGGGGGGAGGGCAGTTGGGGCAGAGAACCTTCTCCTTGCAGTTTATCTTTACCAGCAATAAACATTCACAGCAAGAAACTCAGAGGCTCTGTGCCATTTTCAAGGTCAAAAGATGAGACAAGAGGGAGAGAAAGAAGCCACTGCGAAGCAGGCGAGGGAGGCAGAAACCAGTGAGGGAGCATCAGGTGCCAGGAAAGGAGAAACGCAATAGGGCAGTGGATGGGAGGCAGCCGTGATCACGGGGTAGGGGACATCGTACCCTGGCCCGAGGCCCGGCTCTCCAGTGCCTCCTTGTCCCACCTCATTTGGGGTCCCCCCTGGGCACCCTGACCCAGCAGGTCCTCAGCAGCCTGGGCAGAGGGGTGTGAATGAGTGGGCCTTCCCTGCGCCCGCTGCCCCGAGGGTGGAAGGAGCCCAGGCACCAAGAAGCAGAGAATTGGGTTCACACATCCATTGGTTCACTCAGTAGGTATTTATGGAGCTGTGAATCTAAGCCAATTGCTGTGCCAGGGGACAGAGCAATGGCTTTGGCTTCTTTTGTCACAAAGACACACTGCAAGGTAGAAATGAAAGTATTGCAGACAATAAGGGCTAAGAAAATAAAACTTAAATTGGTGGGAGAGAGGACCTGGGGTGGGAGGATGGTAAAAGGCAAAATGTTGGCAGCTAATTCAGGACTCTGAGAACAGTATTCTTTGACTTGTCATATGGTAAAGACTTAAAGGTCTGTGTGGAAGCCCACTGAGCCTGTGAAGCTGTAACGTCGTAGTACCGAATTTGACCTCTCAGAGAAGTTACTGCTTTGCTCTGGAGTGGTGAGGTTGCCATCTGCTTCTGTTCAGGATTATAGGAAGGGTTAAAACCAAAGCTCTTTTAAAGCATAGTGGTCTGTTTACTATTTGGAGATGTCATCGGTAATTGCATTGAGTTTTATGCTTGGAAGGCTTAAAAGAAATTGATTTTGAGGTATTCTTTCATCCAGATGTTCTGATAATTCCAGTTGGCCAGGCTAGA